>NC_079313.1:11984468-12292268 GCF_029931775.1 Euleptes europaea | reverse complement strand
GGACAGTTCAGCAGAGAAACGAAAGGAAACATCTAAACCGAGATAACAGCCTGACAGGCCCGTGGAGGGGGTTTCTGGCTTTCCCCCTCCTTGACCCGACATCAGGCCAGGGTTATGAACTGGCGGCGGCTTTCTACTTCTTCTGTGAGTAGGATCCATTCCTCCAGGGTGGCTGGATCCCGTTGCATATAAGCCCAGTTCAATATTTCGGGATGTAAGGCTTCTCGGAAATAATGCACCCGGGTAGCCTCAGTCCAATCCACAATTTTACTTGCAAGTCTCTGAAACTCATCAGCAAAGTCTCTGACTGAAGAGGACCCTTGACAGAGCTGTAGAAGGGCAGCTTTGGCCTTCTCCCCTTGGAACGGGTCTTCAAACCTTCGTCTTAATGCTCGCATAAACTCGTTAAGC
The DNA here is from genome assembly GCF_029931775.1 of Euleptes europaea. Taxonomy (NCBI): domain Eukaryota; kingdom Metazoa; phylum Chordata; class Lepidosauria; order Squamata; family Sphaerodactylidae; genus Euleptes; species Euleptes europaea. The sequence continues at coordinate 12,291,857 of NC_079313.1, read as the reverse complement.
GAGTGGATGGATCGGGCCCGGGTGTCAAACTGGAGGACCATCCAATCCGCGGCCTTTCCTACCAAAAGTGAGGAAACAAACTGTACTCTGCTGTTTTCCGTAGGAAAGTTGTGCCCCTGTTCTCTCATATAGCTGTCGACTTGGTGTAGAGAACAGGGCAACGTATCCACAGAGCCGTCATATGTCACTCGTAGACAGGGTTGATTCCACTGCACAACCAGGCCCCCGGAGGTGGTGCCGGTGGCTGCCCAGGGAGTGGTTGGGCCAGCGGCGCCAGGGGCAGCTGTCAGGCCCTGCCTGTACAGTGTGTAGCTTTTGATATATGCCCTGCTCCGTGCTTTTAGTTCTCATTAGTGCCAACTTAGTTGCTGTAAACCTATAGATCTTCCAATAAATCAACTCTCTTTTGGACTATTTGTCTGCGGATGTTGTTTATGGGATTGTCTTGGGACAAGTGCTCACATTTTGGCACTAATGAGAACTAAAAACTCGGAGCAGGGCATATATCGAAAGCAGAGAACAATTCTGGATGCCATGGCAATCCTCCCTCCATTGGGGTAAGATTCCCACAGAGTCCATAGTCAAAATACATAGTTGGCAGTTGTTGGCGCTGACCTTGGCCAGCACCTGGAGAAAGCACAACAACCTCTGTCAGACCATGCCTGGTTTTCGCTACACACTGTACAGGCAGGGCCTGACACATCTTGAATAACAACCCCTTCAGTAAAAATTTTTTGTTCTATGTCAGATACGTGGATGATGTCTTTCTTGCCATGTACGACTCACAAAGCTTTGCAGACTTTACTTTATGGATCAACGAACGGGATCCAAACATTAAACTGAACGGGGAATGTAACGTTAGTGAAATCCCGTTTTTAGACGTGAGTGTCTATAAGAAACTTGACAGTTTCATCCACCCCATTTAAGGAACAATCTCCCATATAGTCAACTGCTCCGTCTTAAGAGGAATGTCACTGATGAAATAGATTATGTATGGGCAGCTCAATGTTTTGGACTAGACTTAGAACAACGGGGATATCCTAAAAAAATTATCCAACAAGCAATGAATAAGACCCAATGCAATCCTCCACACGACTTACTTGTGTTTTGCAATACACTTCAATGTCTCCTTTGATTAAACGAGTTCTGCTCAAACACTGGCATTTAGTTCAGCATCTACCTGGCTGCCAGCTACCACCACGTATGGCATATAAATGCACAAGGTCTTTTAGAGACCTTTTGGTTAGTAGTATACCACGTCCAGCAATAGCATCTACATTGCCTAAAGGCAACTTCAGATGTGGCTCCTGCCAAAGTTGTAGATTCATGCTGACAGTCAGAGAAATTACCAATCCTGTCACGGGTCGCACGTTTACTATAAACAGCTTTAATAACTGCCACTCAAAACACCTTATTTATGCAATTAGATGTGCATGCCATTATTGGTATATTGGTAAGACACAGAGATCAATTAAATATCGTATTAGTGAACACCGATCTAGAATTAGAAATCATGTATTAGAGGCACCTTTGACTCAGCACTTTCTAGATAAAAATCACACTGATGAAGAACTTTCATTTTTCGTACTTTGGCGCTTTAACAACATATATAAATATGATAGATCTAATGTAGACTTGATATTGAGGCGCCAAGAATCAAAATATATACATCTTTTTGATACACTATATCCTAAAGGGTTAAACACATCAATGGATTTGGCATGCTATCTATAACTATGCTGTTTTTGTTATATGACAGATTGATGTATATAAGGTAACTGTACCTTTAAATCTGCTCCATGATTACTATTCACTCATGTGACTGCATTGCTTAAATATGGTGTAAAATTACGGCTAGTTTGCCAACGCGCAAGCAAGTTATTAACAGCAAGCGTGTGAGTATATGATTTGTGATGTCCTTAAGTATTCTGTTTCTTATGCCGTCTTGCTTTGTACATGTTATTGGTTGATTTATTATTATTTAGTGGTCCCTGAGGAAGGCTTCGATAAGCCGAAACAGAATGGTTACCGGACTTCTGTAGAACAGTGAAGTGTACCTCTTGGAAAAAGGGACGTGTATCACACGAAATAAGAAACGTGTATCTCCGAAAAAAACGGGACGTGTATCACACCCTTCAAAGGACTGTAACTTTAGATACTGACTTGGTATCATAGCGTTGTGCACAGAAGGCTATAATTTATGTGTATGTGCTTTCATGTAACAGTGGATATGTTATATTAATACCACTTTTGTTTCTATACTCTAGTAGTTTGCAACTTTGTTGCTGTTTTTGTTTGCTGATTATCTGACAGCACGCTAACTCTCATTTGCCAAACCTCCAGGTGGTGGCTGGAGATCTCCCACTACTACAACTGATCTCCAGGTGACAGAGATCAGTTCTCCTGGAGAAAATGGCCGCTTTGGAAGGAGGACTCTTTGGCATTATACCCCATTGATGCCCCTCCCCTCTCCAAACCCTGCCTTCCACAGGCCCCACCCCCAAAATTTCCGGGTATTTCCCAATCTGGAGCTGGCAACCCTACCCAGTTGCCTCACAGAAACTACAGCTGTTGAATTCCGAATTGGCACATGCTTATTCAAGAGCTCCCATATAGGGTTGCCAACCTCTAGGTTTCTAACTGGAGATCTCCAACTACAATACAATACAATACAATACAATACAATACCTTTATTGGCATCTTGAAGTAATAAAACACGCCGAACAGCCGGCAAAGATAGGTTAAAACCATTCTTATGATTCATTAGCAATGATAATTTATCAATTAAAATTACAGTTTATATAGTACTTGAGCTCTCTTAAACCGGATGATCTTTGGGGATTCTCTCAGAGAGGGCTGTAGCTAAAAAGGAGGCTAGATCTCCAACTATTACAACTGATGAGTTCCCCTGGAGAAAATGGCTGCTTTGGCCATTGGACTCTATGGCATTGAAGTCCCTCCCCTCCCCAAACTCCACTCTCCTCAGGCTCCACCCCAAAAATCTCCAGGTATTTCCCAACCCCACAACCCGGAGCTGGCAACCCTTCTCCCAAATGATAAAAACTGGTTTGGTATTAGTGAGAAAACTTCCTGCAGCGGTTCTAACCTGCAAACCTGTTGTTACAAGATTTTCCACTTTGGATGGGATGGTTTCCAATTGCAATGAAAGGAATGTACTTTTTTCTGACTCCCTGCAGGTTGATTACCTGAAAATTATTTTGGAGAATGTTGGTCTTTATTTGCCATGGTTTGAAACGATCGAGTTTGAGGCAACCTCAGACCCTAGGCATTATTCTCCTCATTTTAAATTCATAAAAGAAAAAACAAACAAAAACACCTGGATACAAATCACCACCAGGGACATGGATGATTGAAGAGCACAGTAACTGCAGTCGTGGTGGCCAAAGTAATTTATTTTCAAAGGTTATAAATAGTGGTGCCAGCTCTGGGTATGAAAATACCTGGAGATTTTGGGGGCGGAGCCTAAGGAGGGCAGGGTTTGGGGAGGGACTTCAATGCCATAGAGTCCAATTGCCAAAGTGGCCATTGTCTCCAGGGGAACTGATCTCTATCAGCTGGAGATCAGTTGTAATAGCAGAAGATCTCCAGCTATTATCTGGAGGTTGGCAACCCTATAGCTAGATTAGTTCAGGGTTCCCCAATGTGGTTCTTGTCGTGTACTTCAGGAAAGTAGGTGGGGCCGCCGTAAAGGCAGAACCCGTGACCGGCTGCCTTCTAGGGTTGCCAGATCCCTCTTTGTCACCGATGGGAGGTTTTTGGGGCAGAGCCTGAGGAGGACGGGGTTTGGAGAGGGACTTCAATGCCCTAGAGTCCAATTGCCAAAGCGACCATTTTCTCCAGGGGAACTGATCTCTATCGGCTGGAGATCAGTTGTAACAGCAGGATATCTCGAGCTAGCGCTAGTTCCTGGAGGTTGACAATCCTAGTTATAAAGAGCCATTCATTCTCCTAACCAGTTTCCAGCTGTGGCCAGCCTGATTTGGAATAAAGGTACCCCTCTCCCTTGTTGCCAGTTCCGGAGTTTCAAGTTCGAGTCTCTTTGCCGATTTGCTTGGTAGGTAGGTAAAATTTATTGTATGAGTCCAAAGGCCATAACAATATAACAAAAAACCACTGCCTATGCTATAATAAATATAATAATAAAAGAAAACAGCAGGATTAAAAACCGTTTTAAAATTGGTGCAACCAGGGCATAATATAGATTGCAGCACATTAAGCATCAGGACGAGAGTTTGACAACAATCTTCTTGGCTGCCAATGCATACAGTAGGTTTGCCAGGTCCCTCTTCCCCACTGGCAAAGCCTGAGGAGTGTGGGGTTTGGGGAGGGGAGGGACTTCAATGCCATAGAGTCCAATTGCCAAAGCAGATCTTTGTAGTAGCAGATCTCCAGCTAGTACCTAAAGGTTGTAAACAAAACAGAACTTGAGCTGCCCCTGTGATACTAGTAAACAAATCGCAGCCACTATGGCTAAAATCCTTAATCACCTGTTATAAGTAAAACTAAACCAGGCTCTGCATAAATTCAAACTAAATGTATTCAACCATTATATCAAAAGCATTATTCCAGAATTACATTGTTAAACATGCATCCAGACATATATAAACTGAAGTTCACTACATGAAAGTTACAACATGTCAATTTCACCATCTAACATAAGAGTCTCCAGTTGCATGTGAGCAGGGTGTGGAGAGGAGAGGGACTTCGATGCCATAGAGTCCAATTGCCAAAGCGGCCATTTTCTCCAGATGAACTGATCTCTATCTGCTGGAGATCAGTTGTAATAGCAGGAGATCTCCAGCTAGTACCTGGAGGTTGGCAACCCTAAGTAAAGGTCACAAGACAGGATAATGAGGAAGGTCCTCCAGTTTCAGGGCGCCACAGATACATACTGGGGAGGGGCCGTGGCTCAGCGGTAGAGCATCTGCATGACATGCAGAAGATCCCAGGTTCGATCCCCGGCATCTCCAGTTAAAGGGACTAGGCAAGTAGGTGATGTGAAAGACCCCTGCCTGAGACCCTGGAGAGCCACCGCCAGTCTGAGTAGACAATACTGACTTTGATCGACCAAGGGTCTGATTCAGTAGAAGGCAGCTTCATGTGTTCATACTTGTCGAAGCAACTGGTGTGTGCTGATAACGGCCCGCTAGCGTTTGCTTGGATTAATCCACATGATTTTGCGCAAACCCATCTAAACAGATGGTTTTTCCATTTCTGCCATTTTGTGTCAAGCCACTAGCAGGCTGAATGGATGGAGGGAGGGAGGGAATATCTTGTCTGAGAAAAGAAAGAAACATGGCCATTTCTGCCCATCTGAATCAGCAGGGGGAGCCAGCTGCAAAGGAATGGGCCGAGGAAAGCTTACAGTTTGTAGGTAGAAAAAAAAGGCTCTTTTTGGAACGTGTTTGGAAACGTGTAAATTCACACCTATGAACTTCTCTCACACTGGAAAACTGGAAAGGGGCCTGTTCTTGTTCGGCATATGCATGCTGTCAGACTTCACAACCCCACTATTTTGACATGAAAAAGCCAGTATGGTATATCGGTTACAGTCTCAAACTACAGCCAGGGAATCAGGGGTTCGAATCCCCTCTCAGCCACGTAAGGTTGCCTTGCTCCAGTCAGGGCCTGGAGACTCCTAGAATTATAACCAATCTCCAAACTACAGAGATCAGTTCCCGCGGAGAAAATGGTTGCTTTGGAGTCCTTCAAATTAATCCACCGCCATGCTAATTTATTGGGGCCATTTGGTAACTATTTAGGAAATGAAGATCCGATTCCATATGGTTGCATCACGGTAGTGAGTCTTATGAAGGCACAGTTCGAAGAAGAAGAAGAAGGAGAGGGAGAAGGAGAAGAAGGGTTTGGGTTTTTTTGGGTTTTTTTAAAAAATTTTCACAAATAAACACGAAAATACCAATACATAGATTTACACAGACCAAAGGAAAAAAACATGATAACAAGACTACACAGACAAAAGAGAGAAGCCATGCATGAACTTCATTTGCTAACTCCAATGGGGGCATCAATACATTCCATTAAATTCTCTGCTCATTGAAACACGAAATATTGGTTACCTAATTAAATTACTTATATTACAGTCAGAGGTTTTCCCGAAATGAAGTAACAGGGTTGGTTTTTATATGTCGACTTTCTCTACCACTTAAGGCAGAATCAAACCGGCTCACAATCACCTGCCCAAGGTCACCCAGCTGGCTTCGTGTGTAGGAGTGGGGAAACCAACCAGGTTCGCCAGATTAGCGTCCGCCGCTCATGTGGAGGAGTGGGGAATCAAACCTTTCCAGATCAGAGTCCACCGCTCCAAACCACCGCTCTTAACCACTACACCACGCTGGCAAACACCATTAAAAGAAAAGAAACTTACCCTCATGAGACTGTGAGACCACACATGCATCTGTCAGTTACCTTGGAGGCGAACAGGGGTTCTTAATCTGCAGTTCCCTTGACAACACTAATCAAAAGGGACTCCAGTGGTCAAAGCAATGCCATCAAACACCTTCCCCACTCCCCACTTGAGAATGTAAGTTTTATCCAAGGCTGAGGAGGGGCCTCGCCACTTGCCAAGGGGGACGGGACAGTTCGTGGATCCATTGTGGAGCATCTGCTTGTCATGAAGAGGGTCTCAGGTTCTATCCCCGGCATCTCCAGTTAAGGACCAGGCAGTAGGTGATGAGAAAGACCTCCATCTAGGGTTGCCAACTCCAGGTGGTGGCTGGAGATCTCCCGCTTAGTGGCACTTTATATATATACACACACAAGTCATTTTGAGCCACCCAGGAAGTGTGTGTGTAAATATTTTAACCAATAAATCAAGTTTGGTGTAGTGGCCAGTGTTGGAGTAGGATCTGGGAAACCCAGGTTCGAATCCCCACTTTGCCTTAGAAGCTTACTGACCAGTCACGTAACCTCAGTCGAGGATTGCCAGCTCCAGGTTGGGAAATACCTGGAGATTTAGGGGGGTGGAGCCTGAGGAGGGCGGGGTTTGGAGAGGGGTGGGGCTTCAATGCCATAGAGTCCAATTGCCAAAGCGGCCATTTTCTCCAGGGAAACTGATCTCTGTCGCCTGGAGATCAGTAGTAATAGGCGGGAGATCTCTAGCCACCACCTGGAGGCTGGCAACACTACCTCAGTCTAACCTACCTCATAGGGTTGTTGTGAGTATAAAACAGAGGAGAATGCTGTAAACCACTTTGGGTCCTCATTGAGGGAGAAAAGTGGGGTATGAATGAAGTAAATAAAATAAAAATAAATAATTTGCTTGGTGCAGTAATTTGCTAGCCCACATAGACCTGCAGTCAGGACCAGCAGGAGGAAGGTAAAGGAAGAATGGAACCTCCATGTGCACAGGCGGCCTATCTCTGACAACCAGTTACTCATGCAAACAACAGGGGGCAGTGGTTGCTTTAATCAGATTGCCCTGTACAAAATGGTTTACACATTTACTTGGATAAATAATTACAGACTGTGGTCTATACTGCTGTGTATAGCTTGCTATAAGCAGGATCCTCTTATGTTATTTTTGCACCACTTAATGTGTCATCCTAATATTTATGCTCTGCTTCAGTTCTTTCTGGTGGTTCCAGAGAGGCAGTGTGATGTAGTGGTTAAGAGTGGTGGTTTGGAGCGGTGGACTCTGATCTGGAGAACCAGGTTTGATCCCCCACTCCTCCCTGTGAAGCAAGCTGGGTGACCTTGGGCTAGTCACAGTTCGCTCCGAACTCTCTCAGCCCCACCTACCTCACAGGGTGTCTGTTGTGGGGAGGGGAAGGAAAGGTGATTGTAAGCCGGTTTGATTCTTCCTTAAATGGTAGGAAAAGTCGGCATATAAAAGCCAACTCTTCTTCCGCTTCAACAATCCTAATGCATTGGTTATCGAATGTTCCATTTTGTTGATTCTACTTACTTGCTATGTGTAATCCACCTTGAGACCCTCTGAAAATGACGGACTACAAATAATGTAAACAAATAAACAAACATCCTGCTTGTGGGCTTCACAGAAGCATCTGGCTGTCCCTCACTGGACAAGAACAAGGGGTACAGAGCACCAGAGGTCTAAAAAAAATGTAGGTAATGGTAGTCCCCTGTGCAAGCATTGGGTCATTCCTGACCCATGGGGTGACATCGCATCCCAACGTTTACAAGGCAGACTTTGTTTACGGGGTGGTTTGCCAGTGCCTTCCTCAGTCATCTTCCCTTTACCCCCAGCAAGCTGGGTACCCATTTTACCGACCTCGGAAGGATGGAAGGCTGAGTCAACCTGGAGCCGGCTACCTGAAACCAACTCCCGTCGGGATCGAACTCAGGTCATGAACAGAGCTTTGGACTGCAGTACTGCAGCTTACCACTATGGGGCATAAAAACACACACAGAGACACCAAAAGGTGTATATATAATTCAAAAATTGCAAAATGTAATGGAAAATACAAAAGATTATTATTGTAATCACAAAAGCACAAGGTTGTACCGCAGGGCCTGTAAACCAGAGCTATTCTGTCGGCTTACATTTGAGGCCAGCTACGGTTCCTTTCTCTGTAAATGCTGGCCCCCCGAAACCTCCACTGCTGATTTTTTCCCTTTTTACCATCTAAGGGGGCCTATTCATCTGTTCGCCCCTCTGTAGCTCCATGTGACAACCTGGGGGGCGCCATCAAATAGCTTTATGCCCGTGTGGTGTAGTGGTTAAGAGCAGTGGTTTGGAGCGGGGGACTCTAATCTGGAGAACCGGGTTTGATTCCCCACTCCTCCACATGAGCGGCGGAGGCTCATCTGGTGAATTGGGTTGGTTTCCCCACTCCTACACACGAAGCCAGCTGGGTGACCTTGGGCTAATCACAGCTCTCTCAGCCTCACCTACCTCACAGGGTGTCTGTTGTGGGGAGGGGAAGAAAAGGCGATTGTAAGCTGGTTTGAGTCTCCCTTAAGTGGTAGAGAAAGTCGGCATATAAAAAACCAACTCTTCTTCCTCTTCCTCCTCTTCTTCTTAGGATTTTATAGGGCTGTTTTTTTTTTTGAATTTTTTTTATTGGTTTTTATAATATAAAATTTCCATGTTAACAAACAACAATATACGTAGTATTAAAAACTAAATCATAGGTAATGTTGTTATAATTGTTTAAGTGCTAAATAAAAATAAAAAATAAAGGAAAATATATTGACTTCCCCATCACCTCCGTCCGCCTCTTAATAAAGTATTCTATCCCATCGTGATATGCTCTGATCTTAATTATTCTTATATCTCAATTAGATTTCAATCACATTATACTATCAATATAATTGATTACGTTTCTTTATGTTAACAATGTCATCTAGATCAGATTAAAAGGTATTCTTCCATTTTCCCCAGTCCTAGTTCATATTCACAATATTTCATCCACGCCTCCCATTCCCCCATAAATTGAACATTGTCTTTTTGATTTAAAATGGCTGTAAGTTTTGCCATTTCCACCAGTTCAAACATTTTCATAGTCCAGTCTTTTTTCCCAGGAGTGTCTGCCCCTTTCCATTTTGCTGCATAAAGCAGTCTTGCAGCTGTAGTCGCGTAAATCAAAAAAGTCCTGTGTTTTAACAAATCATCAGGTATCATACTTAATAGCATCATTTCTGGTGTTTTGGGTATGTTTTTTTGTACTATTAGTCTTAATTCGTTATAAATCATATCCCAAAAATCCTTAGCTTTGTCACAAGTCCACCACATATGATAAAAAGAACCAACTTCTTTATTACATTTCCAACATTTAGGGGATGTCACTTTGTAGATCTTTGCAATCTTCTTAGGCGTTAAATGCCATCTATACATCATTTTATAGATATTTTCTCGAATTGACTGCGCATTTATTCCTTTCAGGTCTTTCGCCCATAGTCTTTCCCATTTGTTTAGAGCAATATCATGTCCCACAGTTTGAGCCCAATTAATCATTGTTGGTTTGATTATTTCCTGCTCACAATAAATTGTTAAAAGAAGATTATACATTTTAGAAATCAGTTGAGTATTATTATCTAATAACATCCTGTGAAAAGATGATTTTTCTTTAGAGAATCCATTCTTCATATCTTGTGTAAATACTGATTTAATTTGATGATATTGAAGCCATTGTAAATCGTCTTTAAGTAACTGAAAGTCTTTTAGTGAGCTTTTCTTTCCTTCTATCACTTGGTAGGTGATAAATTTGTCCAATCTAAGTGGGCGTAATGTCAACATTTTTTGAGGTGATATCCACATCGGTGTTACTGGTTCAAGAATATGTTTATATCTCATCCATATATGAAATAAGGAGGACCTGATTATATGGTTACGAAATGATGCTTGTATCTTAATTTTACCATACCATAAATAGCCATGCCATCCACTTATATTGTTAAAACCTTCAAGATCTAACAAATGCGAATTGGATATGTTCATCCAGTCCTTTAGCCATACTAAAGCGGCCGCTTCAGCATAAAGTTGAAAGTTAGGTAGTGCTAAACCTCCTCTAACTTTAGAGTCCACCAGATGTTTATAAGCAATCCTCGGTTTTTTCCCTTGCCAGATGAAATTTAATACGTCTTTCCTCCAGGTATCAAAGTATTTAACATGTATGTGATATTATAGGCAAATTTTGGAATAAGAAAAGCATCCTTGGTAAAATGTTCATTTGGATTGTTGATATACGTCCCAAAAGTGACAATTTTTTATTTGACCAAATGATCATATCAGTTTTTATTTTGTCCCATAGTTTAAGATACTTATTGGTTATCAAGTCTTTATTCTTTGCAGAGATCCAGATTCCCAAATATTTGATCTTATTAGCCTTCTCCCAACCTGTGTATGATATAAATTCCTGTTGTTCTGTTTCTGATAAATTCTTAAATATTGTCTTTGTTTTTTCTTGGTTAACTTTAAATCCCGATACATTTCCAAAATCGTCCAAAGTTTCCAACAGTATCTTCATTGATTGTGTTGGATTCTCCAAGATTAACAGAAGATCATCCGCGAATGCTCTCAATTTGAATTCATGTTTTTTAATTTTTAGTCCGCGAATGTCCTCCATACTCCTTAGCTTACAGCATAGTGATTCCAACACCAACAAAAATAATAATGGAGACAGAGGACATCCTTGTCTGGTTCCTTTTTGATTGCGCAGTTGTCGGACATCGATTCATTCACCAGAATTTTTGCCTGTTGGGATGTATATATGGCTGATATACCTCTCAAGAAACGGTCTCCAAAATTTAATTTTTCCAATATCTTTTTCATAAAGTCCCATGAGACCATATCAAAGGCTTTCTCTGCATCCAAAAATACAAAGGCCGCCGTTTGTTGAATATTCTGGTCATAATATTCCAATGAATCTAATAAAACTCTTATATTATCTTTAATTTGCCTTCCTGGAACAAAACCTGCTTGGTCTTCATGTATAAGGTCCTTAATAAAATGCTTTATCCAATTCGATAAGACCGAAGCATAAATCTTATAATCCACATTTAACAGTGAGATAGGTCTATAATTTGAAGTTTTTTCTGGATCTCTTCCTTCCTTAGGTATCAACGATATAAATGCATGTGACCAAGTCTCTGAGGATGCTCCCTTATCCAAAATTGTATTACAAAGTAATACAAAAAAGTTCACTAAATTGTCACTAAATGTTTTATAAAATAGTGCAGTAATTCCATCTGGTCCTGGTGTCTTGTCCGTTTTTTGTTTCATTATTGCTTCCTGTATTTCATCCTTTGTAATTGGTGCATCTATCCATTCTTGTTGGGGCTTTGAAAGGACATTCATCTGTATTGAATTTAAAAACTTGTCTATTTTCTTTTTTGAGATATTTTCTTTCTGATATAACTTAGTATAGAATGAAACAAATTCTTTTTGTATATCCGTAGTTGTATAAACTGGTCCTTTAGCGGATTGAATTTTTGTTATAATCTTCTTTTGAAATGAGTCTTTCAGTTGGGTCGCCAAAAATTTTCCAGGTTTATTAGCATGTTCAAAGTATTTTTGTTTAGCGGATTTTAAATTTTTGTTCATTTCCTCCATTATTATCAAATTCAGTTGGTGTTTAGATACAGAAATCTTCATTTGTATGTCATTTTTCTCTTCTTCATGTAAGGCCATAACCAGTTTTTGCTCCAAATTTTGTAGATCCCAAAGTATATTATTGGTAAATTGTAGTTGAGTTTTTCTTCCAGGCCGTGTGTTTCTGTATCATAAATCCTCTTAGAACAGCTTTAAATGCATCCCAAACTGTATTCAGCGAAGTTTCCCCATTAAGGTTAATTTCAAAGAAATCTTTAATTAAGTCCTGTAGTTCTTTTTGAATCTTGTTATCATTTAGTCGCCATCTAAATGCTTGTTTATTGTTCCATTCAAATGTAACTGGATTATGATCAGAAAAAGTTCTTGGTACAATTTGGATTTTACGTAGTTGCGTGAAAATAGATTTACTAGCCCATAATGTCTATTCTGGAGTGTGAGTCGTGTCTCGCTGAATAAAAAGTATATTCTTTAGCCGTTGTATTCATTGTTCTCCAGATTCTTGTATTTCCAATTCTGAAGCCATGGTGAAGAAAGTTTTAGGTAAACATCCTTCGTTTTCGTCTTTTGCTTTTGATTTTTTATCCAAAATTGGGAGAGTAACACCATTGAAATCGCCCATCAAAAGAATCTGATCCTTTGCATACTGAGAAATCAGTTCATGTAGTTGTCCATAAAATTTAGCTTTTCCTTCGTTAGGTGCATATATTCCTACTACAATCGTCTTTTGCCCCAATATTTTGGTCTTGATAATTACAATTCTGCCTTCATTGTCTTTGTACAGTAGTTCAGGACTAAGGCTAGAATGAGCATATATCACAACTCCCTTTGTTTTTGTTTTAGCCGATGCAACAAATGCTTGTCCAAGCATTTGCCTATCCAGGTATTTTTTGTGTTTTGTTGCTATATGAGTCTCTTGCAGACAAATTAGGGAGTATTTGTATTTCTGTAGATATTTAAAAATTCTAGCCCGTTTGGTTTTTTCATTCAAACCATTCACATTCCAAGAAATTACTTTTGCCATGATGTAGTAATTATTGAAGCAAAATATTCAGTCTATAACACAGTGCCTCCTTCTGCTCCCTGTGGTTCTTCTTCTTCTTCTTCCTCTTCCTTTTGTTCCAGGGTTAGTCCTTTAAGCTCTGTCTTGTATTTCCTCAGAAATTTTCCCACATCCGATGGAGATAAGATTGTCATTTTCATTTCTTTGTAGGTAAAAGCCAAGCCTTGTGGCATAATCCAACGATATTTGATACCATTAGCTTTCAAAACAGACACAAATTCTTTGTAATTATTCCTCTGTGAGAGTAAATGTCTTGGTATGTCCTTTAATAATATTAGAGGAATATCTCCTGCTGAAACCGGACTGTCATAGTGGATCTTCATGATCCTGTCCTTGATCCTAGTGTCATAAAAAACAATCATGAGATCTCTTGGTTTAGATCTTTTCATTCTAGCAGGTAATGGTATTCTGTAAACTCTGTTGATGGCTTGGTTCAATTCTTGTTCTTCTATTTGAAATAAATGAGCCAGATTTGGGACTACAGTTTCTTTGTTGTCTCCCATCATATCTGGAAAATTGCACAGACGAAGGTTGGTTTCTCTAACTCTCATCTCCATCATTGCTATCTGATCTTTAACAGCTGTCTGATTAGTTTGTATTGTTTCAATCTGCTTCTCTTGGCTTGCTAATTTTTTCTTTGTATCCTTGTGTTCTTCCATCACTTTCTTAACTGATGAATCCATTGCTTGCATGTCCGTCTTCATAGTATTCATTTGGGTCTTTACAACTTTAAGGTCTTCTGTAACCCCATCTAGCTTTTGGTTAATAGCTTGAGATGCTTGGCCAAGATTTGTCATCATAGCAGTCAGCTGTGTCATTTGTGTAGACATCTGTTCAAACTGTTTAGTTGTTGCCTCTGTTTGCTTGGCTAACATGTCTTGCAATTTCTTTTCCATGGTTAAGGTTTGTGTCGCTTCTTTCAGTTTTGTATAGGCAGGGCTATGTAATGAGCCAGAACGGGGTTGGGATGCAGACATTTACATTGAAGTAAGGCTGGTAAAATACATGTCCTCAATCAGGACCCTCTGATTAGTTGTTGATAGAAAATGTTTCAATGATCAGCTTAATAATTTTTTCGCTTTAAAAAGACCCCTATTTCACTTTAAAACAGCTTTTTAAAGTTTTGAAATACCAGCGAGTTTTGCCGGCCGCTCTAGGTCGGGTCAATCAGGAAGTATTCCGGAAGTTGATTTCACCGTGGACCTTCTATCGCCTCTTCTCGATGGTTGTTCCCTTCAGGAACTATTTCTATGTTACTCGAGTGCGACGTGTATCCGGTCCTACGAGTTGCTTCCTGTTGTTGTAAGCCAGATGATAGAGAGGGTGATATAGAGGGTCTTCCGGATTAAGGAGTTCCTTGCTGCAAACGTGGCTGGAGGACCCCTTTTTTTTCCTTTTCTTCTTCCACCGGAAGAAAGAAGTTCACCCTCCCCTTCCCTCAAAAGTACTTCTCATTGGTGGAAATTTTAGTCCATCTTATAGGCGTCTTTCTAGCTCTTTGTTTTAGTTTAAGCTGATCAACTTGATAAGGCTCCTGCCTCTAATCCTGATGGATTTTATAGGTCAAACTTATCCAGTTCGATTAAGGGAGGAACAAGGATGCTGGGAATGTCTTCATCTACCCCCCAGTTATTCAGTAACATCAGTAAAAGACGAAGGGTTCTTGCGTACTCACTTGAGCGTCTAGAGGTGAGGTTCTTATCTTAAAGTAGTCCTTATGGTGGTTATAAGGTGGTGGAGGGTAGAGTCTTATGCCGAAGTTGCGTTTTGGCGATTTCTTCCCTAGGTGCCCTCGCAGGACTGGCGTCTAAAACTCCGAGGGACTTAAAGAAGCTCCCTCAGAGTATTTGGGAGGTCAAACTGCTTTTGCGGGCTGCAGGGAATTCCTGCTATCCGACCCACTTGCAAGGATCGGGTTGGGATGCATATAGCATCCCAGGATCGCAAACTTGGATTTCTCCCAGGACAGCCTGGGGAAACGTGGCACTCACCTTAGCGGCACCACCGGAAGTCCCCGGATTTTATAGGGCTGTTTTAATTGTTTTATTCTATTTTAATGTATACTGCAGTTTTATGAGAGCCGCTCTGAGCCCGGCCTTTGGCTGGGGAGGGCGGGGTATAAATAAAGAAATAAATAATATGTCAATTAAAAAATGGCATCGAATAGGAATACTATAAAAAAATTTTTTACAAGCCAAATACAGTAAATAACAATTTCAATACAGATATCATATACATCTTCACAGATATCATATACAACTTCAAAATGGCAATTTGACAAGCTGGAGAAAGGCATACAACAGACAGGATACTGGCTAAATTCGTGTTTCGATGCATGAATCTTCCTCAGTTATGAATGATCTTGTACCGGTTAATTTGGAAGCCAGAAAATCAAAACCAGCTTCATAGCAAGTAGTGTGGTATAACTTCAAAAGACAAACATTATGGCTCCTAGCCAAAAGTCGATCTGTATGAGTACTGAATATGCATGAATTAATCATTAATGCATATACAGTACAATATACATACACATACTATGATTTTGTTTTTTATTTTCTGGCATCCAAATTAACCAGTTAGCCTTTTCTTCTGGCTTCCAAATTAACCAGTTAGCCAAATTAACCAGTTAGCCTTTTTTTATTTTCTGGCTTCCAAATTAACCACTTCGCCTCCCCCCACCTCGCAATGATATTTTAGTGATAAAACACTAAAAGAGTAAATATAAATGAAGAGTGACCAAGGAAAAGACTCAGCGCTCCCTTGCCCCCCCTCCCCAATTCAGGCTATTTATTACCAAATTGCCTGAATTGGGGAGTGGGCAGGGAGGGTTGAGTCTTTCCTTCAGCTACTCTTCATTTATAGTTAAAATTCTAGCGTTTTATTGCTAAAATATCACTGGAAAACAAAACAAAAAAAGGGAGGGGGCCATGGAGCTCTGGATCATCAGCCCCCACAACCCCCCGCAGTGGGATTCTTTCATTTGAATTGAGTTCCCCAGTCAAGAGATTGCCAGTGTCTTAGACAGCCATGCAGCCACCCTGCAACGGAAATCTGGTCGCGAAGTCTTCTTCATGAACACTCAGAGCATTCTGCCACTGGTCCACAGATAATGCAGCGGCATCCGAGGCCACATGAAATCTGCAGTGTTAGATTTCTTGAGGCGATACCTACATGGGGAGACTCAGTTCCAGCAAGTCCACCACGACAAATCAGTACACGCCCAACATGACCCCCAGTCCTTGAATGCATTTTCTCCCATGCCCAGGTGACGAAGAAGAACCTCTGGGTGACCATTTGAATTGAGCCTCGTGGCCATTTTACAGCCAAAGCGGAGAAAGACCCCCCCCCCTCCAATTTGTCCCTGGCTATCTCAAAGCAGGAGTCTAGTGCTGGCAAACTATAAAGAATGCTCACAGCTGAAACTGACCAGAAAGGATGCATATGAGGCGGGGGGGGGGGGAGCTGGATGAGAGAGCGGACAGGGAGAAGCTTTTCTCCCTCTCTCATAATACTAGAATGTGGGGTCATCTGCTGAAGCTGGAGGGTGAGAGATTCAAAACAGATAAACAGAAGCATTTCTTCACAGAACACATTGTTAAATTGTGGAACTCCCTGTCCCAGGATGTGGTGATGGCTGCCAACCTGGAAGGCTTTAAGAGGGGAGCGAACATGTTCATGGAGGAGATGGCTTCTAGTAAAAATGGATACTAGGCATGATGCATTCCTATTCTCTCCAGGATCAGAGGAGCATGCCTATTATATTAGGTGCTTTGGAACACAGGCAGGATAATTTTGCTGCAGTCGTCTTGTTTGAGGAATTCCCAGAGGCACCTGGTTGGCCACTGTGTGAACAGACTGCTGGACTTGATGGACATTGGTCTGATCCAGCAGGGCTTTCCTTATGTTCTTATGTATCTGTTCTTGAAGATCTTAGAACACGCTGATATAACTCACCAAAATGGCTTCTCTGCAAGGGGATGGATGAGGGAGGGACAAGCATAATGGGTGGGGGAAGAGAAACCCAAAGTTAAGATCATTCACAGAAATTGCCTCAATTAGCTTCGCTTTGGAATCAAGGCAAAATTTAAATTAGTGAGAAAACAGCTTCCTGAAAACGTGAGACAAGTGTGTGGGGGATGTGAAATGACTTCCGAAGATCGGAAAAATAATTAATAATCCAAAAGAAGCCCCGAAGCAGTCCCGCGGGGATCGAGAGGCTAAGTAACCAAGCATAAATGGCCGTACACTTCTTTCCAGCTTCAGCTTTTGGTGCTTTTAGTTTCCCTGCTGGCTGAGGCGGCTAGCACTCTTCTGAGTTTCTCTGTACTCTTTTCCATAGCGAAGAAGAAGAAGAAGAAGAAGAAGAAGAAGAAGAAGAAGAAGAAGAAGAAGAAGAAGAAGAAGAAGAGTTGGTTTTATATGTTGACTTTCTCTACCACTTAAGGAAGAATCAAACCGGCTTACAATCGCCTTCCCTTCCCCTCCCCACAACAGACACCCTGTGAGGTAGGTGAGGCTGAGAGAGCTGTGACTAGCCCAAGGTCACCCAGCTGGCTTCATGTGGATGAGCGGGGAAACCAACCCGGTTCACCAGATTAGTGTCCGCCGCACATGTGGAGGAGTGGGGAATCAAACCCAGTTCTCCAGATTAGAGTTCACCGCTCCAAACCACTGTTCCACCGCTGCTCCCAGCTTCTCAAGTTTTCAGCAAGGTTCCCATTCAGGGATAGGGATGGGGGTGATGTACAGCTTTCCACGGGAAAGAGAATGCAATTTTATGGCGAAGCCGCTTTACTGTCAGGTTCGAGTTTATTTTATCGAGTACTCCCTGTGGCGCGTCTGTGAGATGTGTGCAAACCTCTGATGCCATGTTTTATGTCTTTAGGGAGGGAAAGAACAGGTGAAATTGATTACTACATTGGGGCTCAGGAAGTAGTTTTCCTGAGGACAGATTGACTAATGACACTTAGGTCATTGATGCGTGGGAGTTTTACCTGAGGTTTGTTGCTTGCTGGACCCACACTTTCCTGTTGGCAATTTATGCACCAGCAGTCTCCAAGCTCAAATCAAGTCCCCGCCCCTTTAAATGCTGCTTTGTAGTTGGCTTATTTTGTAGTGCTTACTGTGAAAGAAAAGTCCCCCCCCAATCCAACTGCCAAATAAAAAAAACATTTTAAGAAGAAACAAAAAACAGAGCAATCTGAAAGGAGGGGGAAAGAAATCCAAACCTCATTTTTAAAAAGCCTTTCTTCTGCTCAGAAAGTGCTCCAAGGAAGCATTTGAATCCCCGCCTCTTTACATGCTTATTTGTAATTGGCTGCATGCTTTCTGTGATAGAAACCAAGCTTGTGTGTCCCACTTTTTGCCTTATGTATGGGGATTTCACCGGGCTGAGCTCAGGAGAGAGGGAAGAATCGGTTAACAGAGGAACGGGAAGTCCTGGGATTTATGAGGGCTGGCGAGGTCATCTCTAATGGATGGAAAACTCATGCATAACTCCAAGGAACAACCGAGACAGACCGGGGGCAAACGTGAGTGAAAGTACCCACGTATAAACAACCTTAGGGAGTTGGTTCTTGTAGGTTATCCGGGCTGTGTAACCGTGGTCTTGGAATTTTCTTTCCTGACGTTTCGCCAGCAACTGTGGCAGGCATCTTCAGAGTAGTAACACTGAAGGACAGTGTCTCTCAGTGTCAAGGGTGTAGAAAGATATATTAATCAGTTTTGATGTTGTATCCCTCTTTACCAAGGTTCCAGTTAAAGACACAATCTCATTGATTAACCAGATTTTTCCAGAAGATATAACAGCCTTATTTCACCATTGTTTGACAACAAGTTATTTCCTATGGGATCAAGAATTTTATGAACAGATTGATGGAGTAGCTATGGGAAGTCCACTCAGTCCAGTAATAGCAAACTTTTACATGGAATATTTTGAAAAGACAGCATTAGAATCAGCACCTTACAAACCTACAGTCTGGTTCAGGTTCGTAGATGATACATTTACCATTTGGAGCCATGGTGAAGAAAAATTAATGGACTTTCTAAACCATCTTAATAATATCCATCCAAACATTCAGTTTACCATGGAAAAGGAAATTGAGGGTAAACTCCCATTTCTTGATACCCTTGTCATCCGTAAATCAAACCTTCAGTTAGGTCACAAGGTCTACCGGAAACCAACTCACACAGATTGCTACTTACACAAAAACTCCAACCACCACCCCCGACAGAAAAGAGGAATAATCAAAACATTAATGGACCGTGCAAGACGGATCTGTGAACCACAGTTTCTCAAGGAAGAAACTAACCATCTAAATCACGCACTGCTAGCAAACGGCTACTCCAAGAATGAAATCAGAAGGGCCATTGAACCAAACAAAAATCAGAAAACTCAAGAAAAACAGTCTCCCATAGGAAAGGTATTCTTGCCATTTATTAAAGGAGTCACTGATAGGATGGAGAAACTTTTGAAAAAACATAACCTACAAACAGTGTTTAAACCCACCAAGAAAATACAACAAATGCTACGATCAGCAAAAGACAAAAGAGACCCCCTCACCTCTGCAGGAGTATATCGTATACCTTGCAGCTGTGGAGAAGTTTACATCGGGACCACAAAACGCAGCATACAAACAAGGATAAAAGAACATGAAAGATACTGCAGACTTGGCCAACCTGAGAAATCAGCAGTGGCTGAACATGGACTGACACAAACAGGACACAGGGTCTTATTCCAAGACACTGAAAGACTGGACAATTCTACCAACTATTTTGTCAGATTGCACAGAGAAGCCATTGAAATTCACAAACATCAGCACAACTTTAACAGAAAAGAGGAGAGTTTAAGAATGAATAAGGCTTGGCTTCCTGCCCTGAAACACCTCCAGACAAAGACAACATTCAACAATAGCCATACAGATTAGTTTTTGGATTACACACATTAACAGATCACTTCAGGATACAATGGTTCCATATTAACATACCATACCCTCATTAGCACATTATCTTGATACTTACAGGACAATACTCATGGGATGTTCAGAAAGTCTCCAACTCCCGAAGGGGAAGTGGCCTACGATTAAAAGCTGCAGATAGGACTTCCGGCTTTTGAGGAAGTCGGTTGCAAGATTTTTCACTCCGTTGGAGATAAGTTTTAACGTTGTTTTAAACCTTTTAAACTTTTAAAATTGCTCTTTTAAACGGTTGTTTTATTTTGTGAGCTTTTATCATTTCCTAATTTTAAGTTGTTACTCTTCTGGATAAGAAGAAGGATTGAAATTGAAACGGCTGGCCGCTAAACAACCTACTCCCTGTACGATTGCTTGATTGTTTAATTGCCCGGTGTTTGGGTCTGCGAAGTTTGACTGTTTGCCAAGATAGAATTATAACATCTCTAACATTCCAAGCCGGACATTCTGTGATTTTAATGTCGAGTTGGTGCTGCATGAGTGAAGCAGGAGCTCTGGAATAGAAGAGTGCGAAAGGCAAAGGAAACTCAAAGGAGCTGAGTTATACGTTGGGATATGGGCCCTAAAAGAGCTTACCCTTTTGAAGAGGACTGTAAAACGCCTGTGTGTAAACAGTCAAGGTTGGAGGACTTTTTTGCCCCATTTCAGCATGCAAATAGATTTGAGTGCCTGGCTGTGGAAGAAAGTGTCTGCCTCTTGGAACAAACAATTAACTCTGATAATGGAGCAGCTACTCAAGATTTGTGTTCCCCATCTCCACAGCAGCAGGCTAGCAGAGCTGATGAAATGAGTCTGCTAGCAACTCAGTCCCAATTAATTGCGGAGTCTCTACACAATATTTATGAGAAACTTGATAAGATAATAGTCTTACTTTCTGAAAAGGAATCCAGCAATCCATTTAAAAATGAGCCGCAAGATTTCAAAGAGAAGCAGACGAAGACCAGAAGTATGGACAAAGGCAGAGTTTTGGAATTGAGACCTAACCAACAAATGTACTTGGAAGGCCTGGATAGAAAGTCAGAAGGCCCTGGGTCACTAATTTATGATTCTAAATGTGTTGTTGTTAATGTCTTCCCTTATCAAGGAAGACATATAAATTGGTCGACAAGGCGATGGGCCACAAATCATCTGGCATTTCTCCTCAAAACTAACCCATCTGCATTAGATCTTATTAAGGTAGAACGGATTTTTGGGTCCCTGCGACATGAACGTTTTCTTTTGTACTTTCGATCCAGCAGCATTCCATCCCAGGTGCTTGCTCACGGATATGAATTTATTAAATATGGGGTCAGGTTTCAGAGACATTTTAAAAATCCTACAATCCAACCTTTAGTAAAATTGAATCCCCAAGCACCATGTCAAAATTTGGGTAGAAATAAATTAAATAATAAAACAATTCAAAGAAAAGACAGTCCAGAGGGATCAGAAAATTTAATGCAAGTTGTCCATTTGCATTCTCCTAGTAAGGTAGTGAACTTGCAAACTCCTATAACTCCTGAAATTATACTCCCTGCTATATCTGAATCAAAGGAGGTATTGATAAACTTGGAAACTTCTGGAACAGTTGAGGACATGGAGTCTGCTCTTTTATCATCTTTTGGTGCTCTCCCTCCTAGCGAACAAGATGAGTTGATAAACCGACTTAAAGTCTTAGTGATTTCGCTCGATGATATTAGGAAGGGCAGTTTGGTACAAACAGATCCAAAAATAGAACACCCCCAAGTTCATGTATTCCCTCCTAAAGTTAGTGATGAACTCCCTCAAATAACAGATCCTCTGATCCAAACGACAAACCACATCCCCTTAGAACCAGTAGTTTTAATCAATAATAGAAATACTAAGTCCAATTCAGCTCCCTGTCAGGGAACTATGGGATCTGCCCCTCTATCAGACTGACTGTTTTCGCCACCACCTCCCTATATTAAAATTTTATCATGGAACATTACAGGTTGGTGTAACAGGTTGAGAGATCCTGGTGTCAGGACCTATTTGTTGGATTTTCATATTATTCTGGTACAAGAAACTTGGGCTAGGGATACTATTGATGTACCTGGGTATGTTGTTTATACTGTAGATGCCGTTTCTGGTCCAACCCGGGGTCGTCCCAAATCGGGGTTGGCTTGCTTGGTTTCTTCAATTTTAAATTGCACAAGTATAACTTTGATCCCTTCTTTTAATTCTGTAATTGTTTTATTGCTGAAGTTCCCAGGGTTCTCTTTTATAATTATTACAAGCTACTTCCCTCCACTAAACTCAAGAAATGACATTAGGATTCTTTGGGACAAATTGGGATCCCTTTTGGATAAGATTACTGTGCGATATCCCAGAATTCCATTATTGGTAGCAGGTGATTTTAACGCTCGTATTGGCACCAATGATGAAGCTGGGTTAGTTTGGCCCACGACGGAGCTGCCCCCCCCACATTTGTGTGAGAGATTCTCAAAAGATTCTAAGGTTAATTTTGCAGGAAAACAATTGTTTGAGTGCGCTGTGAATCAAGGTTTGGTAATTTTAAATGGGCACAGGCAGTTTGATCCCACAGGAGATTTTACTTGTGTAACGTTCAAAGGGGCCAGTGTGATTGATTACATGTTAGTATCAGAAGGTTTGCTACCGCGAATTCACGATTTTAAGATAGGAGAGTATTATGGAGGGGACCATCTTCCCTTACAATTAACTCTTTCATTGTCTCCTGATTGTTTTTTATTCCCCGGTTTATCAACAAACCTATTACAAGGACGAAAGGCCTTGAGGCCCGTTAGATGGTCACCTGAGTTAACTCCTATTGTAGTGAATATTATGCATTCAAATCAATGTCGGTCCGCCCTTACTGAATTTTTTAAACAGAGGGATACGGTGCAGATGATAGAATCGTTAACTAATATTTTAAACCTTTTTAAACCAATCTATTCAAAACCATCATCGTCCCGAGGATTCCAACGTAAAAATAGCTGGTTTGATGGTGAGTGTAGAGAAAGTATTAAAAAAATAAGATCTCTTCACCGCTTATATAAAAATACCAGCTCAAATATACATCTGTTAGATCTTATACGGCTAAAGAAGTCATTTAGGTCCCTGATAAAGTTTAAAAAACAGCTGGACATATATAAATGCTGGAAATTACTCATCTCAGCAATAAATAATAACGAAACCCAGACTTTTTGGAATCTAGTGAATAGAGGACTCTCTACGGTGGCTAGTATCCCTTCATGCATTACTCCTGGGATCTGGGAAAAATACTTTACTTCTAATTTTGTAACGGTCCCTGGTTTTGATTTGGATGAGGAACTGGTTGAACCCCCCCAAATGGATAGTTGGCCACAGGTCTCCCCTGAATGTGTGAGTGCCTTAATTAAACAATTTCGGTCAGGTAAAGCTCCAGGTCCTGATTTAATTCCGGTTGACCTTTTGAAAGTAAATCTGTCCTGGTGGAGCCATATTTTGGCCTCACTTTTCACGCAAATAAATAACACAGGAGATATTCCCGCAGCATGGAAACATGCAATAATTGTGCCACTTTATAAAAAAGGACCAAAAAACGATCCCAAAAACTATCGTCCTATTAGTTTGCTTTCATCAATAGGTAAAGTATATGCAGCCTTTTTGCAGTCAAAATTATCGAATTGGCTAGAAACTGAAGAAATAATACATCCGGAACAAGCTGGGTTTAAGAAAGGCACCTCTGTCTTGGAACATTGTCTTATATTATATCATCTTGCAGATAAGTATTCTTCATACTCAGGGGGCTCTTTGTATGTTGCCTTTATGGATTTAAGGGCAGCTTTTGACTCAGTGCCTAGAGGCCGACTGTGGGCTAAATTAAAAACCACAACCATAGATAAGAGATTACTTTGGCTGATTTTTAAGCTTTATGAGAACCCTACCGCTCAGGTCCGTTGTGGAGTTGAAGGCCAACTTACTAATAGTATTCACCTCTTAAAGGGGGTGAAACAAGGTTGCCTTTTGGCCCCCATGCTGTTTAATTTTTATTTTAATGATGTGATTCCGTTTATTCAAAAGACAGCTTATCATGCACCAATATTAGCTGGTCATGAGGTTCCCATTTTGCTCTATGCGGATGATACAGTCCTTTTGTCTAGATCTGAGGTGGGCCTTCGTAAGACTATTAATTGGTTTATTGATTATTGTAACCAGGAGGGTCTATCAGTTAACTATAGTAAATCAAAAGTAATGGTTTTCTCAAAGAAGATCAAAGTAAAACGAAATCCATGGAAAGTTGAGGGGGGTGAATTAGAGATGGTGTCCCAATTTAAATATTTGGGAGTTACTTTTAGTCAAAATTTGTCTTGGAAACCTCATCTTAGCTTGGCAAATAAAACTGCCAAAGTTAATTCGAATGCTTTGTTAAGATTCTTTTATTCCAGGGGAGGCCAATATGTTCCTATGGCTATTACAGCTTTCAATGCCAAAATAATCCCTCAGTTTCTATTTGGAGCTCCCATTTGGATTAATGAAATCACGGAGTCTGTTGACAATATACTTATACATTTTCTGCGGCGTTTGACAGGCTCTCCAAAGTGTGTGGCGGGAACGGCACTTAGAATGGAACTTGCACAGTGTTCTTTTGAATCTAGGGCCTGGATTGCTGCCTTCAAATTAAGGCTGAAGGTTCTCTACTCAACTCCTAACATCCAAGGGGGCCTGTTACATAGATTAAAGGAAGATAACTACAGAGGGACGTGGGGAAGACATATAGATAGTAAACTGGTACTGCTTGACCTTCCACCATTAGTTCTTAACAACTTAAACTTTTCTGAAGCACTTAAATTAGTAAGGTCAAGGGTGAGAAATCTTGAGTGTGTTAGCACTACATTCCGCGCTAGGCGCGTATGTTCTACCCTTGCACTGGGGATTCCCCCTCCTGAGTTCGTGCCCTCTTATGTGAGCTTGCTGACAATCCCAAGCCATAGACGTGCCTTTATGCTTGCCAGATTAAATGCTTACCCAACTGCAGAGATGTCAGGTCGTTTTGCGAAAACTCCATACTCAGATCGAGTTTGTGAATGTAAATCTGGAGATATTGGGACTTTACACCATCTCTTATTGTTTTGTCAGCACTGGTCAGCTCCTCGGTTGCGTTGGATCACCCCAATATTGTCTAAATACAAACTTCCCTTGGAGTCCTGGGTGATATCCCACATAATGGGAGATATTCATCCTGATATCACTAGTTCTGTTGCAAGATTTTTGGCGGAGGTGATGTCGCTCAAACGTCAAAATAAAACAAGCACGTAAACTACGAGTTGAATGCTGAAACAGATTTTGTGATTTCAATGAGACTGGTTCAGGGGGAATATATTGTTATGGTATTAGTGATGCTATGTTTAGTAATTGTTTCTACTGTGTTTTAACCTTAAGTATACGTTGGGTGTTGTAAATTGATTATGTGCTGTTGTATTATGTATTATTGTTATGGTTAAGCTCAAGACCTTTGGTCAAAGGAGCTAGTAAATAAATGGAATGGAAAACAGGACAATACTTTTGCAGGACAATACTCAGCTCAAACCCAACCCCTTTCTGACTATATATTACTCTTTCTACACCCTTGACACTGAGAGACACTGTCCTTCAGTGTTACTACTCTGAAGATGCCTGCCACAGTTGCTGGCGAAACGTCAGGAAAGAAAATTCCAAGACCACGGTTACACAGCCCGGATAACCTACAAGAACCAATGAACTCTGACCGTGAAAGCCTTCGACAAACCTTAGGGAGGTTTTTCTATCTTTCTTTTTTGACAGCTTGTGGCTTGATTCACTCACTGGGGTTATTTCAGCTCACAAGCCATGGCCCACACTGTGGCCTAGATAGTGTGGGGTTGATATGTGTGATATGACTGGTTGGATGGGGCGATTAAGTGTTGCAATATGTGTTTAACCAAACAGGTTTTCGAAGGTATGCGCTCGCCTGTGGCGAGTACGGATGGATTCCGGGTGACCAGGCAACGAAACGCTGGCAGGCTGCAAGAAGCTTCCCTTTTTGATGCTAGAATTTTTATTTCAGTGCATAAACACATATATATATATTTAAAAAGATAAAAGAAAACAAACAATATACACACACACATATACATGTACATAAGACTTCTGCTTTCAATTGCAAAGGACATATCTGTAATAACAAAATTATTGCTAGCACTCTAGATACCTTTTATACTTTATATCTTAATTATTGTCTTTATAGTTATCATAGATTATCTTCCTCTTATTATTATTCTTAAATTCTTATTCTTTTAATCAGGGGATTCTAGTTTTCGATGGATTTGTTTAGATTCTTTTTCCTAATTAACAGTTAGTTTTGCCATCTCTGCTAACTCTAGCTTCATCAGGCTGTGAGTTTTGCCGTCTCTGCGAATTCTAGCAGCTTCATCAGACTGCAAGAAGCTTCCAGTTTGTCTTAATTCCCGTTTGTCTCAAAGCCAGCATGGTGTAGTGGTTAAGAGGGGTGGTAAAGAGCGGTGGACTCTAATCTGGAGAACCGGGTTTGATTCCCCACTCCTCCACATGAGCGGCGGAGGTTAATCTGGTGAACCGGATTTGTTTCCCTACTCCTCCACATGAAGCCAGCTGGGTGACCTTGGGCTAGTCACAGCTCTCTTAGAGCTCTCTCAGCCCCACCTACCTCACAGGGTGTCTGTGGTGGGGAGGGGAAGGGAAGGTGATTGTGAGCCGGTTTGATTCTTCCTTAAGTGGGAGAGAAAGTCAGCATATAAAAACCAAGTCTTCTTCTTCTTCTTCAAGCTGCTAAAAAATGACAAAGTTATTCCAGCCAATGAGAAGATGCCTGTGGACTAGTAACTTGCCCAAATTCTGCGACTGAAGGCCTGCAACAAATTGTTCAAAGGTGGAGAAAGGGAACTGCCAACACAGAAGGGTCTCTCAAGAGACAAGTTAAGTATTGTTTTGGGTCCCCCCCCCCAGTCCAGCCACAAAACCTTCCAGATTATGGGAACCCGACCTTTTTTTCTCCTACCTTGAAATCTCCCAAATGTCTGGCTGTTGGCAGGCTCCGTCTTGCAATATCCTGGTTTGATCTTACATGTGTGAGGGAGGCGGCGACGCTGAGATTTGGGGCATGATGCAACGCTCTTTTTGCAGATTGCTGGGAAATCTCCAACTGCTTCCAACAGCGATGGCCCAATACCGATTGGGTTGGGATCACCCCAGCCTTCTACAGTTGCATCATCAGAGATGGAGTGATACGGGGATATGGCAACCGCTCCAAGTCACCTGGGGCAAGACTCCGTACCTTATGCAGCGTTTCTCCTGTCCCGGCATGCCCTCTGCCACTTGATGCCACAGCCTGGGTGAGATGAAAAAGAAGAGGAGAAGAAGAGTTGGTTTTTATATGCCGACTTTCTCTACCGCTTAAAGGAGAATCAAACCGGCTTATAATGACCTTCCCCTCCCCACATCAGATACCCTGTGAGGTAGGTGGGGCTGAGAGAGCTCTAACAGAGCTGTGACTAACCCAAGGCCACCCCGCTGGCTTCATGTGTAGGAGTGGGGAAACAAATCCAGTTATCTAGATTAGCCTCTGCCGCTCATGTGGAGGAGTAGGGAATCAAACCCATTTCTCCAGATCTGACTCTACCGCTCCAAATCACCGCTCTTAACCACTACACCATGCTGGCTCATCTCAAATGAAGCTTTGTCAAATGGCTCTGGGGACGTTTTGCAACCCCTGGGGTTGCAGATCCGGCATCAGAACATCAGTCTGGCCTAAAGCTGTCTGGGCAGTGGAGCAAGGACTGGTGTAGTGGTTAAGAGCGGTGGTGTAGTGGTTAAGAGCGCTGGTATAGTGGTTAAGAGCAGTGGTTTGGAGCAGTGGACTTTAATCTGGAGAACTGGGTTTGATTCTCCCACTCCTCCACATGAGCGACGGAGGTTAATCTGGTGAACTGGGTTGGTTTCCCCACTCCTCCACATCAAGCCAGCTGGGTGACCTTGGGCTAGTCACAGTTCTCTTAGAGCTGTCTCAGCCCCACCTACCTCACAGGGTGTCTGTTGTGGGGAGAGGAAGGGAAGGTGATTGTAAGCGGGTTTGATTCTCCCTTAAGTGGTAGAGGAAGTCGGCATATAAAAACCACCTTGTTCTTGTTCTTCTTTTCCCTACACCTGCTACCAGAGCACTTTTACCTGGAGCTTGGACCGGAGGGCTTCCACATGCAACAACACCTTTATTGGCATATCGCCTTCCACATTCCAAGCAGGGGCTCTGTCACCGGGCTACGGCCCCCCTGGCAAGGACAGAACATACACGATACTCTATGATGTACAGATAGGGTTGCCAACCTCCAGGTACTAGCTGGAGATCTCCTGCTATTACGACTGATCTCCAGGCAACAGAGATCAGGTCCCCTGGAGAAAATGGCCGCCTTGGCAATTGGACACTATGGCATTGAAGGCCTCCCCTCCCCTCCCCAAACCCCGCCCTCCTCAGGCCCTGCCCCCAAAACCTCCCATCAGTGGCGAAGAGGGATCTGGCAACCCTACCCTGCCCACTTTCTAAAAACACTTGGTGGGCACCAAGAAAGGTGTTGGTGGGAGTCATGACACCCACTAGCACCACGTTGGACTCTGATCTGGAGGACCGGGTTTGATTCCCTACTCCTCCACATGAGCGGCGGAGGCTAATCTGGAGAACTGGATTTGTTTACCCACTCCTACATATGAAGCCAGCTGGGTGACCTTGGGCTAGTCACAGTCTCTCAGCCCCACCTACCTCACAGGGTGTCTGTTGTGGGGAGGGGAACGTTATTGTAAGCCAGTTTGATTCCTCCTTTAGTGGTAGAGAAAGTCGGCATATAAAAACCAACTCTTCTCCTTCTCTTTCTCCTCCTCCTCTTCCTCTTCCTGTTCTTCTTCACGTTTCCCTGGGTCTGGTAGCACTCGGGGGGGGGGGGTCACTAAATGCAGGGTTCAGAGGATTTTGTGTAACCCTTTTTCAAGATATAGGGTGCATTTGATTGATGGCATTTGGGGTCCAGAAGGAATCCTCCGCCCCAAAAACCAGGGTTCGTGACTTAACTCACTGGTTCGAATCATCCCGAGCGAGTTGTTCTGTGCCCAGCATCGCATCAGTACAGCTTGCAGATTTTCTCAGAGCTCTAGAGCGGTTGTTCTTGGTGATTTGTCAAAAAAGAAAAAGAAGCAGCTTTTTTTGAAAACATTGAGGCAGATCATCAAGGCAAAACCAAGAAACAGAAAAAAACCGTTTTCGATTGCAGTTTTTTTTAACTATATCCAGGAGGAGGACAATTATGCCCATTTCACAGATAAGGCAAACTGAGGCCGAGAGTGAGAGATCTGCTGGACACTACGCACCAGTAATCACAGCCAAGGAGAAGGTTGAGCTCTAGACCTCCCAAGGCCAAGAAGAACAAGAAGAACAACAACAAAAAGGGGGAGGGAACTCTCAACCAAATAAGTAGAGAAAGCTTCAAAGGTTGAGCTACAAACTATAACAAAATAATGGTCTAGCAATGGTCATTTACACTGATTGTATATCAGCTGTGTATAAGTAGGGTTACCAGCTCCAGGTTGGGAAATACCTGGAGATTTTGAGGGCGGAGCATGTGAAGGGCGGTATTTAGAGAGGGGAGGGTCTTCAATGCCATAGAGTCCAATTGCCAAAGCTGCCATTTTCTCCAGGGGAACTGATCTCTATCGCCTGGAGATAGAGCTGTAATAGGGGGAGATCTCCAGCCGCCACCTGGAGGCTGTAATCAAAAAACGGCTTGCAAGTGCTTAATCAGGAATGTGGAATTCAAAATATAGCACAAGACAATTGTTTCTAAAATGAAGAAACCAAACAATAGCAACTCATGCTATTACAGATATATATTGGAAACATTCAATAACCACAATTCTGGAGCAAAGAAATGTATATCACAATTGGTCTAAGTAAGACCCCAGCTCTCAGCATAAGGCTTTACAATACAAAATATAAGCCAAAATGCTCAGTCCTTATTCAGTCCGTATTAATAATTTCATAATAATAATTTCATAAAGTGCATCAGTAAACCACGGAAACAGGATGTAGAGCAATGGAGATCCGGTATAATTCCATTTCGTGTAGACTTTTTCAAGCCTTCAATCTTTCCGTCCAATGTTCTGCAAAAAAGTACATAGTTCTATGTACATAGTATGCCATTCATTATAAAATGCTCATAAATAGAATAAATAATTAAAATATCATACCAATCAATGCATGGAGTGTACCTTTCCTATGTATCTGGACGGCAAAGTAGGACGTCTAATTCAGTAACAAAGTCACGTCATTAAAAAGGGTCTCAGAGCAAGCAACTCATTACCGTATTGACTCTATATGTAGCACCATGTCTTTTTTTAAAGTGCCACGTGTATTTGTAGTAAAAACTTACAGATAACTGGAAAGCAACCCTATGTATAAGCATTTTATAACTGATATTTTTATATGTAGCCTGCATTCCAGGCCCCGTTTTTTTTTAACGCTTTTACAGCGTACGCCTGGCAATAAACGTAATTATTTCGTTATGGTTTGTCGCTCATCTTTTGAAGCACAAAGCCAAGGCCATGAGATTTACCTCTTTTGTTTACGTGCTGATTGATTGGAGTCCAAAGTGCTTCCAATGGGGTAGGAAGGTATTTGGGGCATGGAGTTAAAGCGCTCATTACTGATGCTAATAAAGGCGCAGTAAGAGGGGCCACTTCAAAAGCTGGCGAGAGGCTTGTAAACAAGTCTCCTTGCTAAACGGAAGTAATTATCCATCCCTCAGCTCATACCCAAGCACACTTTTACCTGCCAACCTGGAGCACACAGAGGAGAACTTCCCTGTGGATCAGGCCAACCTCATCTAAGAATCAATATTATGTATAGCCTGTTCACGGGAGCCTCCTACCTCAGAGGCCTGGTTTCACATCTACTACCTGGCCTACTTAGGGTTGCCAGGTCCTTCTTTGCTACTGGCGGGAGGTTTTTGGGACGGACCCTGAGGAGGGCAGGGTTTGGGGAGGGGAGGGACTTCAATGCCATAGAGTGGCTCTTTTCTCCAGGTGAACTGATCTGTATTGGCTGGAGATCAGCTGTAATAGCAAGAGATCTCCAGCTACTACCTGGAGGTTGGCAACCCTAGGCCTACTTGATGGTAGGGACAGAGACCTTTGTCTTCTTCACCTGTAATACCAAACTCTGATGGGCAGCAGATTCAGGACAGAGGAAAGGAACTCAGTTATTTACACCAGAGTGGTGTGGTGGTTAAGAGCAGCGGACTCTAATCTGGTAATCCGGGTTTGATTCCCCAGTGCTCCACATGAGCGGTGGACTCTAATCTGGACAACTGGGTTTGATTCCTCACTCCTCCATATGAAGCCAGCTGGGTGACCTAGGGCCAGTCACAGTTCTCTCTGAACTCTCTCAGCCCCACCTACCTCACAGGATGTCTGTTGTGGGGAGGGGAAGGGAAGGTGATTGTAAGCCGGTTTGATTCTTCCTTAAGTGGTAGAGAAAGTCAGCATATAAAAACCAACTCTTCTTATGTGTGAGCAGTTCCTGAGATGAGCCTGGCTGGCCACAATTGGAAATAGGATGCTGGATACGGTAGGCCTTGATCTAATACAGCCGATCATTTCGTCTGGAGAAAGAACCCATCAATGGTTGTCAGTAGGGTTGCTAAACTCCCGGTAGGACCTGAACATCTCCCAAAATTACAGCTGAACTCTAGACTAGAGAAAACAGCTGCTTTGGAGCTTCCTCTCCTCCCCAAAACCTGGCCTGCCCAGCCTCAACCCCCAAGTCTCCAGGATCTTTCCAACCCAGAGTTGCCAACCCTAGCTGTGAGCCGCAATGGAACCTCCAGGTTCAGCAGCAACCTACCCCCTGAATACCAGACGCTGGAGAATAAATGGACAATTTCTGCTGACTGTTGGCAGGGACAGGAATTCAGAAGTATAGGCTTGGTCGGGGAGGGCTGTTTGCATCGCATGGTGAAACTGCTATGTCTGTAAATTAGTTTGCTGAATTTAATAAACAAAACATTCAGCTTTCTCCCTTGAAGGTAATTGTTAACTCCTGTGAAGAACAATGTCGAATCGTTACCCCAAGGGGCAGAATGAAATAGAGTTAGTCTGGGAATAGCAGCCCTGATGGCGGAGATAGTGAGTCAGAGGGTGTCGAAACGTGTGTAGAGGTGTTCCGAGGCCCGGCCTCCTGCCCCTGCCACCCCCACAAAATGAAGATTTATTCCGATGCTGCGAAGTTTCTGGCTTCCAGAAGTAGAGATGCCAGCTGCAGCCTCTTCCCTGGGAACCTCTGCTTGAATGAGATCAACGTTTAGCACCCGTCTGCCGGTCTACCAGGTGGTGGAACAGGTTGCAAAGGCAGAGAGAACTTCGCTCCCGCCACCCTTTGTACCTGTGCCGACAACCGGGCTTGGGGGAAGAACGAGCAGGTAAGGAAAGAAAGAAGCGGAGTGTTATCCGAAGTAGGCAGATCGACACTTTGGTTGGGGGAATTAGCTGGAGATAGAGAGAGGGGGTGACCGGGATCGATAACTTAGGAGTTTTTTAATTAAAGAACTTAAAATAGTAAAACAAGAAATATATTTCAACCAATGAACACACACACACTCAAAGCATACAAGAGCTGACTAAGAGAAAAAGAAAGAAGACAAGTTGGTTTTTATACTCCGCTTTTCTCTCCCGAAAGGGGTCTCAAAGTGGCTTACAATCACCTTCCCTTCCCCCCCCTCCACAACAGACACCTAGTGAGGTAGGTGAGGCTGAGAGAGTTAGGAGAGAACTGTGACTACCCCAAGGTCACCCAGCAGGCTGCATGTGGAGGAGTAGGGAATCTAATCTGGACCTCCAGATCAGAGTCAGCCGCTCATGTGGAGGAGCGGGGAATCAAACCCAGTTCTCCAGATCAGAGTCCGCCACTGTTAACCACTATACCATGCTGGCTCTTCCTGGGAGGAAGTTGGATAGGGTTTCAGGGATGGATGGTAGTTACCAGTCTTGAAAGGACGTCCAGGGAAAGCAGCACTGAAGAGGAAAACGACCAGCGTTTCCAGGAGGGAAGGAAAGAGCCCGCAAGCAAGTGAGGGTGCGTGCTAGGATCCAGAACACACACACTATGAATGGCCAAAGGACCAATATTTATACCCCCAAATGGGTCCTGAGGTGGTCTGAGGTAAGCTGGCAGGAAAGCTAGAGGCAAAGAATTGATTTCTTTTCCAGGGTTCCAACAAAAAGACAGGAGAGGCAGGCTGAGTCTTCAGGACAATAGAAAGTGCCTGGATTATTCTCTTCAATACTGATTGATTGCTGGGATGGTGAAGGTAGGGAAAGTATTGGTCTGCTCAGAGGGCTGATTAAATCACCTTAGGGTGACACAATGTGGATTCGCTAGGGGAGGGGCCGTGGCTCAGTGGTAGAGCATCTGCTTGGCATGCAGAAAGTCCCAGGTTCAATCTCCGGCATCTCCAGTTAAAGGGACTAGGCAAACAGGTGATGGGAAGGACCTCAGTCAGAGACCCTGGAGAGCCGCTGCTAGTCTGAGTAGACAATACTAACTTTGATGGACCAAGGGTCTGATTCAGTATAAGGCAGCTTCATGTGTTCAGCCAGGCACACCTTAGGGCCTGGGGAAAAGTTCAGTGGCCAATCGCCTTCCTGCCCAGGCTTGACACGCAGATGGACCCCAAAACCCTCAGAGAGACATCCATTTTGTGGGGAGCAGTGTCTTGCTCTTATGCCTGTCTTTGGTTGCTGTGCCTTCATGACACCCCTTAGCGCAGGGGTGGGGAACGTCAGGCCCCGGGGCTGTGTAAGGCACGCAAAATCATTTGGTCTGGCCCTTTGTGGGTCCTGGCAGATCTCTAGCTCAGAAGGTGATCCGCCCCCTCCCGCGGACAGGAATAGCCTCTATTCAAGGCAGATGTGAATTTGTTTTGCCGAGAAAAGGAACCTTTTTTTCCCAATTGCAGAAGAGTCATCAGCTATGGAGCTGCTAGGACCGCCCAAGAAACAGTGTTAACCCTTTGTGTTAACGCTTTGCCCGCACCGGGGGGGTCATCTGGGGCAGCTGCCTGCTTGGGGCTTGGTCAGCTAATTTTTAAGTTGATAATTTTGTATGGCCCACGAATGATGTTATAAATATTCAAATGGCCCTTGGTGGAAAAAAAGGTTCCTCACCCCTGCCTTAGCGGAAGGAGGGGTCCGACTGCTTACAGGAACACAGAGGCATTCCTGAAAAGCCTCACTCTGGATTGGGAACCTGTCAGGAAAGATGAAGACCTTCAACGAGGTTTCAATCGAGACGTTTTTCTTTCCCCCGACAGGTGTTTTGTTCAAGTAGCCACAGCTGCAGGGCTGAACATATAGGGGTTTGAGCGTTGAGTGGAAATGCCACAGAAGACAAGTTGGTTTTTATACTTCTGGGCATGGAGTAGGAGTCACTGGGTGTGTGTGGGGGAGGTAGTTACGTATTTCCTGCATTGTGCAGGGGGTTGGACTAGATGACCCCAGGGATCCCTTCCAACTCTATGATTCTATGAAATAACGTGTGAGGAGGGGATCCATTTTTTTATAATTGATGAAAACCAGTTCTGGGCTCACTTTGAAAATGAGGGGTGCCAGGATCAGATCCAAAGTGCAGTTTTGAGAAAAATGGGGGGGGCAGATGTTTCCTCTCTTTGATAGGCAAGGGCAGACCATTAGGGTAAGACCATTACTTACTCCACCTGTACCCATCTCCTGAATCAGTATTCAGGAGAATAGCCCAGGAAAATAGCCCACTCAATCCCTGAAGGACCTTTCCTCGCGATGGACTCATACAGAGACACAACAGTTAGTTCAACCAGCTCAGGCTTGCCTCGCCTGACTGGCTGTGGCCCTCCACAGTGTCAGGTGGGGAGAAATCCTATCTCTGCTGAGGACCCAAGAATGAACCTGGGATTTCGGGTTGCCCAGTTTTAAATTTGGCCCCAGTAAAATGACCCTGTGCCAGTATTTTGATCTAGCTCAACGAGCCAATCTTCATGCTTACGGTCATGTTCGGAAGTGATTCCCTGGCTGATTTGTGCAGAGCCGCTCAAGGGGCAGCAGCGGATGCTTCTTCCAGTCAGTTGGCAACCTTACTGGGACACTGGTTGCCATACAGGTTTTCCCCCTCTGAGTTAATTATAAGACACCCACATGGATTAAGAGATTAAAACAATCCAAGGGAGACGCTGTGATTATTCGAATTGTTTAATCTATTTGGGTGTCTTATTAGAGTGATGAAAAGGGAAAGAAAGGATTTGGGGGCAGGTGGGAGATATCGATAATTGATGGGGAGAATTTTTAGTGTGAATTCAGAACTGAAAAAAAAAGTGTTTTGCTTTTAGCCACGTATCCTTCTTTTACCTTTACACAGTGGTGGATTAATGAACAAGTAGATGCCATATGCTGCTTTGTTGAATCTGATGTATACCCGATCATTTGCAAGTGGATTTTGTCATCTCACGCAGTAAAATCCAGCCACAAAGTGCATTGAAAGTGGATCGAAAGTGCATTATTCGGCCCATGTGAAAGCACCCTAAGGAACAGAATAAGATCACCGAGCAGAAGCAACGTCACCTGGGTTCCCTTCTTCAACGATCCATTGCGGAGTCAAAGGTATGCTTTCCCAGGCCCCTATGCTGAGAGATGATTACTCTCACTTCTGTGACCATCACATTAGTTGTACGCATTTCTCAGTCCTAACCCATTCTTGCAAGCCCTCATAAGAACATAAGAAAGGCCCTGCTGGATCAGACTGAGGCCCATCAAGTCCAGCAGTCTGTTCACACTGTGGCCAACCAGGTGCCTCTAGGAAGCCACTAACAAGGCGAGTGCAGCAGCACCATCCTGCCTGTGTTCCACAGTACCTATTATTATAGGCATGTTCCTCTGAGACTAGAGAGAATGCACCATGACTAGTATTCATTTTGACTAGTAGCCATGGATAGCCCATCCTCCATAAGAAAAGCCATGCTGGATCAGACCAAGGCCCATAAAGTCCAGCAGTCTATTCACACAGTGGCCAAACAGGTGCCTCTAGGAAGCCCACAAGCAAGACAACTGCAGCAACATTGTCCTGTCTGTGTTCCATGGCACCTAATATAATGGGCATGCTCCTCTGACACTGGAGAGAATAGGTATGCATCGTGACTAGTATCCATTTTTACTAGTAGCCATGGATAGCCCTCTTCTCCATGAACATGTCCACTCCCTTCTTAAAGCCTTCCAAGTTGGCAGCCTGTCTGGAAACGTAGGCTGTTTTGAACAGGGGCAGGAGTTTATTCTTTCAACCAGGCAAACCACAGAGCAAATCTGGTCAGAGCTCATGGCTCTTGGTGACCCCTTGACCGGGTTGCTTTGGGTTGCCCATGAGGCCACAAATAGGATTGTGACCCAGGATTCCTTCTCCCCATGAGAAAAGGCATGTCCCCCTTCAAAGAGCATTAGGAGCAAAATCTGCACATCTACCAATGAAAAATTTACAAAGCAACCGAATTGGAGTCAAAGGTTGCATGCACACAGAGATTCTTTGCTCCGGTTTGGCGTCCCAATGGGAAGGGGTTATTTCTCAGGCGGGGAGGGGAGAATCGAGATGGTGCCATGCACTTTCCGGCTTTCCCCTGCTTGGCTGCAATCCATCCCTCACCTGATTTGATATGATCTTTTTGAAAAGATCACATTGCGTCTTTGCACGCCGTATGGGTGGGAAGGTGCACATTCCCCCCCCATCCAGCCCATATAAGCACATTGCGGATCATTATAGCTCAATAAGCATTACAGTGATCTATTGCCCTGATCTACTTGCTTGTGTGTGTGTGTGTGTGGGGGGGGGAAACAGCTGTGTAGATGCTCCGTTGCTGCTGAGGATGCCTCTGCATTTGCAGCAGTGAGAACCAGAGAATCCTGTGTAGAACCAGGGAATCCTCACTGTGTAGAGCCAGAGAATCCTCACTGTGTAGAAGCATTTAGGGAACAAGCTTAAATCAGTCTCCTCTGGGCCATTTATGCAGGGCTAATTTTGATGATCGCCCAAAGCTGTTTTTTTTTAAATGCAATCTTTAAAATGCCTATTCATGGTCTCGCTGCTAATTACCAAGCATAAATGGCCCAGAAGAACCGGTGGAAAGCGCCATCAAATCACAGGAGACCCCATAGGGGTTTCAAGGCAAGAGAGGCGCAGAGGTGGTTTGCCATTGCCTGCCTCTGTGTGGCAACCCTGGACTTCCTTGGTGGTCTCCCACCCACCCAAATACGAACCAGGGCCAAGCTTCTGAGATCTGAAGAGATCAAGTTAGCCTGGGCCATCCAGATCAGAGCCCACTCAGAATTAAGTCCAGTTTTATTCCATCGGGCTTACTGCCACGGAAGCGTTCTTAGGGTTGTACCCTTCAAAGCTTGACTTCCATCATTGATAAGAAACTGGTCTACCTCACTGATTTAATATGTGTGTCTGGGTTAAGTGCCGTCAAATCGCTTCTGACCGATGCCGGCCCTATGCATTGACCCTGGTGGTCCCTTCCAACTCTATGATTCTATGAATTAATGTCCTCCAAAACGTCCTATCATTAGCAGCCTTGCTCAGGTCTTGCAAACCTGGTTTCCTTGATTCCTTGACTGAGTCCATCCATCTCATGTTGGGTCTTCCTCTTTTCCTGCCACCTCCGACTTTTCCTGGCATCACTGTCTTTTCCAGCGTGGTGTAGTGGTTAAGAATGGTGGTTTGGAGCGGTGGACTCTGATCT
This sequence comes from Euleptes europaea, assembly GCF_029931775.1. Classification (NCBI taxonomy): domain Eukaryota; kingdom Metazoa; phylum Chordata; class Lepidosauria; order Squamata; family Sphaerodactylidae; genus Euleptes; species Euleptes europaea. Next base: position 12,253,988 of record NC_079313.1, on the reverse strand, counting down.
GGAGAACCGGGTTTGAGTCCCCCACTCCTCCACATGAGCAGTGGAGGCTAATCTGGTGAACTGGGTTGGTTTCCCCACTCCTACACACAAAGCCAGCTGGGTGATCTTGGGCTAGTTACAATCTCTCAGCCCCACCTGCCTCACAGGGCGTCTGTTGTGGGGAGGGGAAGGGAAGGTGATTGTAAGCCAGTTTGATTCCTCCTTAAGTGGTGGAGAAAGTCGGCATATCAAAACCAATTCCTCCTCCTCCTTCTTCTTCTCCTCCTCCTCCTCCTTCTCCCTCCTTCTCCTTCTACCAAAGTACAATAACCTCAGTCATTTTCGCCTCTAAGGGAGAGTTCAGGCTTAATAGCATCGTCTTAATTTTTCTGAAATGGAAATGTAGCGGAGACTCAATTTGATGCAGCCAGTTCTTCCGTTAATTTGCACAGGAAGACGTCCCACTGACTTCTGTTGGCCTTACTTCCAAGAAGGCATGCATTATGATTGCAAAGTTGGTCACCATCTGTCACTTTCTGTGCAGCTGAGGGTCAGACCCTTTTCCATTCTGGAGGGCGTGGTTGTGTGAAATTGTGAAGCTGTGGCTGTGGGGCTGTGGCTCAGTGGTAGAGCATCTGCTTGGCATGCAGAAGGTCCCAGGTTCAATCCCCGGCATCTCCAGTTAAAGGGACTAGGCAAGTAGGTGATGTGAAAGACCCCTGCTTGAGGTCCTGGAGAGCCACTGCAGAACTGAGTAGACAATACTGACTTTGATGGACCAAGGATCTGATTCAGTAGAAGGCAGCTTCACGTGACACCCACCAGTAAATGCTCTAAAAAGGATGACGCCTTTTCGATCTTTCGCATTTGAAAAAAGAAACGGACCCTTTGAAAAGTCTGTTCTGTGTTACTGGAAGCCCTTGCGGTTGCCAAAAGAGCAGCCAATTACTCTGGAGCGATACCGAACTTTTGATCAGTTATCTTTGCTTGCTGTCAGCCAAGAGCAAGAAGCATATGGGCGTGGGCTGAATTTTGTGAAAGAGATGCAGGGGAGCCGGAAGGACAGGTTCCTTTTTCACCAATTTTCGGAGCAGGGGTCACCTGACTGGTTGGTTTTCTCTTCTCTTCTCCTCCCCCCCCCCCGGGAAAAGCGGTGTCAAGATGCCGAGCATATTTGCCTACCTCAGTGCTGAAGTCGACTGGTGCGAAGAGAATTTTGTGCACTCCGAGTACATCGCTGAATACTATAACACGGTAAGATTTGGGCAGGGGATGGGAAGATCCAGCCAACCTCCGTGACATGGGCTGAGTCACACCACAACACACAGTGGTAGAAATAAAGAAAAGCCTTACCAATAATTCCTGCCCCATGCCCTGAAAGAGGAGAAACAAATCATGCTAGCCTCTTGGGAATTCAAAGACGGGAGGCTGCCTGCTGCATCTCTGGATGATATACCGGTCTGACGCTGACTCCTTTTAATGGACTTGGCTGTGAGCCAGGAACATTAGGGAGCACCAGGTCCTCCTAACACCCCTGCTACAGAGACGCAGCAGAGTGATTTGCCTCAAATGATTTGGTCGTTGTGACTCAGCTTGAGTCTCCACTTTGCCCCTTTCAGTGATTCTCTGTGGTGGACCAGGCATATGCATACTCTGTGTGCACTGGGGGGGGGGGGTTTCCCCCCACTGGATCATTCAAACACTCAGAGAAAAAAATTACCTGTCCAAAGCAGCTGTGTCTGTTGTTTCTCTGCATGAGTCACTCCCTTAGCATTGTTCCTCCCAATGAGCTTCTGCAGTGGAAATGACTGGATTGCAGAAGCACTGTCTGCCCTCAGAAGGAGCCACCCATTGCATCTCTGCATGAGTCCATGTCCCCAGGTTTGTTCTTGCCAATGTCACCCTGATAATTTGTAACTTGTCTACACACTGAATGTAATCAGAACTGTGAGTCCCAACTGATGAAGAGATGCAACAGAATTACCTGCCCTCCAAGGAGGCTTCCTGGCGCATCTCTGCCCAATAGACTGCTCTAACCTTTCCTTCTCCCAATGTCCCTCTGCTATGGGTCAGCAATCTGCAGTGCCTAGGAACACAACACCACCAGGTCATTCAACAGTTCTTGATGCACGCACACACCCCAGCATTTCCTGCCCCCCAGAGGAGGTTGCCCATTGTCTCTTTGAAGAAATCACTGCTCAAATCAAATTTATTAATATGGTCAACTGACCAATCACATGCCAACACATCAAAATTTCCAGACTCAATAGTTTTGCACCACAGAATCACAGACAGCCCATATAAATAAAGGTGTAAGATCAATAAAAACGACCCCTGATTAAAATTATCACCTTAAAATTGATAAAATTGTAAAGTATTCTAACAATCATTCTCTAATAAAGTTCTGTGCATTTTAATAGCGACATCGCAGAACTTGGCAGTTCGGAGTGTAAGCTGAGGGTCTTCTCCTAATAGGAGCTTCTTTGCCAAAAGCTCAACTAACTTTTCAGGGAATTTACCAAGCAGGGGGGATCTAACTTCGTGGTAGAATGGGCAACATATCAGTGCGTGTTCGATGGTTTCAATGTCCCCTGTCCCACACGGACAAAACCTCTCTGATTTAGGGATCTTCTTATATTTCCCTCCTAAAACAGCTGATGGTAGGGCCTGGCATCTGGAAATCAATGCTCTTCCCATCAGATTTCTCTTGCAAAAACATGGGAATAGGTTTCTTTGAAAAGAGATAATTCTTGTTGCTACAGACTTGAACATAAAATTGTTTCAGTTGCCAGGTTAGCATGCACCTAGTTTGTGGGGTGGCTATCCCTGCTATTAAAAACAGGGTCGGGGTCTTGAGACACTACAACAGGCTCCCATTCCGATTAAGCCCTGACTGATGTTACACAACGAAGCTCTATACAAACTCAGAGGCAAGGTTATTCTTGCCTCTCATGTTATTGGGCTGATCCTGATATTAAGCTGAGTCAACCAAACCCCAGGATCTGGAGCCGAAGCTTTGGGAGTTCTCACTCCATTCTGGTTCTTTGGGGAGGCAAAGGCCCTCTGCACGTGCTCAGATGCACCGCCGTCTGTAATGATTACTCTCCTTGGCCCAGGATTGGGTTCCCGGCATTGTATAGGGTTTGTGAGACATCCGATTGTCAGGGTGTTACAGGTTCTATGCCCGAAGCAATCCATTCATGCAACAGGATCACCACAACTCACAATCAAATCAATCACAGTATGCCTGCAGGAATTAATACGCACATTCTTGTGATTGTCGTTTCGCTTCCCTGAATTTCACAGCACTGATAACACACATGAGCCATGTTCGTTGGAATACTGTGTACAATTCTGGTCACCACACCTCAAAAAGGATATTGCAGAGCTTGAGAAGGTGCAGAAAAGAGCAGGCGAAATGATCAGGGGGCTAGAGCAACTGCCCTATGAGGAGCAGTTAAAATGCTTAGGGCTATTTAGCTTGGAAAGAAGGTGGTTAAGGGGGGATATGATAGAGGTCTACAAAATTATGCATAGTGTGGAGAGAGTGGACAGGGAGAAGCTTTTCTCCCTCTCTCATAATAACAGAACGGGGGGATCATCTGCTGACGCTGGAGGGGGAGCGATTCAAAACAGACAAAAAAACCTATTTCTTCGCACAACAAGTAGTTCAATTGCTGAACTCCCTGCCCCAAGATGTGGTGATGGCTGCCAACTTGGAATGCGACAGAGATCAGTTCCCCTGGAGAAAATGGCCGCTTTGGCAATTGGACAATATGGCATTGAAGTCCCTCCCCTCTCCAAACCCCGCCCTCCTCAGTCTCCACCCCCAAAATCTCCAGGTATTTCCCAACCCAGAGCTGGCAACCCTACTTCCATCAGCTCTTTAATAGGGGACCCTGATTGCTCTCCCCGGGCAGGCTGCGGCCCCGTGTTACTGATAATGAGCGCCAACTTTTTCCTTCAGAAACTGTTGGTTTTAATCTGCAATTGCATTTTTCCTCTATTTATTGTTTGACAGTGTTTGACCAAAGCCTTCAGGAGGCCGGCGAAGGCGTGCACTGGCGCAAGGGCCCACAGCGCCAGCGTCCAGGTGGTGTACAGTGGCATTTGTGGCCCTAGCACCGGTGTATGTGGCAGGGTCTGGATGCCAGGAAAGGCCACAGCGGCGTCCCGGGAGGTGTTCCCAGGATATTACGGTGCCTGCCGGGGGGCGGAGCCGACATTAGGCAGCCTCCTGACTCATTACGGCTCGGGAACACCCCCTTTTTTTGGCCGAGATGCGCCACCTTTTAGGTGGCTTATCTCCCGTGCAACCCTATGAGGGTTGCATGCATTTTTTGCGCTGGGCGGAGGTTTTGGCAGTGCCAAAACTTCCTTAGGAGGCAGCGCTGGTGCCAAAACCTCCTTAGGAGGCAGCGCTGCTGCGTTGCCTCCTAAGGCCGGCGCAGGCATTCTGCTCAGGAATGCACAGTTCGGGTGTTTTACATGATGTCGCCCTGAGCCTGGCTTCGGCTGGGATAGAGGGCGGGATACAACTCCAAATAAATACATGCATATATACAAAAATGAAAAAATTGCCTATGTACCGTTCGCCACAGCTCTTTGAATTCATTTCCATCTCCTCCCCATTAATTGCTGTCTTAATGTAACACAACATTTGGTTTTTTTGTTTGTTGCCGTCAAGACACAGCTGACTTATGGTGACCCCGTGGGGTTTTTAAGGCAAGAGACATTCAGAAGTGGCGGGCCATTGCCGGCCTCTGTGTTGCAACTAGGCGGGAGGTTTTGGTGGTGGAGCCTGAGGAAGGCGAGGTTTGGGTAGGGCAGGGACCTCAATGTCATAGAGTCCAATTGTCAAAGCGGCCATTTTCTCCAGGTAAACTGATCGCTATGGGCTGGAGATCAGTTGTAACAGCAGGAGATCTCCAGCTAGAACCTGGAGGTCGGCAACCCTAGTTGCGACTGAGGGTTTCCTTGGTGGTCTCCCATCCAAATACTAACCCTGCTTAGCTTCTGAGAGCTGAGAAGATTGGGTTAACCTGGGCTATCCAGCTCAGGGTGAGATACAACATACTGTTCGTTTTTATCCACTACCAAATCTTTGGAATCAGACTCTCTAATATTTCACAGATACCACATAACCTTACCATGAGATTTTGTGAGCCGGTGTGGCGTAGTGTCAGATGGAAGACGACGAAGAAGAAGAGTTGGCTTTTATATGCCGACTTTCTCTACCACTTAAAGAAGAATCAATCACCTACCCTTCGTCTCCCCACAAGAAACACTCTGTGAGGTAGGTGGGGCTGAGAGAGCTCCAAGAGAGCTGAGACTAGCCCCAGGTCACCCAGATGGCTTCATGTGTAGGAGTTGGGAAACAAATCCAGTTCACCAGATTAGCCTCGCCACTCGTGTGGAGGAGTGGGGAATCAAACCTGGTTCTCCAGATCAGAGTCCACTGCTCCAAACCACCGCTCTTTAATGGTGTTTTTACGACAAAGAGGATACCCTTCGGAGGTTATTCCAACAGGCTAAACTACACACTGCATCTTTAGATAGGAAAGGCATCTTGGACAAGAAGGTTAGGGAGACCTCCAAGAAGCTATCCTTTGCTTTTCAGTACACTCTGGCAACATCATGCACATTATTAGAAAGTATTGGCATGTTGTACAGAGTGTTCAAGGTTGTGAAAACACACCTATCTTTGGATTGAAAAAAACTCTATCTATACGTGATAAGCTATGAAAAGCTGTGGCTGGTTTTAAGGCAAATGGGTGTGCCATTACATCTGATTGTTTTGATGCGCAACCTGTACTCTGGACAAGAGGCTACAGTTAGACCAGAATATGGAGAAACTCAATGGTTTCCAATTGGCAAAGGTGTCAGACAAGGATGTATTTTATCTCCCTATCTCTTCAATCTATATGCAGAACATATAATTAGGAAAGCTGGATTAGATTTAGATGAAGGTGGAGTGAAAATTGGAGGGAGGAACATTAATAATTTGAGATATGCCGATGATACTACATTATTGGCAGAAAATAGTGAAGATTCGAGACGACTACTGCTGAAAGTTAAAAGAGAAAGTGCCAAAGCAGGACTACAGCTGAACATCAAGAAGACAAAAGTAATGACTACAGGAGAATTACACAACTTTAAGGCTGACAATATTTAGAAATTGAAATTGTTCAAGACTTTCTGTTCCTTGGCTCCACCATCAACCAAAAGGGAGACTGCAGCCAAGAAATCAGAAGGAGATTTAGACTGGGAAGGGCAGCCATGAAGGAGCTAGAAAAGATTTTGAAGTGTAAGGATGTGTCACTGGCCACCAAGACTAGATTAATTCATGCCATCGTATTCCCTATTACTATGTATGGGTGTGAAAGCTGGACAGTAAAGAAAGCTGATAGGAAGAAAATGGATTCTTTTGAAATGTGGTGTTGGAGGAGAGTGTTACAGATACCGTGGACTGCCAAAAAAACAAATCAGTGGGTTATAGATCAAATCAAGCCTGAACTGACCCTAGAAGCTAAAATGACTAAACTGAGGCGATCGTATTTTGGTCACTTCATGAGACAAGAGTCATTGGAAAAGACAGTCATGCTAGGAAAAGTTGAGGGCAGCAGGAAAAGAGGAAGACTCATGAAGAGATGTATTGACTCAATAAAGGAAGCCACAGCCTTCAATTTGCAAGATCTGAGCAAGGCTGTCAAAGATAGGACATTTTGGAGGACTTTCATTCATAGGGTCGCCATGAGTCGGAAGCGACTTGATGGCACTTAACACACACATACATAAATTAGTAGACACAGATTTAAAGGGCCAGATGATGGATAGACTCCCCCGGGGACATTTTAAATGCAAAAATTGTTCAGCCTGTTCCCTTTAAGAACATAAGAACACAGTACTGCCTTTGTCTTGAGGTAAAAGAGTTTCAGAGAATAGACACATCGTTCAGGTTTCAGTTAAGGACATTCTCTAATTGCAACAGTAAGAGAATTATTTATTGTATTCAATGTCCCTGTGGTCTTTTGTATATCGGGTCCAGTATTAGACCCATGAGAACGAGGATATTGGAACATCGAGCATGTATATGCGCCAGGGTCATAGAAGCTCCACTTGTGGAGCATTTTTGGCGGGGTTTGGGGAAGGGAGGGATCTCAATGCCATAGAGTCCAATTGCCAAAGCGGCCATTTTCTCCAGCTGAACTGATCTCTATTAACTGGAGAACAGTCGTAACAGCAAGAGATCTCCAGCCACTACCTGGAGGCTGGCAACCCTATTTCTCCACTCCTCCACACGAAGCCTGCTGGGTGACCTTGGGCTAGTCACAGTTCTCTCTGAACTCTCTCAGCCCCACTTACATCATAAGGTGTCTGTTGTGCGGGGGGCGGGGGGAGGGAAGGCGATTGTAAGCCGGTTTGAGACTCCTTAAAGGTAGAAAAAAGCGAGGTATAAACACCAACTCTTCGGTCTTTTATACATGGCTGTTTAACTCGCTGTCACCCCTCCAACAACTTCAGGCCATGCTGTTTCCGAACGTCAGAGGTCGCCTCGCTCTCCCCCTGCCTTTCCCTATGTTTTGTCCGTGTTTTGAAATTTGAAATAAAACAGGTCTCTGAAAACGTGGCCAAAACGTGGGGAAACGCAGGGGGAGAGCGAGGCGACCTCTGACAGTTGGAAACGGCATGCATAGGGCTGCCAGGTCCCTCTCTGCAATCGGTGAGAGGTTTTTGGGCGGAGCCCGAGGAGAGCAGGGTGTGGGGAGGGACTTCAATGCCATAGAGTTCAATTGCCAAATCAGCCATTTTTCTCCAGGTGATCTGATCTCTATCGGCTGGAGATCAGTTGTATTAGCAGGAGATCTCCAGCTAATAATTGGAGGTTGAATAAATATACAGTTAGCCTGCTATATAGTTAGTTAGCAAAACCCAAAATAGCAGAAAACATTCACTAAGATAATAATTCAATTAGGCATATGTATTTCCAATAATATATTCATTAGTAATGCCCAAATCATGTGAATTCTTATCAATTCTAAATCATATCAGTTCGCATATATGCTGTTAAATCACAAGCATTTCTAATCAGTAAAGTCTTTTGCGAGTATCTCGCCAACTTGCGTCTGAAAGACGTTGGAACAGTCACAATAGTATTGGACTCGACTGTTCCAACGTCTTCAGAATTTAGAATGGATAAGAATTCACATGATTTGGGCATTACTAATGAATATATTATTGGAAATACATGTGCCTAATTGAATTATTATCTTAGTGAATGTTTTCTGCTATTTTGGGTTTTGCTAAATAAGTGGAGGTTGGCAACCATAGCGGGACTTCAATGCCATAGAGTCCAATGGCCAAAGTGGCCATTTTCTCCAGGTGAACTGACCTCTATCGGTTGGAGATCACAGCACAAGGATCTTCACTATGTGACTGAAGTAAAACTATGACAATCATTTTGTAGCTGGCTCCACCTCCTCTGACAGCCATTTTGTGGCGGCTGCACCCACTGGGTTGCCAACCTCCAGGTGGTGGCTGGAGATCTCCTGCTAGTACAACTGATCTCCAGCCGATAGAGATCAGTTCCCCTGGAGAAAATGCCAGCTTTGGCAATTAGGCTCTATGGCATTGAAGTCCCTCCCCTTCCCAGCCCCTGCCCTCCTCAGGCTCCGCCCCAAAAACCTCCAGGTATTTCCCAACCCGGAGCTGGCAACCTTATGCGCCCACAATGCTGTGTCAGAATCCCAGAAGTGCCCACAGGCTCCAAAAGATTGGGGACCACCGTTCTAATGGGTTCTTGGCTCCTCAAATTTCAGTTCCTAAAACGCTTTGGGGGACAGAAGCCAATACACTTAAACTGGTATAAAACTGATGGAGGTTTGTAGCCTGGGTATATTGTCTCTACACTCCTTGAAGACAATAAAGGGCTGCTCTCCTCATTTTATGGAGAAGAAATATTAGAATCTGTAAGACAAAATTATTTGAAATCTAGGAACCCAATGAAATCTAGTTTCCTAGATTTCAAATGTATATTTTTCCAGGGAGGGAGAATAACGACGCCATCATGGTGGGAGAAAAGGACACTTCTCCTGAGGTATTTATTTTTTGTAAAGGGTAGTTAAGCTCTGAGGTAGACTGCCTCTGAACGCAGAGGTTCTGTTTAGCTATCGCGGCTGAGAGCAGTCGATGCACCTCTCTTCCATGAATTTGTTTTATATCCTGCCCCCATAAAGCAATCTAGAGATAGAAAATGTCACAGGTTAATTGTGAACTAAAGGGGGATTTGTGAATCTTTTGCTCACCAGCATAATTGGATGACCCCAAATTCAAATTATGAAAGAGGGAGAGGGTAAGTTCTTTCTCTACACCAGGCATAATTTTATAAATTTCACTCCCACCCCCAAACCAAAAAGCCCCCTACGCCCCAATCTTTCCTCACGAGATTCTCTAACCCTGTAAATATTTATGTTGGAATTTTCAGCATCTTTTCCAACTTCTGGTCACCACACCTAAAAAAGGATATTGCAGAGCTTGAGAAGGTGCAGAAAAGAGCAACCAAAATGATCAGGGGACTAGAGCAACTGCCCCATGAGGAGCAGTTAAAACAACCGCTCGGAGAGAAGGCGGTTAAGGGGAGACATGATAGAGGTCTATAAAATTATGCATGGTATGGAGTGGACAAGGAGAAGCTTTCCTCCCTCTCTCATAATACTAGAACGCGGGGTCATCTGCTGAAGCTGCAGGGTGACAGATTCAAAACTGATAAAAGTAAGTATTTCTTCACACAACGCATAGTTGAATTGTGGAACTCCCTGCCCCAGGATGTGGTGATGGCTGCCAACTTGGAAGGCTTTCAGAGAGGAGTGGACATGTTCATAGAGGAGAAGGACATTCATGGCTGCTAGTCAAAATGGATACTAGTCATGATGCATACCTATTATCTCCAGGATCAGAGGAGCAGGCCTGCTATATTAGTGTTGTGGAACACAGGCAGGATAATGCTGCTGCAGTTGTCTTGCTTGTAGGCTTCCTAGAGGCACCTGGTTGACCACTGTGTGAACAGGCTGCTGGACTTGATGGAGATCTCCAGCTACCACCTGGAGGTTGACCACCCTACTGATCTTGTCAGATCTCAGAAGCTCAGCAGGGTCGGCCCTGATTAGTACTTGGATGGGAGACCACCAAGGAAGTCCAGGGTGGCTACGCAGAGGCAGGCCATGGGAAACCATCCCTGAACCAGCATGGTGGAGAGCCAGCATGGTGTAGTGGTTAAGAGCAGTGGTTTGGAGCGGTGGAGTCTGATCTGGAGAACGGAGTTTGATTCCTCACTCCTCCACATGAGCGGCGGATGCTAATCTGGAGAACTGGATTTGTTTCCCCACTCCTACACACAAAGCCAGCTAGGTGACCTTGGGCTAGTCACAGCTCTCTCAGCCCCACCTACCTCACAGGGTGTCTGTTGTGGGGAGTTGAGGGGAAGGCGACCGTAAGCCGGTTTGATTCAGCCTTAAGTGTTAGAGAAAGTTGGCACATAAAAACCAACTCTTCTTCTTCTGAACCATCTTGCCTTGAAAATCCCAAAGGGTTGCCATAAGCCATAAGCTGGCTGCGACTTGATAGCACTCGGGCAGGGCAGCCCTCTGCCAGTCTTGGCAGGTGTCTTGCCAGACATGCACCCCCACCCCCGGCCCCGACCCGCACGCCTCCAAGCTCTTCCTTTGGTGGCACTCGGTACAAAGCACCATCTCGGCATCTCTGGTGGCAGACAACCTTCGCTTCTTTGGCACCACTCCCAGTCCCTCTGGGCAGCCACCGCGTCTCGCTCTGGGCTTGCCTCACCCGTGGCTCAGCGCATCAAAGGGAAAATCGAGCTAGTCAGCAATTGGCAGTTGGCAGCCTAGGGCCGAGTCTTCCCGTCCTGGAGTCGCCCATCTCCTGGGTCTCGGGCAGCATCCTTTTATCACATCACCCGTGCGAGAAGAGCTAGAGTCCCAGGGTTGGCAACTCCGGGTGGGGAAATTCCTGGAGCTTTGGGGCTGATGGCATTGAAGTCCCTCCCCTCCCCAAACCCCGCCCTCCGCAGGCTCTGCCTCAAAAACCTCCTGCTGGTGGTGAAGAGGGACCTGGCAACAGTGATGTGTGCCCCCTTTGGGGCTTTTTTAAAGGTCAGATATGGGACACGCAACACTGGACTGGATTAACCTTTGGTTCAGGAGTGGGGAACGTCAGGCCCGGGGGTCGTTTAAGGCCCGCAAAATCATTTGGTCTGGCCCTTTGTGGGTCCTGGGAGATATCTAGCTCAGAAGGATCTAAGACTGGCGATCCGCCCCCTCCCGCGGACAGGAATAGCCTCTATTCAAGGAGGATGTGAGTTTGTTTTGCTGAGAAAAGGAACCTTTTTCCCCCCTTGCAGAAGAGTTGTTAGTTTGGAGTTGCTAGGACCGCCCAAGAAACTGTGTTAACCCTTTCCCACCTGGGCCGTGGAGAAACGTATTCCCTCTGTATTACAAGAGGGCTGGGGGCGGAAGCGGCAACAATGGAGGGATTAAAGGGGGCAGGGCTAGAATGCATGTGGGGGGTGTTTCTTAGCCAGTGTGTCCTCATTTCAGCACTGCAGGCGGCAGTAGCAGGAGCCGGCTGTAGAATCCGGCCCCGACCATGCAGAGCAGGAGCAACTCTGGCGTGTGGCTGGACAGCTACACCCGGTGGTGCAACAGACCATCCTGTGCCACCAGGTGGGCGAGTGCACCACCGGTTGGATGCCTGCCCGCTTGCCCATGCGGGGAGGGGCCATCTGGGGCAGCTGCCTGCTTGGGGCTTGGTCGGCTAATTTTTAAGTTGATAGTTTTGTATGGCCGGCAAATGATGTTATAAATACCCAAATGGCCCTCGGCGAAAAAAAGGTTCCCCACCTTTGCTTTGGTTGAACAACAATAACTTCAGCTCTTCTCTTGCCCTTTCTCCAGATCAGCAACCTCGTTTTCTTCATCGCGACGCCTTTCATGTTGTTGCTGAACATCGACTACATGAAGTATCGGCCCATCCCCGTCCGCTGCCTCACTGGCCTTGTGTTCCTCATTGGTAGGTTACAGGGAAATGGGAAATCTAGCCGGAATCGGTCTCGTTTCCTGCGCTGTAAAAGACTATCACCTCTGGGGAATCCCTGAGGCTGAGAACAGGGGTGAAAGATGAACCCTTAGGGCTACCTACACACTTTGACATTCGCAGCAAAAGACGGTAAGTGGGAGGGAGGACCGGGGTCTCGCTCCCCTAGCCAACCCACCCCCCAGACCTCAGTGATAAGAAGAGGGTCTTGGGGAGTGACGTCCCCACGGGCAGGGTTTCCAGGCCAAAACGTGGGGGCTTCTGGGCAGACCTAAACCCCTCGCACTTGTTTCGAATCTGCTCGATGCTTTGATTGTTCCTACAATGAAGGGCTCTCCAGGGAAGAACAGAATGTTTTATTTTTATACTATGTTATCAGATTTTAGGCGGCAAAATTTGGCTGGCTGGCATTAAAGGCCAGGAAATCTTGCTCTACACTGGTACAGGAAGGATTGGAAGCAGTTATTATTATGTATCTTCTTTTACTCGTTTTCATTTGTTTTAGTATTATTTTATCTTATATTTTAGTGGTGACAAATGATTATTGCTCATATGGAGTCTGACTGAGTTAAAATAGACCCGCTTGTGCATTTGCAGGGATTTCCTCCATTTATTTCCACATGACGCTTAGCTACGCCGGGCAGCTATTGGACGAGCTCTCCATTCTCTGGACGATGGGTCTGTGCTACGCTTGCTGGTTTCCCATGATCTACGTTCCAGCATTCATCAAGAACAGGTTAAGACAGGGGTGGGGAACTTCAGGCCCGGGGTCCGTTTAAGGCCTGCGAAATCATTTGGTCTGGCCTTTCATGGGTCCTGGCAGATCTCTAGCTCAGAAGGATCTAAGACTGGGGATCCGCCCCCTCCCATGGACAGGAATAGCCTCTATTCAAGGCGGATGTGAGTTTGTTTTGCTGAGAAAAGGAACCTTCCCCCCCCCTTGCAGAAGCGTTGTTAACTGTGGAGTTGCTAGGATGGCCCAAGAAACTGCGTTAACCCTTTTCCACCCAGATCGTGGAGAAACGTATTCCCTCTGTACTACAAGAGGGCTGGGGGCGGAAGTGGCGACAATGGAGGGGTTAAAGGGGCAGGGCCAAAATGTGTGTGTGTGTGGGGAGTTCTTAGCCAGTGTGTCCTCATTTCATCCCTGCAGGCGGAGGTAGCAGGAGCCGGCTGTAGAATCTGGCCCTGACCATGCGGAGCAGGAGCAACTCCGGCGTGTAGCTGGACGGCTATACCCGGCTGGTGCAACAAACCATCCTGTGCCACCAGGTGGGCGAGTGCACCACCGGTTGGATGCCTGCCCGCTTGCCCATGCGGGGAGGGGTCATCTGGGGCAGTTGCCTGCTTGGGGCTTGGTCGGCTAATTTTTAAGTTGATAGTTTTGTATGGCCCGCGAATGATGTTATAAATATCCAAATGGCCCTTGGCGGAAAACTTTTAAGTTAGCATAATGAAGATAACATTTCCATTTCTTTTGAAATTCTTCTATCATTTTCCCTTTCAGCATGCTGGTTAATTTGGCCATCACCACATATTCTGCCATTTTCTGTTGCCATTTCTCTGTTTCTGGAACATCTTCTTGTTTCCATACCATTGCTTAAACTATTCTTGCTGCAGTTGCCATATAACTAAATAGTTCTTTATGGTTCTTTTCCAGATTTTCTGGTTCTATTCCCAATAACATTATTTCAGGATTCAATGGAAATTTAAGTTTTAAAATGTTCTGCATTTCTTGGTGAACCTGTATCCAAAATTTCTTTACTTTTTTTGCAAGTCCACCATGAATGGAAGTAGGTCCCAGCCAGGGAGGGATTCCTGATGCAATGCTTTGCAAAGGAGCCTCAATTCCTGTTCACACAACTATGATTTTATTCCCACAGGGAACAGTTTACATGGATAGTGGGCATCGTGACGGTCATGAGCACATTAATGTCCTTCGTCAGACCGGAGCTCAACGCTTATGTTCTGAATACCGTCGCCTTACACATCTTGTATGTGATCATCCAGGAAGTCAGAAAGTAAGGACAGTACCAACCGAAGTATAAGTGTCCAGATCACACAAAGCAATGGCATCACTTTACTCTGCTCTGGTTAGCCCTCGCCTAGAGTACTGTGTTCAGTTTTGGGCACCACAATTTAAGAAGGATGTAGACATGCTGGAACGTGTCCAGAGGAGGACAACAAAGATGGTGAGGGGTCTGGAGACCAAGTCCTATGAGGAAAGGATGAAGGAGCTGGGTATGTTTAGCCCGAAAAGGAGAAGACTGAGAGGGGATACGATAACCATCTTTAAGTACTTGAACGGCTGTCATATAGAGGAGAGTGCCGAGTTGTTTTCTGTTGCCCCAGAAGGTCGGACCAGAACCAACAGGTTGAAATTAAATCAAAAGAGTTCCATCTAGACATTAAGGGGAATTTTCTAACAGAGAGGTTCCTCGGTGGAACAGGCATCCTCAGGAGGTGGCAAGCTCTCCTTCCCTGGAGGTTTTTAAGCAGAGGCTGGATGGCCAACTGACAGCAATGCTGATTCTATGACAGGCAAATCTCCACACCCCCAGTGACCCCTACTCCATGCCCAGAAGATGACCAAAATGCCCTCCCTGTCATCATCTGCCTAAGGTCACAGAATCAGCATTGCTGACAGTTGGCCATCTAGCCTCTGCTTAAAAACCTCCAGGGAAGGAGAGCTTACCACCTCCTGAGGAAGCCTGTTCCACCGAGGAACCTCTCTGTTAGAAAATTCTTCCTAATGTCTAGACGGAAACTCTTTTGATTTAATTTCAACCCGTTGGTTCTGGTCCAACCTTCTGGGGCAACAGAAAACAACTCGGCACCATCCTCTATAAGCTATATGACAGCCCTTCAAATACTTGAAGATGGTTATCATATCTCCTCCTCTTCAGGCTAAAAGCCCAACTAAAGGGCTGCAGGAGGGGAGGATATGGTGCTTAGCTCCGGTGGCACTTAGTATTACCCCCCTATCTGGACTGGCCTTGTGTGGAGCATCCTTCGCTCCGGTTAAAGCAGGGGTGTCGAACTCAATTGTTACGAGGGCTGGATATGACATAAATGTCGCTTGGTGGGGCTGGACCTTGCCTCATAAGCCCAGATCGAGAGTGGGGGGGGTGATGGCTTCCTGGGCTGGCTCGTGGGCCAGATAAGAGCTCTCAAGGGGTCGAATCCAACCCACGGTTTAACACCCCTGGGTTAATGGATCTGGTAAAAGGAGGAGCCCCGTGGCACAGAGTGGTAAGCCGCAGTACTGCAGTCCAAGCTCTGCCCACAACCTGAGTTCGATCCTGACGGAAGTCGGTTTTAGGCAGCCAGCTCCAGGTTGACTCAGCCTTCCATCCTTCCGAGGTCGGTCAAATTAGTACCCAGCTTGCTGGGGGTAAAGGGAAGACAACTGGGGAAGGCACTGGCAAACCACCCCATAAACAAAGTCTGCCTAGTAAACGTCGGGATGCGATGTCACCCCATGGGTCAGGAATGACCCGGTGCTTGCACAGGGGACTACCTTTACCTTTAAAAGGAGGAAGCAAGGAAAAAAGAGAAGGGGAATGAAACCCAACCTGAAAAACAGAAGCTGGGTACCCAAGGTTGGGTGGGATTAATAAAATAAACAGATAAAGAAAATATAACTTACTTAAGGCGCTATGTCAGGATAAAAATCCCTCCCAGAATCATCAACTTTTATTATGTTAACCTAACTTTGCTTTTTTTATTCAGAGCTGATATTGTATCGAAATAAAATGTGATTGATTGAGGATAAAGTTTATTTTAAACTATCGTTAAAACAGCACAATGGCATATCCTGGGTTGATATACTGTCAATAATTTTTACCCTGACACAGTGCCAGGAAGTCGATGAGTCATGGTTGGGAAGAGCATGACATCATGTGGATACACCCTCCCCAAAATGTGGGGACACCCAACTCTCCACATGGGGAATGGTCCCTCTGCGGAAGCGGCCCCAGAGAGCTGGCGGAATCCTCCGTTGCAGTCTTAGCTGTGCCATAATTGCATGGTGTCACGCGGCCGTGGCCCTGACCACGACCCACACAACTCTGCAAGCAAAGGCGGAGCGAGCTCCCCTTTTGGGAAGCCCTGAAGCCAAGGACTTCCCCAGGCTCACGTTGTTCTGGAGGCAGGAGTGGCGGATTCTCTGACTTGCCAGGGCCCACAGGGGGGCCGAAGGAGAATGAGAGTCCTGTACCGGGTTTTTTCTCTTGGCACCCCCAACAGCTGGCCAGTCACGCCATCCCCACAAGGCAGACCTTGGCTAAAAGAGGTGGTGGCTCAGACACCTCCCAGAGTCTGCCAATTGAATCAGAATCATCTGCTTGGCAATGAAATTTGAATCAGAGAGACGTAACGGAGCAGTAAGGATTCTCCTGCGTAAGCAAGATACATAGCAACAGACTTCTGATGAAGCTGTGATGTGAAACAAGGATATATCGCGAAACCTTGTAAAAATTGTTTGCTTTGTTTTGACAGAAGTGGTTTGAAAATTATAAGTTGGTATTTGGAATCATAAATCACCTTTTTTGGAAATTATATAAATTATTACATTCAGGTGCACAGTGGTATTTCTCTCTCTCTCTCTCTCTCTCTGAGACCCGTGGCGCAGAGTGGTAAGCTGCAGTACTGCAGTCCAAGCTCTGCTCACGACCTGAGTTCGATCCCGACGGAAGTCGGTTTCAGGTAGCCGGCTCAAGGTTGACTCAGCCTTCCATCCTTCCAAGATCGGTCAAATTAGTACCCAGCTTGTTTGGGGGTAAAGGGAAGACGACTGGGGAAGGCACTGGCAAACCACCCCGTTAAACAAAGTCTGCCTAGGAAACGTCAGGGTATGACTTCACCCCATGGGTCAGGAATGACCCGGTGCTTGCACAGGGGACCTTTACCTTTATATACATGTGTGTGTGTGTGTGTGTGTGTGTGTGTACTTTGGGTACCACTCCCCTATTGAATATTTTGTATCCCTGGGATGCAAGCTTTGGGTATAAGAACAGGGAGGTACTGCAGGTGGAAGCAGGACTTAGCCAAAATCCTGCAGTTTTGGTTCCATCCTCAATTATGGTTTGAACATTCCATGGGGGAGTTTAAAAAAAAAAAGACTGCCCTGTCTACTAATTTCAACGACACTGGCACAATTGAGCATACGGTTCCCACGAAGCCATGCCCATTTTATTGGGCTCCTCATGTAGCTCTGTGAATCGCATCCTTGCCTCCTGTTTGCATGGTCCAAAAATCCAGAGCTCTTCCCCTCCCGTTCGGTTCAATCTGAACTCTTGAAAACCTAGCGGTGTGGATTCAAGTCCTCGTTGCATAGCGCAATAAAAACATTTCTCAGACTTCAACTGTCTGAGAATGAAGGCGGGCTTCGTTTCAGTCCACTCGCCCTCAGCGGGAATGACCCATCCTCGGGAAAACACCCTTCTGTGTCTCTGCGTGAGGCCCCAATCTTACAGGAGAAGCGGCAGCTCGTGCAGAGACACAGCGAGCCTCTGACTGCAGGTCATTTCTGTGGCCTCTCTGCACTGAAATAGGTTGAAGCATCTGACAGCAACCCCACCACCACCACCATACAGAGATGGTGCCAGCCAGTGGCGGGGGGGGGGGTATTGGAAGAGGGCAACGCCAAAGCAGCCACCCACGCAGAGAGGAAGTGGGGATTTTTACATGGTAATTAGCAGGGTACTCCAGGCTGAATTGCCCCGCATATTTTTTTGAATTTTGCACGCTGAACCGTTGCTCCGGAAGTGACTACGAAGCCGGCACATACCGGCTTCGCATTACAAAAGAGCCCATTTAACGCGACCTTTGGTGTTTGCCTCGAAGAATCCTCCTCAAGGAACAATGCAAAATAACAGAGGCGTGTTAGCTATGCATATGCTAATGGCTATGCAAACAGGAACAAAGGAGCAGGCGAGTGGGGGAAGTGGTACTTCTTTTGCGTTGGGACTGTGAAAAGGCATTTTGAAAGTCGCATTTTTAAAAAGAGCTTTGAGAGAGCATCAAAATTGACCATGTAAAAATGGCCAGTGTGTTTGGTGGATTCTTTCAGCCTCGCATTCATTTTTGTATGCGGGCTCCGTCAGGAGGCCCCTTTTGGAAGGGCTGGGACCAGGGAAAGGATCCAACCATCTCAAATCTTGGATGTCTTTCACAGAAGCACCGATCCCCGCATGCAGCGGCTGGGAATCACTGTTGTGATCTGGTGGGTCGTTGCCATCAGCTGCTGGATAACGGACAAGTTCTTTTGCGAATTCTGCCGGAAGATCAACTTTTGTTACCTTCACAGCTTGTGGTAAGAGAGAGACGGAGAGTGTGCCAAAGCAACTTCGGGTCTCCCTGTCTGTCTAGCACAGTTTTATCCTGCCATTTCTGTAAGATGCATACAAGCACCTCCTTCTGTCTTCATGACAGCCCTACAAAGTAGGCTAGCCTACTTTGACTGGTCCAAGATGACCCAGCATTCTTCACAGCTGAGCAGGGATTTGAACCTGGGCCTCTGCGGTTGCAGTCTGACACTCTAACCACTTCACCACACAGTAGGGTTGCCAGGTCCCTCTTTGCCACCAGCAAGAGGTTTTTGGGGCAGAGCCTGAAAAGGGTGGGGTTTGGGGAGGGGAGGGACTTCAATGCCATAGAGTCCAATTGCCAAAGCAGCCATTTTTTCCAGGTGAACTGAACTCTATCGGCTGGAGATCAGTTGTAATAGCAGGAGATCTCCAGCTAGTACCTGAAGGTTGGCAACCCTACCACACAGGTTTTCCTGCACAAATGCCATTTTTCATTTAGTTTCATTTTCATGTATATTCTTCAAGAATTTTTTTCATCATGCCTATTTCTGTTGCTAGTTCCCCCCATTTCATCCATTTCTTTTCAGACATTTTATGCCATTTTTATGCCAAATCAGACATTTTTTTCCTGTTCATTTCACCATTTAATGTGGTTTTTTGGTCAGAAAAAATGATTTTTTGCACAGGGATTTCACCAGGGATGAGCTCAGGGGAGAGGGAAGAATTGGGTTAACGGAGGGATGGGAAGACGGGAAAACCCTGGATTTGCGAGGGTTGGCAGCGAGGTCATTTCTAATGGATGCAAAACTCATGCATAACTCCAAGGAACAACCGAGACAGACTGGGGGCGAATGTGAGTGAAATTACCCATGCATAAATGACCTTGGTTCCCCTCTCACTTCTGCAAACACCTCTTGGATCAGTTCAGAATGGGTTTGGCTAATACTGGAAATGAATATTTTGCTTTGTCAGGGGGAGAGCGTGATTGGCCACCATCTCAAACACCTCCCCCCCCATTTCCTTCCCTCCCCCAGGCATATTTTTATCAACATGGCTTTGATGTACTTATCTACCTTTATCATCTACCTCGACACCTTTTACGATTTGCCCGGCTCTGAGCCCAAACTCTCGTATTGGCCTAGCGAAAAATCGCCGATCTCGCTGCCGTACATCATCTTCAAGAAGTCACAGAAGTGGTGCTAGAGACTCCAGAGGGTTGTCGGCATCACGGTGGGGCTGTCCCCACTCAGTACCGAAGTATTTAATTGTGCAATTAACTATTTATGTATGTCAGTGATGGGGCCTTTTTTCAGGGGGGGGGGGCGGGAGGACACAGAGCAATTGACCTTTATACTCGTCTGTGGCATTGGCGAAAGAACGGTTCTGCGATGCAGCCCAATCCTCGGTATGCTTACTGAGCCCCACTGGGTTCACTGGGGCAAGTGTGCAGATGATTGTAGCTTTTCTTTATCTCAGGGTACGGTTATCGTATGAAACTCAAACCTTCTTGGAACAGGTATAACTAGTATGGTAGTTATAGTATGCTGCTGGGAGAATGCTGGGAGCTGTTGGCGATGCCATATTTTGGCAGGTGATGAGAAATCTTAGATTCGTCTGGATGATTCCCAGCACAATAGCCCCCAGAACTCTTGGCCTGGGAATTACGAAGGGCAAACAGGTCTGAACCTGGTTTAATGTTATAAGTATATGTATAAAAAGGTTCCATGCATGATTTTTTTTGGTAACCCTTGTGTTTAAATAAGGGCTGTGACTAAGCACTTAAGGTATCTTTGCTCCTTGTAAGCCCCAGCTGAGAAACCTGGGACCTCGTTTCTGTTTTAATGTTGCCTCCCACTCACACACTCTGGAAGTGCAAAATAAATATATTTAATAAAAACAGAAAAAAATGGTTCAACAGGAAACGGTTAAGGTGCTAAGATTTTGCTAAGAGTTTCATGCGGCTAAGACACCACTCCAAAGTCTCTTGTGATACTGGGTTGGACATCAGAAGTCTTACTTTCAGGGGGCGCTGTTGGCAGGATGGCCAGGAGCCACCATGGGCCCCTGGGCAAAGATTCCCCCTGGGGCCCCCATATGACCCTGATAAAAAAGGCCATGCTGGATCAGACCAAGGTCCATCAAGTCCAGCCGTCTGTTCACACAGTGGCCGACCAGGTGCCTCTAGGAAGCCCACAAGCAAGACGACTGCAGCAGCATAATCCTGCCTGTATTCCACAGCACCTAATATAATAGGCATGGTCTTCTGATCCTGGAGAGAATAGGTATGCAGGTATGATCCAAACCTAATATCATATCAAAACAAATCACTTGGCTTACGGTTACCCTGAATCTATAGTAATAAAAGAACCAGCCTGTCTGTCCATCTGTCCAGCAGGCATAACTCATCAGAGAATAAAGCTAGGAGACTCAAAATAGGCCACCAGCTTCAGGATGATTGTGGATTGTGGGCCAAAAATGAAAGGCGTGGGAATATCCTGACCCAGGTTATCTCGAGACAACCCTCCCATGCTATTTGCAATGGAAGCTAAGGGTCTCTCTCTGTGGCAGGCATAACTCATCACAAAATAATGCCATCTGTTTGAAAACTGGCCACCAACCTCAGAATGATGATGGAAGTTGCAGTGCCAAAAATGAAGGGGATTAGAACACCTGGAACCTGGTTATCTTCATGATAGGCAACACGTAATAAGAGAGCTTTCGAGCAATCTGTGTCTCACACTATCAGCTGGACCTAATTCACAGGGTCGTTGTGAGGATAAAACGGAGGACAGGAGAACATCGCAGCTTTGGGTCCCAACAGGGGAGATAGACTGGAACTCTTCATCAGTCCAGAAGCTGAACACATGAAGCTGCCTTATACCAAATCAGACCCTTGGTCCATCAAAGTAAGTATTGTCTACTCAGACCGGCAGCAGCTCTCCAGGGTCTCAGGCAAGGGTCTTTCACATCACCTACCTTCCTAGTCCCTTTAACTAGAGATGCCGGGGATTGAACCTGGGACCTTATGCATGCTGAGCAGATGTTCTACCAATGAGCTACAGCCCCTCCCCTAAAATAAGGATGTTGTATGTGTCTTGCATACTACAGGTGACATTAACACATGAAGCTGCCTTATACTGAATCAGACGCTCGGTCCATCGAAGTCAGTATTGTCTACTCAGACCAGCAGTGGCTCTCCAGGGTCACAGGCATAGGTCTTTCACATCACCTACTTGCCTGGCCCCTTATCTGGAGACGCCGGGGATTGA
Organism: Euleptes europaea; assembly: GCF_029931775.1. Taxonomy (NCBI): domain Eukaryota; kingdom Metazoa; phylum Chordata; class Lepidosauria; order Squamata; family Sphaerodactylidae; genus Euleptes; species Euleptes europaea. The sequence goes on along the minus strand of NC_079313.1, from coordinate 12,232,321 downwards.
ACCTGGGACCTTCTGCATGCCAAGTAGATGCTCTACCACTGAGCCACAGCCCCTCCCCTGAGAGTTGATTACTCTCACTGTTATCACTGTTCCCCCAGTTGTACGCATTTCTCAGGCATCACCCAATCTTGCAAGCCCTGAAGCCTGTCTGGAAACGTAGGCTGTTTAGAAAGGAGATTGTCAGGGGGTGGAAGTCTATTCTTTCAACCAAAAAACTCAGAGCAAATCTGGTCAGAGGTCTACAGCTCATGGCTCTTGGTGACCCCTTGACCAGGTTGCTTTGGGCTGCTCATGAGGCCACAAATAGGATTGAGACCCAGGATTGGTTGGTTTTTCTACCCCGATTTTCTCTACCTTTAAGGAATCTCTAACGGGCTTACAATCACTTCCCTTCCTCTCCCCACAAGAGACATCTTGTGAGGTAGGTGGGGCTGAGAGAGCTCTTAATAGAACTGTGACTAGCCCAAGATCACCCAGCAGGCTTCATGTGGAGGAGTGGGGAAACCAACCTGGTTCACCAGATTAGCATCCACAGCTCATGGGGAGGAGTGGCGAATCAAAACCGTTTCTCCAGATTAGAGTCCACCGCTCCTAACCACTGCTCTTAACCACTACACCACTCTGGCTCCCATGAGGCATATCAGAGGAAGAGAGGTCTGTTATTTCATTTAAGAATCCATCACACTAATATCCTACTTTTTTTTTATTATCACAAGGCATAAAGTTCCCAAAAAGGTCCCCAGATTCTGACCAGGCCAGACCTGCTTAGCTTCAAGCAAGCCTGCTGTCAACCAAGCACCTATCAGCCCACAATATCTCAACGGGGCCTCAAGGCACAGGAGCATCCTACCTGCTTAGACACAAAGAGAGGGCTTTTTTGCTTTCCTGCTTGTGGGATTCCAGAAGTATCTAATTGGCTAACGTAGGAAGCGGGATTCCAGACACCCTGGAGGAATCTTTGGTCTGATCCAATGGGGCTCGTGCCGTGGTCCGGCTTCCCATTTCCAAATCACCTCCCCCCACACCTGCATTTTACGCTCTCTCCAAGCTCACCTTCTTCACCCTGGCGCCTACACAGGCCTCAGAATCTTAATGCACAACTTGGAACTCCTTCCCCCGAGTAACCATCAAAACAGAACGTTCCCCCCCAGTCCTCCCGTGGCAACAACTCTGACTCTCAGATGCAGCCCTTCCCCCCACCCAAGCTGGCCAGATGGGAACAGGTGTCCATCAGCTCTGCAAGGGATTATGCATCAACCTAAGCTTTTTTACTCAGACCACGAGAATTACGCCCCCAGAGTGCTAGACCGACCGGACAGCCAGCCGAACCGGCCCTTTCCGGCTTTCGTCCTCCCTGACAATCTTGCGTCCATAGGTACGGGTTTTTCTTGCTCCATCGTGGCTTTTCCTACACCCCACGTCGTTTGCTAGTGGCGTGCATGGGGGTTGCCAGCTCTGGGTTGGGAATTACCTGGAGGTTTTTGGGACGGAGCCTGAGGAGGGTGGGGTTTGGAGAGGGGAGGGACTTCAAGGCCACAGAGTCCAATGGCCAAAGCAGCCATTTTCTCCGGGGGAACTGATCTCTGTCGCCTGGAGATCAGTTGTAATAGCGGGAGATCTCCAGCTACCACCTGGAGGTTGGCAACCCTAGATGACAATGAATGGTTTTATTTGCATTTAGCCATAGGCCATTACAAACATGTCAAGGATACCACAGATACATAATAAAAGGAATACTAGATTAATTAAATTCTGGATTAATAATAAATATACATAATAAAACTGCTAAATTGATGCATACAAAAACAACAACAACAAAATAATAACTAAGAATTGCGGTGGCGTCCCAACCGGTCAATGGGACCTAGCAATCATTAAAATCAATTTGAAGGATCAGCTTCCTGATAAGGATAAGGTCCCATATTGGACCTTATTTCCTTTGCCGCCAGAGCATACAGGGCAGTCCTATAAGAAACAAACCCATCGGTATCTTTTAACAAAAATACTAGTTTCTCAGCACTAGGACAAGTGTTTAGGCCAGAAACCAACCTGGCAAGAAATTTAGCCCTGGGTGCCACATATAGAGGGCATTCAGATAAGTAGTGGCAGAAGTCCTCCAGAGCAGATGTTCCACAGATGCAAAAACGTTGGTCTTTTGGAATTCGGCAGTAACACCCGGTCAATACAGCAGTTGGCATTGTTTGAAACCGTAGGGACGTAAAGGCTGCTCTAAGCTTTGGGTTTGGTATATTGGCTAAATAAGAAGCTGTAAGATGGCCAGTTTTGAAAAGTTTAAACCAAGGAGCAGTTCCTTATTTCAGAATCTGTGTTCTGTCCATCAGGGCATCTAATTTGTAGACCCAGTCTTTTAAGTCGGGAATAATCTGCTGATAGCCCTAAAAGGCCATCTGGAATTGAATACTGAGATAATATCTTAATTAAGAAGTTAAGGCGTGGTGGATCTTTCGTTAGCATGATAGTAAATGATTGACGGCTAAACGGTGTGCAGCCACATCAGATCTGCCCTGCATCTCACGTGCCCAACCTGTGTGTGTGGGGGAACCCCTAGGAATGTAGGTTTGCTGACCCTGTCCCACAGCGGAGTAGAATGTGTCCCATTGCAAATTCCTATGGTATCATAATCATACCTGCACTGCTTTCCTCCAAACTGGCAAGACAGATGTTGCAAGAAGGATTCTCTGACTGCCCCCCCCCCCATGCCTCCCCATTTTCTCTTCCGCTGCTGTCTCCATCCTGGCCTCTCACAACCCCAAAGAGGTTTTATAAATACAGGGGAAAGTATTTAGTTCACAAGGGGTTTTGCCACACAGTGGAACACAGCTACACCCACGTGTGCTGTGGGAAATGTAATGCTCCAAAGAATTTTTTTAAAGTGTGCTTCCACTACTTTTACTACAGTGTGGAATTCTATCCATACATCCTCAGGGCACACAGCAAACATTCCAGCATAACTATAGTCCTTTATGCATGGCTGTCTCACTCGCAGTCAGCCCTCCGATGACTTCGGGTCTTCGTTTTGATTATGCGTGCCTTTTCCGACCGTCAGAGGTCGCCTCGCTCTCCCCCTGCATTTTCCCGCATTTCCCCCATGTTTTCAGGGACCGGTTTTATCTCGAATTTGGAAATGCGGGCAAAAGGTGGGGAAATGCAGGGGGAGAGCGAGGCGACCTCTGACGGTCAGAAACAGCACGCATAATCAAAACAAAGACCCTAAGTCGTCAGAGGGCTGACAGCAAGGGAAACAGCCATTCATGAAAGGCCTATAATTCCACCTAGCTGCAGAGAATACACAACAACAACAACAAAAATGTGTATCAGTTTTGAGAAGCCGGAAGGAGCAGATAATGTAAAGCCATGTAATCTCTTGCAAAGATGACAATCTCTTGCAATGACACATGAAGGTACGATAAAACACACACACACATTTGAGAAGCAAGGAGGAAGGCATTACTAAGGTGCTTCAAAGAAGAAAATGCCCATCAGATTTAAGAAGTGGGAGAAACAGACCACCACAGATCATAACGTCATAATTTTATCTAGCAACTAACCTCTTGCAAAGCTCACCACAATCACAAACACACAAAAACGATGCATCTCAGATCGGAGATGCAGGAGGAGCGCCGAACATCCTAGAATAATTTGTTTCAGCTGTTGAGTTCTTGTGAAAGTTCACTTAAAAAGCACAAGATCAGGAAAAAAGGGACTTCTTTTCTTTCCAGAAGTGGGAAGGGACAGAGTCCCAAAGGAAAAGAAAATCAAAAGCCTAGCATGAAAGCATGAAGTTTCTTAGCCCTTCAGAAAGCAGTCAGCACTGTGGAAAAGGGAATCCTGCTAAGAAAAGCGAGGGACAATATGGGTTTAAAAGAAATAACAATGGAGAGAGTGTGAATTTTCTTGTGTTAATATTTCAGGGACATCCAATTTGTACCATCCCCCCAATCAAGAGAAAGATCTTTTTCCAGCGCCCCCGGCAGGTAACGCTTATGCGGTGCGTAGATATTCAAGACAGAGGATGGAATTTGTGGAGGGATGGAAGGGCAGTGACCCAAAATCCTGACTTGGGACAGGGCAGGGTCAGACCTGGCTCTAGAGTTACCAACCTCCAGATGGTGCCCTGAGATCTCCTACTATTACAACTGATCTCCAGGCGACAGAGGTCAGTTCACCTGGAGAAAATGGCCTCTTTGGAAGGTAGACTCTATGACATTAACCCCCATTGAAGTCCCTCCCCTCCCCAAACCCCACTCTCTTCAGAATCCACCTCCCAAACCTTCAGGTATTTCCCAACCCAGAGCTGGCAACCCTACCTGGCTCTGTTTTCTACAAATTTACATTTGAGTAAAGGATCCAGGCTCCAGGTGTTGGGCACTAAAACTGAAGTTAACTACCCAAATTCTACATGACAGGGGTGTCTGGAGAGGTGCCCCTATCCACTGTTATTATCTGTTACCACACTAATCCAAACCCCTATGGCATACAATGGCTGTTACCACACTAGTATTCCCAGCGATGTATTAAGAGTTTGAAAATGTTATAAAAATACTGTTCGCACTTTCTATGTATTCCCACCGATGTATTTAGAGTTTGAAAATGTTATAAAAAATACTGTTCGCACTTTGGCCCCTTTAGCTGTGAAGACGTCTTCTAACCATTTATAAGCCGTGGTATCCAAAAACCCTTTTAAAGCGATGTTTTTTACATTTTTAAACTCTTAATACATCGCTGGGAATACAAAGTGCGGTAACCCCCAATAACTGCCCAGAAACTTTAGCATTAAATGCTTTCACTGCTGCAGGAATTTATTGTCCCCCAGAGGAATAATAAAATCTTGAAATAGCCTTCCCAGTACTCATGGCTGTGTGCAGGGACGGCTCGGGCAGGGTCTCCAGCAGGAGGACGTTGTGTGCCGAGGAGGGGTTGGGGTCGGGTCCCTCGAGCGGCAGGCGGCTGAGTGCGTCCGCGTTGGCGATGCTCTTCCCAGGCCGATTCAGGAGCCGGAAGTCGTAGGCGTTGAGAAAAATCGACCAGTGGAGCATGCGAGGGGACAGGATCTGCGGCGTCTGGCGATCCGGCATGAACAGACCAAGGAGCGGCTTGTGGTCCATCACGATGGTGAATGGGTGGCCATAAACGTAGTCGTGGAACTTTTTTACGCCGGCAACGACGGCGAGTGCCTCCCGGTCGATCTGGGCATAGTTACGCTCCGCCTTGGAGAGAGTCCGAGAGTAGAAGGCGATCAGGTCCTCCTGACGGTCTGGCAGCAGGTGGTTGAGGACTGCTCCGATGCTGTAGGACGAGGCATCGCAGGTTAATACCACCGGCAGCCGCTCGTCAAAGTGCACGAGCAAGCTGGAAGACGACAGGAGGCCCTTGGTGGCCTCGAAAGCGCACTCCTGGGGCTGGCCCCACGATCACGGGGCAGCCTTGTCGAGGAGGTGGTGGAGAGGCTCTACAACTGACGCCTTGTTGGGGAGGAAGGCGTGGTAGAAGTTCAAGAGCCCAAGGAATGCCTGGAGCTCCTGCTTGCACTGGGGCGGGGGGGGGGGGGCGCTGTGGATGGCCTTGATCTTGGCGGGCGTTGGGTGGATGCAGTCAGCGTCAATCAAGTAGCCCAGAAACTCCACCTGAGGCAGCCCAGCTGGCACTTCTCATGCTTCACAGTGAGGCCAGCGTCCTGGAAACGGCCGAGGACTTGGTGAACGCGTCCCAGGAGTTTGTCCTCTGACCTGCCGGTGATCAGAACGTCATCGAAATAGGGGACGACACCTGGCAAGCCCTTGAGCAGGTCCTCCATGAGGTTCTGGAAGATGCCGGGCACTGTGCTGACCCCGAACTGCAGACGAGTCACTCGGAAGGTGCCCCGGTGCATGACAATTGTCTGGGCGTCCGCGGAGGCGGTGTCGACCAGCAGCTGCTGCTACGCCTGGGCCAGGTCGAGTTTTGTGAAGACTCGGCCCCCAGCAAGGGAGAGACCTGTTTTAGCTTTTTTGAAGGAAATGAATGCCAAGAGCCCCGTGGCACAGAGTGGCAAGCTGCAGTACTGCAGTCAAAAGCTCTGCTCACAACCTGAGTTCGATCCCAACGGGAGTCAGTTTCAGGTAGCCGGCTCAAGGTTGCCTCAGCCTTCCATCTTCCGAGGTCGGTAAAACGAGTACCCGACTTGCTGGGGGTAAAGTGTAGACGACTGGGCAATGGCAATGGCAAACCATCCAGTAACCATAGTGTGCTTTGTAAACGTCGGGATGTGATGTCACCCCATGGGTCAGGAATGACTCGGTGCTTGCACAGGGGACTACCTTTACCTTTATGGAATGAATAAACAAGAGAAACTGGAAACTTAAGCCGTTTATGCTTGGTATTTAGCAGCACATTCCAGGCTGAAGTGCCCTGCATATATTTTTTATTTCTTCACTCTGAACTGTCATTCCAGACATCACTGCAAAGCCAGTGCATACCTGCTTCGCATTTCTTAAGAGCCCCTTTAACATGACCTTTTGTATTTGCTCTGCCCCCGCATCAAAGCATTTACTGAAGGAAGCATGCAGAATCACAGCCCCGGCTTAGCTATGCAAACGACTATGACTAACGGCTATGCAAATGAAGGAACGAAGGAGCAGGCGAGTGGTGGGGTGTAATTTGTTTGACTTTTTCCTCTTGCATCGGGACCGTGAATAGTCATTTTAAAGGTCGGACTTAAAAAAAATCAGTATTGAGCGAGGAGCAGAATCGACCCTGCTGCTGCTGCTGCTACGCCTGGGCCAGGTCGAGTTTTGTGAAGACTCGGCCCCCAGCAAGGGAGGCCAGCAGGTGACTGACTATGGGCACTGGGTACGCGTGGCTCTGGAGCGCCTTGTTCGTGGTGCACTTGTAGTCCACGCAAATCTGGATGTCCCTGTTGGCTTTTAACGGAGTCACGATTGGCGTTTCCCATGTCACATTGGGGACGGGCTCTAGGACGCCTTGCGCCACGAGATGGTCCAGCTCTGCGTCGATCCGGTCCTTGAGAGCGAAGGGGACCCAGCGGGGCTTGAGGCGGATGGGGGTGGTGGCGGGGTTGATATGCAGGCGAACAGGTGGCCCCTTGTAGCAGCCCAGCGGGCCCCGCCAGACGTCCTCGGACTCGGACCAAACGGAGTCAAGGAGGGGCTGGCTGATGCGGTGCACGCCCGAGAGGTGGATCTCAAGTGCCGGGAACCACTTGAGGCCCAGGAGGCTGGCAAGGGCCCCATCATCCACGACGAGGCGGAGGCGGCTCAAGAACTGCTGTAACCGGACGTTCATGTAGGCAACACCCCGGACTGGCACCCGACGACGTTGGTAGTCGGAGATGACGATGCCCGTTGGCTGCAGCTCGGGGAGGGTTGCACGGCGCCCCAGGTCGCGGAAGGTGTCCATCGAGATAATGGAGAGGGCTGAGCCCGAGTCGACCTCCATGTCGCACGGGGCGCCCTCGATCCGGACGGCGATGGAGACTTTTTCCACGCTGAGGACCTTATGAAACTCGATGCTCCGGATGTTGTGGCGGCGGCGGCAGGGCAAAGAACGGTCCTCATCGGCCAATTCGTGGACGGGCCCGGCGGCGCCATCTTTCTTGCCAGGGCCAGGCGGACCCCCCTTCTTGGTGGAGCGGCAGGCCTTGGCGATGTGGCCCACCTGTCCGCAACCCCGGCACTCAGCGTCGTGGAACCGGAATGAGCGGCGGTCGTGTGGTTCACTGCAGTTGGCACCTGGACAGCCATCTTGTGGGCCTCGTCCTCGACGTCCCCATCGCTGGCGCTCTCGTAGTAGACGGGGGTCGGAGCCTGAGGGTGTGGCGCAGCGTCCCTGTCGCCCAAACGATCAGCCCTCGAGGATGACTCGCCGCCGTGGCTTCCTCGACAGCCGCGGTCAGGGAGATGTCTTTCTTGGCGATGAGTCTGCGGCGCACCTTCTCAAGTCGGTCCCGCAGCATGCCATCGAGGTCCGGGAAGGTGCAGAAACGTGCAGTCTGGCGGAGAGCCACAAGGTATGTGGCGACGAACTTGCCAGGTTCCTGATCCCGCAAGTGGAAGGCCAGGCGGCGGGCGAGCAGCGTGGACTGGGAGGCAAAGTGGTTCCCCAGCGCTGCCATAATGGTGTCGAATGGTGTCTCGCTCAGCTTAGCGGGGGCCAGCAAGGACTGCACGAGTTGGAAGGTCCGAGGGCCACAAACGCTGAAGAACAGGGAGCATTTCTTGCTGGGGTCTGTGACGTCGTTGGCGTCCAGGAAGAACGCGACGCGGTCGGCGTAGCTTTCCCACTCGCTGGGGTTGGCAGTGTTGAACGCTTCCATTGAGCCTTTGGTGGCCATCATGCGAAGTGTTGCGTCCCTTTGTGTGTCGGCGAGATTTCAGCAAAGGAGAGCCGGCCTGCCTACCAGGCACTGTGAGGTTGCGGAATATTGAAGGTGATTTCAGTGAGAGTGATCTCAGCAGGATAGCCAGACTGCCTACCAGCCTTCGTCACCACTGTTAAGTCCGCGTGGGGGGACACATGAGGTTGAGACGGAGTTCCAACAACAACGCGTTTATCTTGAACAGAACAGAACTAGGGAATACAGTGAACCGGCCCTACTTATATGCCCCCCCATGCCACCCGCACCCATTCCCCCCTGATCCGTGATGGGGGGAACAACCCCCAGGTTGCCAACGGCGCGTGCCGGCTTAGGGCCAATGGCGTGTGCCGGCTTAGGGCCAATGGCGCGTGCAGGTTTAGAAGCCTTCGTCGGGGACTCAAGCTCCTAGGTTTTCCCCTGCTTACAGGCCTAGCTATATACATACATAACAGGCTGTATGTTTGACACCCCTGCTATACTTGTTCCATAGACTGACCTGCTGCTGCCCACAGATTTCCTCATCCGTCTCTTTTTTACTAAAGAGAAGGACATTTGACTTAGAAATATTAATAGTTAGTAGGGTTGCCAAATCCCTCTTTGCCACCGGCGGGAGGTTTTTGGGGCAGAGCCTTAGGAGGGCAGGGTTTGTGGAGGGGAGGGACTTTAATGTAGGCTTGCCAGGTCCCTCCTGTCCTTTGGCGGGAGGTTCTTAGGGAGGAGATGAGGTGGGATCGCGCTCCGGAAGTGACGTAATCGTGTCGGCGCAGCCGCCCGCGATCCCACCTCACCTCCACCCTAAGAACCTCCTGCCGAAGGACAGGAGGGACCTGGCAAGCCTACATTAAAGTCCCTCCCCTCCACAAACCCTGCCCTCCTCAGGCTCTGCCCCAAAAACCTCCCGCCAGTGGCAAAGAGGGATTTGGCAACCCTACTAACTATTAATATTTCTAAGTCAAAGGTCGCTTTGGCAATTGGACTCTATGGCATTGAAGTAGGGTTGCCAAGTACCAGGTGGTGGCGAGCAAACCCCTGCCAATCCACCTGGCTGCCACCGACCAGCTGAGGGTGGTCGGGCAACGACCTTTGACTTATTCCGGTTTACAACCGGAAGTGCTGCACCAAGAGGCCTTTACCACTCAAACTGGGAGTTTGAGTGGTAAACGGCCCTTTGCATTGCAAGAGGCCTTTTCCACTCACTCCCAGCTAGTACCTGGAGGTTGTAAACCGTAAGTGATATACCACTGCGGGCAGGCACGTGTGCACGCGTTACCCGACCACCCTCAACTGGTCGGTGGCAGCCAGGTGGATTGGCAGGGGTTTGCCCACCACCACCTGGTACTTGGCAACCCTACTTCAATGCCATAGAGTCCAATTGCCAAAGCGATTTTGTCCAGGTGAACTTATTTTGTCCAGGTGAACTGATCTCTTTCTGCTGGAGATCAATTGTAACAGCAGGAGATCTCCTGCTAGTACCTGGAGGTTGGCCACCCTAATAGTTAGCCCCTGTTTGGAGCAATACTCTGAAAAAGAGGCTATAAATTTACATAGGCCGGGTCTTGAGAGAAGAGCTGTATCACCTGCATCAGCTGTATCACCTCACAAAAGACATGGCAATTTAGCGTAAGCTAAATAAGGCAGATGGAATGCATATCTGGAAATATAAAAACTTAGATCATTGATATACAAATTAAATAACACTTCTTTATTCAATACAGTAGCTCTGGCCACCAGATGGACCACCTCTTACTTGAGCTGTAGGCCAATCATATAATCGTTGGATCAAAAACAGGAGACCCTGGCCAATAGACTATATCTTCAGTTTATCCCGTAATCTCTGCCTAGGCGCTGAGTCAAAGGCAGCTCTAAGGTCCATAAACGCTACAGCCAACATGCCATCCTTTGAGCTGGTATATTTCTCTACAATAAACTGAAGAGTACGACAATGGTGAACTGTACTAACACCTCCACAAAATCCAGCTTGTTCTCGTCCCAACATAACTTCATTGAGAGCCAGCATGGTGTAGTGGTTAAAAACGATGGTTTGGAGCGGTGGACTCTGATATGGAGAACCGGGTTTGATTCCCCACCCCTCCACAGGAGTGGCGGACGCAAATCTAGTGAACTGGGTTGGTTTCCCCACTCCTACACACGAAGCCAGCTGGGTGATCTTGGGCTAGTCACAGTTCTATTAAGAGCTCTCTCAGCCCCACCTACCTCACAGGGTGTCTGTTGTGGGAGGGGAAGGGAAGGTGATTGTAAGCCAGTTTGATTCTGCCTTAAGTGGTAGAGGAAGTCGGCATATAAAAACCAACTCTTCTTCTCCTTCTCCTCCTCCTCCTCCCTCCCCCTGGCAACCATTAACAATTAATAACCGATTGCTGGCAATTAAAGAAGCTAGTGTTTTCCCTGCAGTGTGAATTCTAGTATCCCTAGATCTTCTTGGCTCAAGAGATAAATTACTTATTGACTGGTCTTGGAAGCTTTTTTATTTTTTAAAGCTCTTCATACATTACTCCCGTTTGAGAATTTCAATCACTAGCCAGCATCTGAGATACAGATCTCCAACTTTCTGAAAGTCATTATTCAATTTGCCCCAGTAGTATGCTAATGATGGCTTATGTGCAGCCAGAGGGATATACACATTAATCAAAACAAAAGAGAGAATTCAAAATACAAAAGAGAAGACATCACAAAGGGAAGTTCCCTTGGGGAGACTGTAACATTCACCAATAAACGAATAGAAGCCAAACAGGCAATCCCCACCAAGGGGAGACCTGTTTTAGCTTTTTTGAAGGCCTCTAGGGAATGAATGCCAAGAGCCCCGTGGCGCAGAGTGGCAAGCTGCAGTACTGCAGTCAAAACTCTGCTCACAACCTGAGTTCGATCCCAACGGGAGTCAGTTTCAGGTAGCCGGCTCAAGGTTGCCTCAGCCTTCCATCTTCCGAGGTCGGTAAAACGAGTACCCGACTTGCTGGGGGTAAAGTGTAGACGACTGGGCAATGGCAATGGCAAACCATCCAGTAACCATAGTGTGCTTTGTAAACGTCGGGATGTGATGTCACCCCATGGGTCAGGAATGACTCGGTGCTTGCACAGGGGACTACCTTTACCTTTATGGAATGAATAAACAAGAGAAACTGGAAACTTAAACCGTTTATGCTTGGTATTTAGCAGCACATTCCAGGCTGAAGTGCCCCGCATATATTTTTTATTTCTTCACTCTGAACTGTCATTCCAGACATCACTGCAAAGCCAGTGCATACCTGCTTCGCATTTCTTAAGAGCCCCTTTAACATGACCTTTTGTATTTGCTCTGCCCCCGCATCAAAGCATTTACTGAAGGAAGCATGCAGAATCACAGCCCCGGCTTAGCTATGCAAACGACTATGGCTAACGGCTATGCAAATGAAGGAACGAAGGAGCAGGCGAGTGGTGGGGTGTAATTTGTTTGACTTTTTCCTCTTGCATCGGGACCGTGAATAGTCATTTTAAAGGTCGGACTTAAAAAAAATCAGTATTGAGCGAGGAGCAGAATCGACCCTGCATAAATGGCCATAGACTTTACTGAGAGTCCAAGTCTCTTGTATAAACTATATCATAATTAGCCAGAGACTTCCTAATTCCTTGGAACCTTATTCTATTTCCCAATGTCACCATATTCCAGGATTATTATTATTATTGTGGCGTCAAGTCACAGCTGACTTATGGCGACCCTGTAGGGTTTTCAAGGCAAGAGGCGTTCAGAGGTGGTTTGCCATTGCCTGCCTCTGTGTCACAAAGCTGGTTTTCCTTGGAGGTCACCCATCCAAATGCTAACCAGGGTCGACCCTGCTTAGCTTCTGAGATCTGACAAGACCAGGCTAGCCTGGGGCTACCCAGGCCAGGATAGCTTTTTCAGGATAGGAGTCTCAACTTCCGCTTCCTGACACTTAGTCGGTCTCTCTTCTCCTTACATGTAGTAGTTGAATCAAAGTCCATCCCACAAACTTCAAAAGGGGATTGAAAAATTGTAGCCTGCTCCCTTAAATACTTATGTCCAAAGGGGGTTAAGCTACCCTTCCTGTGTTGGCAGTAGGAAAGAGTAGGAGTCCAGTATCTCCTCCTCCTTCTTCCTCCTCCTCAATGAGAGTGACATTCTTGGCTCATAGGAAGGATTATCCTTCATTCGCATGTTGTCAGTTTAGGAACTGGGCCAGCTTCCTGGTGTCTTTAGTCAAGAGTACCACTGGAATCACTGGCGGCTCCCTAGGAGACAAGGCTGTCAATGTATCTCTCAAGTGTTTCCTCCGGACTTAAAACTGGAGTGTGCAAGAGCCAAAATTAGCTTCCACCACCCCGCAAAGGAGCTTTGGCATTTCTGCACGAGCTGCTGATTTAAGTGTGCTTCCTCTTTGGAAGAAGGCAAGCTCAAAGCAGAGACTCCTACAGAGATGCAACAGCTTCGTCAGAGGACTGCATCAGGAATGACCTGATAGTCCTGCAGAGATACAACAGCCACTTTCCTCAGGAGATTTGTTTTGCTGCACCTCTGCTTCAGAAGTGATTGCTTCAGTCATTGTCCATGTGGAATTACCAGAAGCTGATTGGAGCAGGAACTCATGCAGAGAAGCAGCAGACAGCCTCTTTTGCGCTTGAGTAGTTTGACTTGCCGGCACCTGTTGTTGTCCACTTTCTTGTATCACGCACGCTCTCTGGAGAGAGGGCATGTTGGGGATTACCATTTATCATAAACACATGAAGCTGCCTTATACTGAATACTGGACCCTTGGTCCATCAAAGTCAGTACTGTCTACTCAGGCTGGCAGCAGCTCTCCAGGGTCTCAGGTAGAGGTCTTTCACCTAGTTGCCTGGTTCCTTTAACTGGAGATGCCAAGGATAGAACCTGGGACCTTTTGCATATCAAACAGATGCTCTACCACTGAGCCACAGCTGTCCCCCAAGGTGGCTTTATAAATCCCAAGAAGAGGCTTTGTTTTCACAAAGACAACTGCTGTCTGGAGTCCCATCTGTAATTTCATTTCCTCTCTCCCTCCTCAGGCTTCCACATGGCTCCATGCGGGTGTTTCTTCGACCCCAGGATCTACCGCATCGAGTGGGCAACAACTAATTTTGTCCAGCCCTCAGTTTACAAACTCTCCGGTGGGCCGAGCCCCCAAAATGCATACCTTTTGGACAGCCAGAAATACCTCAAGGGCCCCATTCAGCAGGTCCCGTACCCACCCTACCAACCCGTTGCAAACAACCCCCAGTTCGTGTTACCGTTCTTCAAACCAGAGGGGCCTGCCCCCAACTTGACAGAGCAGCTCGGCTTCGCCGGCAACCCTCTTCAGGGTGCCTCGTTCGTGGAGGGACCTCACCTTCTCAGCGAAGGCCTTACACAAAGCACAGACTGCCAACTCCAAGCTGTGGTCCCCGGGCCGAACTTCAAGGAGCCGCCTGTACAGACAGAGATCTCCGATCCACTGAAAGAACACCAGGTAGACCATTCGAGCATTGCCGAGTCAACCAACCATGACCTGGCCTTCCCAGATGCCAATAACTTCCCAGCAGAAGGAGAAGAATCCAGAGAAAAGGACACCAACCCACATTTTATGGAGAGCCCTGCCCTTACAGAGGTCCGTCCAGAATCCTGGGGCACCACTAGCACGCCCAGCGCAGAGATAATGACAGAATTAGAGACTTGCATGAATGCGGAGGATGTCATCACCAATGAAAATGACTTGTTAGGAGAGCAGGAGTCTTTCAACTTGCCGGAGAAAGTCCTGCTAGAAGACGCCATGAAACTGTTTGATTGCTCGTCGGATAATTCTGGTACTGAGGATGACCCTGAGCAGGGGACCCTTAGCTGGAACCGAGGAGATGGCTCCTATGACGGGCATTTCCCCTGCAAAGATACATCCGGTGACATCCGGTCTCTTAATCTGCCTGACGAGCTTCTCTCGTTTGATTACAGCGTCCCGGAGATCCTTGGCACAGTGACGAGCTTGGATTACTTCTACGATGTGAATGCCTTCAGTGAGGACCTGCCGTGGGAAAGCAAGGGGTCCCTGCAGGCTCACCAGAAACACGAATCCCACTTGGAAGTGGAGGAGAAAAGGATAGCCAAGAAGGGCAGGGCTGTGGCCAACAAACCACAGTTGGCATCTGCCCAGGGGAATAATGGCGGACCCTCGAAAACGGGGGTCTAATGGGCACCCGAGCAAACCGGACGTGGGCTTCATTACTCGATCAAGAATGGGGACTAGTTATTCATAATGTTCCCACCATTTGGAATATTAAAAAAAAAACTTGAGCTTTCTAGAAATCTAAAAGAGTGTGCCAGTATCTCAGCGAGCACTCCCCGTCAGAAACAGGTTCTCTCGCACAGCTTGTTCCCAAAGAGCCTGGTGTTCATGCCAAAGATCACTGCCCGGACCCCACCATATTGTGTCTTCATTTCCTTGCCCGTAGCCTCTCCTTTTCCCATTTGAAAAGCAAACTGAGGCACCTTCTTTTGGCTAGGAATATACTAGAACCACATGAGCATCCAGAAACCGACTCCCAATTCACTAGCGGCCACATTCATGTAGGGGGGTCAGAGCGTTAGACTAGGATCAGGAGTCAGACCCCAGGTTAGCCGTAAAAGCCACTTGGTTATCTCTGACCAGTCATTCATACCCTGAGCCTACCCTGCCTTATAGGGCTTTGCCTGAGGGCTTTGCCGTCCTGGGAGCCAGCATGGTGTAGTGGTTAAGAGAGGAGGTTTGGAGCGATGGACTCTGATCTGGAGAACCGGGTTCAATTCCCGCTCCTCTACATGAGCAGCGGTAGCTAATCTGGTGAACTGGATTTGTTTCCTCACTCCTCTACATGAAGCCTGCTGGGTGACCTTGGGCTAGTCACACTCTCAGCCCCACCTACCTCACAGGGTGTCTGTTGTGGGGAGGAGAAGGGAAGGTGATTGTAAGCCGGTTTGATTCTCCCTTAAGTGGTAGCGAAAGTCGGCATATAAAAACCAACTCTTCTTCTTCCTCCTCCTCCTCTTCCCTAGGCCAGCCAAACACATTTGAAGGTTAATGCCTGGCAACTCTTTGTTTTTTTACCGTCAAGTCACAGCTTACTTATGGTGACCGTGTAGGGTTTTCAAGGCAGGAGACGGTCAGAGGTGGTTCACCATTGCCTGCCTCTGTGTCATGACCCTGGTATTCCTTGGAGGTCTCTCATCCAAATAAAAGAAGAAGGAGGGTTGGTTTTTGTATGCCGACTTTCTCTACCACTTAAGGAAGAATCAAACCGGCTTACAATCACCTTCCCTTCCCCTCCCCACAACAGACACCCTGTGAGATAGATAGGGCTGAGAGAGTTCGGAGAGAACTGTGACTAGCCCAAGGTCACCCAGCTGGCTTCGTGTGTAGGAGTGGGGAATCAAACCCGGTTCTCCAGATCAGAGTCCACCACTCCAAACCACCACACTTAACCATTACACCAAGCTGGCTCTCCCAACCAGAGTCAAGGCTGAGAAATGTGTGACTGGCCCAGGGTCACCCAGCAAGTTTCCATGGCAGAGCGAGGATTCGAACCTGGGTTTCCCAGATCCTAGCCCAACACCTTAACCATGCCACACAGGCTTTCATCTGGAAACTCTTAGTGTGGATTAAATTCTAGAGCAGACCGCTCACCGCACCTTGAATCTTTCTCCATAGTAGGGAAATGCCAGCAGAGGGTGCTGTTGACATAACAATATTTAATGACAAATATTCCCGAACTGTGGATTTGGCCAAGGGAAGCCATTCTCTGGCTGCCACCACCCCCCCAAAAAAAAATTAGCAGCCTTAACTCCTTTTCCTGGAGAAACTAAGGTCTATAACAGTTTAAATAAATGTATTACTGGTTAGTTGAGCTCAGCCCCGACTTTCGGGTAGCCAACCTCCAGGTACTAGCTGGAGTTCTCCTGCTATTACAACTGATCTCCAGCTGATAGAGATCCGTTCCCCTGGAGAAAATGGCTGCTTTGGCAGTTGGACTCCATGGCGTTGAAGTCCCTCCCCTCCCCAAACCCCGCCCTCCTCAGGCTCCGCCCCAAAGACCTCCCGCCGGTGGCAAAGAAGGACCTGGCAACCCAACCCGACCTGGATAGCGCAGGCTAGCCTGATCACATCAGATCTCTGACACGAAGCAGGGTCAGCCCTGGCCAGTACTTGGAAGGGAGATCACAAAAGATTACCAGTGTCGTTATACAGAGGCCGGCCATGGCAAACCACCTCGGAATGTTTCTTGCTTTGAAAGCCCCATGATAGGTTGCCATAAGTCAACTCTGACTTGATGGGCGGGGGGTGAGTGAGCCGGCGTGGCATAGTGGTTAAGAGCAGCAGACTCTAATCTGCAGAACCAGGTTCAATTCCCCACTCCTCCACATGAAGCCAGCTGGGTGACCTTGGGCTAGTCCAGTGGTCGGTAAACTCATTAGTCAACAGAGCCAAATATCAACAGTACAACGATTGAGATTTCTTTTGAGAGCCAAATTTCTTAAACTTAAGCTATATAGGTAGGTACACTGTTTATTAACTTAATAAAGTTTAAAGTTTTAAGTCTTAATTAAACTATAGGTACACTGAATAAAACTTGATATCATACTTAATAATGATCTTATTTATTGATAAAAATTAAATTATAGGTAAGGTATCCATAAAATTAAATCATGACAATGACTGACAAACACTTAATGTGAACAATGGCCTTGCATCTCCCTGACCCCCACTGACCTCTCGGCGGCCGCCCTGGTGCATCCCGGCCACCTCGGCCTCCCGCGCTTGCCTCTCGGCCTCCTCCTCCTCGCAGCCGCCTGGGCTCTTTCCTTCCTTTCCTCCCCGGCTGGCCTGCCGTCCGCCCGCCCATCTGCCCCTCCTCAGCGCCTCGGCCTCCGAGGAGGAGGAGGAAGAAGAGGAGGAAGGCGGAGGGGTGTCCTCCCCCCTCCCCTCTCGCAGGCGTTCTCCAGCGGTGGAAGGGAAGGGCAGGCCACGAGGGCGACGCGCTGGAGCTTGCAGGTGAGGAAGGCGGGGGAGGGTGTATGTGTGCTGGATCGGGCCTCCCTCCTTCTCCCTGGTGCTCAGGCCAGCACGTTGCAAAGATCGCCCCCCCCCCAGGTGTGGCGGCGGCTCTGGGCTGGCAGAAAGGCGGAGAACTTTTGCGGGACTTCTGCCCCAGCCGGGGCAGGGAAGGGACGCCAGGCTCTCCTCTGCTGCGACGTGCAGCCCCGATCCTCCGCCGAAGGAAGCCAGCCCCGCACCCTCCGCGTCCGGGGAAGGTGGCTTCTCTCAGGTGGGCGGCCGCAATCCTGCAGCCCAGAGCTGCACTCAAGGGGCCAAAGAGCTGCATGTGGCTCTCGAGCCGCAGTTTGCCTACCCCTGGGCTAGTCAAAGTTCTCTCCAAACTCTCTCAGCCCCACCTACCTCTCATGGTGTCTGTTGTGGGGAGGGGAAGGGAAAGCGTTTGTAAGCTGCTTGGAGACTCCTTAAAGGTAGAGAAAAGTGGGGTATAAAAGCCAACTCTTCTTCTTCTTCATGACTGATTCCATGGAAATGTCTCTAAACCTTGTGCACGTTGGAAAATTAAAATTCAGTCTATCACGCTTCCCTTGATATCGAGGACTTTCAATTTGAGCTTGAGATTGAACTGCATTATTACTAGCTGTTCATCTGAATGGCTTCTATGCAGACCCACATTGGGACTGCGCAGGCGCAGGCCAGTCACAGATAAGATTTGTTAGCTTCTAGCAAATTCTAAAGAGAGTGCTCCCCCTCCCCTTGGGGCATGCAATCTCCCTGCCCCTCGGTCACATGTCCCAAGGAGGAGGGGGCACTCTTCCCTCCAGTTCTCTTTCTGCCGCCACAGAGAGAGAATGCGTTAGCTATGGAATCCAAGAAAATTCCATTATTCAAGAACTGCACCTCTTGTGGCTCTAAAATGGCAAAGAATGATACTCACTCTGAGTGTCTCCTTTGCTTGGGAGAGAGCCATATTCCCTCAACCTGTAAGAGCTGCTCTAAGTTCACTCAGAATACCATGAGGATGAGATCTACTCGTCTGCTGTCTCATATCTACAAGGAATCTCTTCGACCAAGAGGTCAATCGGCTGAACTGAGTACTTCTGCGGGTAAGACTCATTCAGATCAGGGTCCCCTGTCAAAGAAATCCAACAGGGGGGTCCCTCCAAAAAGCCTTTGTCGGTGATACTTAGCCCAGCAAAGTGCATTGCCCCGTCATCCCAAGATGGCCGCCTGGCGAAGTTCATTGCCCCGTCGTCCCAAGACGTGGCTGGGGTTCTTTGCGCCAAACTTCCCGCCCAAAATCACCTCGGCACCAGTCACCGTCGAGATCTCCCAAGTCTTCTCGACACCGATCACCATCGACCTCTCCTCGACTTCGATCCGCAGCGGCGAGACTCGCCGAAGTGGCTAATCAGCCCATTTCCTTAGAGGACTCTCCTCATCGCTCCCTGGCTACTGTGCCGGTGTGGCTGAGCAGTAGTCAGGATGACCCTGACGGGATTAAACAGCACCTCCTGCATCTGTATAAAGACGTCCCTCAGGTGCCTGAAAAGTCCCCACGGCCTGCTGAGTCAGCGCCTCGGGCAGATCTTGCAGCCCCTCAGCTCAGTACCGAGCAATCAGCTGTTCCGGTGGGCATTCAGCAGGACTCCCAACGTTCTGCAGACCAGATGCAGTTGGAGTCTCCTAAAGGCTCTTTGCATCTAGAGCCCGGCCAACGACCTCGACTTCGATCGCCCTCTCGCCGTCGATCACCAACTCCGTCTTCGTCCAGAGGCGATCGGCACAGCTCGACTTTGAGACAGCATGGTCTGGCTTGTCAGTGTAGGTCATCCTTGAGTGTAAGCACTTGTCCCGTAGTACTTCCTAAAGCAATCTCCACAGACAGGTAAACCAAGGAAAATTGAGTTTATTGGAAAACATACAGGTATCAGAGCTTGCAGAAGGCAAAAATGGGGGGGGGCAAGGATATACAGCAGAATATATGGAGGACTAGTGGTCAAACAGATCATAGCAGATAGTATCAATTGGCACGGCAACCCCGGCTACGGGGCCAGGCTCCCACGGGCATCAAAGGCTGGAAAGGAATGCAATCGTTAGATAAACAATCCTTGAGAGAGGCATCTGTGAGGAGACATAACAGCGAGGCCTGACATCGAGGCGACGCACACCTCAGAGCCGGTCGAGCAGTCGGAGCCGGTCAAGCCGTCGGAGTCATTCGAGCTGTCGGAGCCGGTTGGGCCGTCAGAGTCGAGACAGCCATCGGAGCCGGTCGGGCCGTCGGAGTCGAGACAGCCCCGGAGTCGAGACAGCCGCCGGAGCCGAGATAGCCGCTGGAGCCGGGATGGTCGTCGTCCTCTCCGTTCCAGCCCAGCGGGGCAGAGGTGCCACCATTCCTCTAGGAGCCGGTCTCCCTCTCGTCGGAGCCGAGAGGTTTCTCGATGCCGTGTATTCTGTGTATTCTGGCTCATCAATGGATCACTGCCATCGACGGACTCGCTCCCGCTCACCATTGCGGAGCCCCCGCCTACATCGGCACGCGCCGTCACGGTATCCTGATGCCAAAGTCACCAGTCAACTAAGGCAAGCACTATCTCCTTCTGTAACAAGGGACATTGATCCATCTGAATATGATGATTCCTACTTTCCTGATGAGGATGAGGAGTCCCGCGCTTCAGCCCTCTCGCCAGAGGACACTGTGGGAGACTCTAAACTGGGTTCCCCCACTGGGGACACTCGATTATACGCGGAGCAGCTAATCCGCATTGCTAAGGCCTTTAAGATTGAATGTAAACCTGAGGATGGGTCCAATTGATGATATAATGGATATTCTTCACAATCCAGATCTGGGCCCCGTAGCCTTCCCCATTATCAAAAGTATATTGGAAGTGCTTCATGTTAACTGGGCTAGACCCGCCTCAGTCTCCTCCTCCTCCAAAAAGGTGGAGAACATGTACAAAATACGTAAGGAAGGAGGGAATTCCTTTTCCAACACCCTTCCCTGAATTCAGTTATTGTAGAAGCCCTGCCAGGGAAATATAGGTCGGGTATACACTCCTCTCCAAAGGATAAGGAGGGTCGTAAACTTGACATCCTAGCCAGGAAAATGTATTCCTCCAGTGCGGTGAATATCCGCATCTCTAACTTCCTCGCCATCATGGTGAGATACCAATACTGCCTTTGGGATTGTATATCCCCATCAATCCTCATGATACCTGAGGATCAACGTCCCTCGGCAGTAGCCTTACAAACTGACGGTATGTCCTTAGCAAAGCAACAGTTGACGGCAGCACGCCATGTCGCTGACGCTACCAGCAAAGTAATTGCTTCCTCTATAGTCCTTCATAGACATGTGTGGCTACGTCAGTCTGCACTTCCTCATGATACTAAAGTGCGTATCGAAGACCTTCCATTTGAAGGGACTTCTCTATTTAGCAACCAGACAGACACGTTCCTGGGTTGTCTAAAAAAGAATAAGACCAATGCTAAGTCCCTGGGAATAGCCCCTCAGGCACCCGACTTCAAAAGACGGTACTTTGGCCGGCAATCGGCCCAAACACCCCGCCCATACCGCTTTCAAGGGCAATTTTCACGACCCTCTTTCCGCCCTTCTTTTCCCCGCCCCCAGAATGAGAGGAAATTTCAGGGCAGATCCAGAGCACGGAAAGGCCCTAGGGGGTCTCCAGGGCAGTTTTCAAAAAACAAACAGGCATGACTAGACATACCTGTTGATTTCCGGGATCGGTTATCGCAATTTTTTCATGCTTGGTTTTCCATTACCTCAGATACCTGGGTGTTAAAAATAATAAACATTGGCTATTTCATCGAGTTTATTAACCTGCCTCCATATAGACCTTTGGGTTGTTCTCGATCGCCAACTCCTACCCTACTGCTACAAGAAATTGATTGCCTCCTCTCCAAAGGGGCTATTTCAGAAGTTCCACTTTATGAGTGTAGAAGTGGGTTCTACTCCCGGTTTTTTCTCATAGATAAGAAGGGAGGTGGTAAACGCCCCATCTTTGACCTTCAAGACCTTAATAAGTATATTAAGACTAAGAAATTTCGAATGCTATCAGTCTCAGAGGTCCTTCCTCTCTTGAATAGACACATGTGGTTCGCGTTTCTAGACCTCCGTGATGACTACTTTCACATTGCCATTCATGAAGAGTGTCGCCAGTATTTGAGGTTTGAATGTGGGGGTAGATACTACCAATACAATGTGTTGCCCTTCGGATTGTCCACGACCCCCAGAACATTCACGAAGTGCCTTGCCGTGGTAATAGCTCATCTGGCACTCAAGGGATGTGTAATATTCCCTTATCTAGATGACTGGCTGCTGGTGGGTACCTCCCAATCCCAATTGGCTACTCAAGTTGACCTGATTCTCAAAGTCCTTAATACTTTAATTTCAACAAATCCAGATTGGATCCGGCGCACGTTCAGACCTTCATAGGGGCACGCTTGGACGCAGTCCAGGCTAAGGCATTCCTTCCGGTTGACAGGGGCCGTGCCATTCAGAAAATGGTGTCCAGGTTCACGAGAAAGCGCCTCCAAACAGCCTATCATGTCCAACAGCTGTTAGGCCTTATGGCCTCCACCACGGCTGTGGTGGAGTTTGCAAGACTCCGCATGCGCCCAATTCAAAACTGGTTTCTAAGGGCATTCAGAGTACATATGGACTCCCAATATAAGCAATTGTCTGTCCCCAGATACATCATTGCCTCCCTGCAGTGGTGGTTAGACGATGCCAATATCTTTTCGGGAGTTCCATTCCTTCGCCCTTCCCCCGACAAACACCTTTTCAGATGCCTCCCTCTCAGGGTGGGGGGCCCATTGTGATAATCTTATGTCAAGTGGTACATGGTCACATCCAGAATCCCGGTTGCATATAAATCTTTTAGAGCTTCGTGCCATCCGTCTCTCTCTGTTCTCGTTCACAGGGCACCTGGACGGACATCACATCCAGATCGCTATGGACAGCTCCACTGCCCAGTATTATGTAAACAAACAGGGCGGCACAGGGTCCGTTTCGCTCTCCAGGGAAGCCAGCGAGATCTGGGAATGGGCCATAGCTCACCGGGCTACCCTAGTAGCAATTCACATTGCAGGGGTGACCAATACTCTAGTGGACGCGCTGAGCCGTCTTCCCAACCAGAGACACGAGCTCACCTTATCTGACACTTGTCTCCATCGGATTTTCTGTCTATGGGGACATCCTCAAGTGGATCTTTTTGCGACCCACCTCAACACGGTTTGTCGCAAGTTTTGCTCATGGACGGGAGCCGGACCAGGCTCTCTGGGGGATGCCTTTCAGATGACTTGGGAAGGAGCTCTCTTTTATCTCTTTCCCCCATTCCCTCTCCTCCACAAGACCATAGCCAAACTGAGTGTAGACAACACAGATGCTATTGTGATTGCTCCATTCTGGCCCAGGAGGTCATGGTTCGCAGTGCTAATGTCGCTTGTGCAAGGGAATTAATCCTTCTCCTGAAGGATCCCTCTCACTCCCCTCCAGACCTACAACTGGCAGCTTGGAGGGTACATCCCAGGGTCAGTGGTCTGACAGAGTAGCCAAGGTTTTACTACATGCCTTGAAAGGGTCCACTAGACGTTCTTACGATGCGAAATGGGGTCGTTTTTCACTGTGGGCTGAGGCTAGAAATGTCTCACCAATTTCCTGCCCCCTGTCGGTTGTTTGAGTTTTTGCTGTCACTCAAGGATGGTAGTTTATCAAATTCTTCTATTAAAGTTTATTTAGCCGCAATTTCGGCTTTGCACCCTAATATTGACTCCTTCTCAGTTTTTTCCCATCCCCTTTCCAAAATTTTTTTGAAAGTTCTCACTAACTTGTACCCTCCGGTTACTCCTCCTGTCCCTCAGTGGAGCCTCTCCTTGGTTCTATCACAGCTCATGAAGCCTCCTTTTGAACCAATGGCTATGTGCCATCTGTCATTGCTGTCTTTTAAAGCTGCCTTTTTGGTGACAATCATGTCAGCAAGAAGTGTGAGTGACCTATCAGCACTATCTCAATCACCCCCATACACTAAGTTTCATTCAGATAGAGTAGTACTCAGACCACAGATTTCCTTTTTGCCCAAGATAGTCTCAGCCTTCCACCTTGCCCAGGACATTGTCCTCCCTGTTTTCTTCCCCCATCCCTCCTCGGAGGCGGAAAGAGCTTTGCAGTCCCTAGATGTTAGAAGAGCCCTTCTCTTTTACATCAAAAGTTTTTGCAAAGATGACAACCTGTTTGTTTGCTTTGGAGGACATAGGGTAGGTCATCGTGCCTCCCCTCAAACTCTTTCAAGGTGGATCACCTCTACCATCAAACTATCTTATGAACTTGCTCGTCAAGAATGTCCTCCCATGATTAAAGCACATTCTACTAGGGCATATGCGGCTTCCACAGCCTTCTCCTCGAAGATAGATCTCCGGGACATCTGCAGAGCTGCCACCTGGTCCATTCCCTCGATGTTCATGAAACACTACGCTGTGGATGTGGATTCAGCGAGAGAGGCAGCTGTGGGACATGCTGTGCTGCACTCCTTATTCGGTGATTGTCCCACACCCACCGTCCTGGTAAGCGAGGTCTCTACTCTCCCAATGTGTTACTGCATAGAAGTTCCATCAGATGAACAACAGTTACAGGTAAGTGAAACCCTTCCCCCCCCCCCCCGTAAGTATCCTGGCCTCTATTCATCCTCATTATGTGCATGTTAGAATTAATCCCACCACCTCCACCATCTGGTATGGGGTATCAGCAGTTAGGTTAGAGCTGAGCGGAACTGGCTGACGGGTCTTTGTTCCACAGTGGTGTTAGGGTTGCCAGCTCCGGGTTGGGAAATACCTGGAGATGTTGGAGGTGGCGCCTGAGGAGGGCGGGGTTTGGGGAGGGACTACAATGCTATACAGTCCACTTCCCAAGGAGGCCATTTTGGAAAGTGAACTGATTTCTGTCGCCTGGAGATAAGGTTGCCAGGTTGCTTAGATTGGTAGGCAATTGCCCGCCAACCCAGTGCCCGGCTTGGAAGCGGGGATAGCATGCGCATGTGGCCGCACCGACACGATCACACCACTTCCAGTTTACACCTGGAAGCACCACATTGCAATGGGCCTTTTACCACTCAGACTCCCAGGTTGAGTGGTAAAAGGCCTGTTGCGATACGGCACTTCCAGGTGTAAACCGGAAGTAATGTGATTACAGCCATGCTGCCAAGCGCACACAATCCCTGCCTCATCTCTGCCCCAAAAGCCTCCCAATGGAGCTGATGGAGGACCTGGCAACCCTACCTGGAGATCAGTTGTAATAGCGGGAGATCTCCAGTCACCACCTAGAGATTGGCAGCCCTAAGCACTGTACAGTGACCTACAGTCTTCCTGGCTTTAACCAAATTAGTTTGAAAGCGCTTCCCTGGCACCACACCTGAAAATCCGCCTGTTGTGGTTGGCCCTTCACTGGAAACATTTATTTCCCTCTCCCCGAACCAACACAAGTGCCTACCTTGGGTCAATGAGGGTCATGGTAGCTGTTGGTAGTGGAATATGCCATCAGGTCAAAGCCAACTTGTGGCGATCCCGTGGGGTTTTCAAGGCAAGAGACGTTCAGAGGGGGTTCGCCATCGCCTGCCTCTAGGGTTGCCAAACTCCAGGTAATAGCAGAAGATCCCCTGCTATTACAACCGATCTCCAGGTGACAGAGATCAGTTCCCCTGGAGAAAATGGCCGCTTTGGCAATTGTACTCTATGGCGTTGAAGTCCCTCCCCTCCCCAAACCCCTCCCTCCTCAGGCTCCACCCCAAAAACCTCCCACCGAGAGTGAAGAGGGACCTGGCAACCCCACCTGCTTCTGCACAGAAACCCTGGACTTCCTTGGTGGTGTCCCATCCAAGTACTAACCAGGGCCGACCCTGCTTAGCTTCCGGGATCAGGCTAGCCTCTAACTGGGAAACACTGAACAAGCTGGACTTGTACCCTTGGGGGGCTGTTTGTAACAGGGATAGTCAACATTCTTTGGCCTACACTAGTGTCCTCCAAGGGGAGGACATGACCCAGAATCCTTTGCACCACTGCGGAGCAGTGGGTGGGGGGTGCCGTTCTCGGGATCACCAGGAGCCCAATCCGTTGCTGGCGACATGGACTAGTGGGGGAATACAGCAGAGTGCATCTGGATTCAACCTGCCAAGTTGCTGAGGCTTCAGACCCGGGGGAGGAGCCTGGTAGATCCAGGGGTGGGGCTTAATGAAAGACCACCAAGCAGTGCCTTGGGGGACAAGGGGAGGGGCTGTGGCTCCGAGGTAGAGCGTCTGCTTGGCAGGCAGAAGGTCCCAGGTTCAACCCCCGGCATCTCCAGTTAAAGGGACTAGGCAAGTAGGTGACGGGAAAGACTCCTGCCTGAGACCCTGGAGAGTTGCTACCCGTCTAAGTAGACAATACTGACTTTGACGGACCCAGGGTCTGATTCAGTATAAGGCAGCTTCATGTGTTCATGTGACACAAAATGGCTTCCAGCCGGCGAGGGGATGGAGCCTAGTTGCTCACGGGAGAAGCTTCATCTCCAGTGTGTTGTAGCAGTAAGGAGTGTCAGGATCTGGGAGAAGCAAACCTGTCCAGCTGTACAAAGGTGCAGTCTCTACTGCTGCGCATTTTGGGCCTCGTAGAGCCCTATAATTGAATTAATTAATGTCAGCCTTCCTTATCTCTTTCACGCTAAGCTGTTGCTGAAGTCCAAAGCAGATGCGACCTTGGGCCAGCCACAGGCTGGTAGCTTACCTTACTTCACAGGGTTGTTGTGAGTAGACTGAAAGGTGATATGATAACCATCTTCAAATACTTGAAGGGCTGTCGTAGAGAGGAGGGTGCCAAGTTGTTTTCTGCTGCCCCAGAAGGTTGGACCAGAACCAACGGGTTGAAATTAAATCAAAAGTTTTCATCTAAACATCAGGAAGCATTTTCTAACAGTTAGAGCGGTTCCTCAGTGGAACAGGCTCCCTTGGGATGTGGTGAGCTCTCCTCCTCTGGAGGTTTTTAAGCAGAGGCTAGATGGCCATCTGTCAGCAATGCTGATTCTATGACCTTAGGCAGTTCATGAGAGGCAGTTCATGAGAGGGAGGGCACCTTGGCCATCTTCTGGGCATGGAATAGGGGTCACTGGGGGTGTAGGGCGGAGGTAGTTGTGAATTTCCTGCATTGTGCAGGGGGTTGGACTAGATGACCCTGGTGGCCCCTTCTAACTCTATGATTGTATGATGGTAAAATGGAGGTAAGGAGAACAATGTAAACTGCTTTAGGGGAGAGAAGTGGAATATAATGAAATAAATGTGTGTAGCAGGTCATCACCACTGGGGCGTGCAGCCACCTGTGAGTTTCCTGTGAGAGCTCAGTTCTGAAGTGCTGCGGAAGCCCACTTTGGATGGGAACCGAGGCATAGGGGGGAGAGAGGCGGAGGAGCTTCAGCCTCCCTCCTGCATTATTTCCCCAGTCCAAAAAGAGGGGATATTCACCCCATTGTGGGTCTGCAAGTGCACACAACCCTTCCATATGCAACACCTCCCACAGGGCAAACACCTCCCCTGAGGGTGGCTTAGTAGTACAGCCTCTGCTTGACACGCAGCAGGTCCCAGGTTCAATCGCCGGCATCTCCAGGTAAAGCGATCAGAGGGCAGGCGATGTGAAAGAATTCGGTCTGAGCCACTGGAGAGCTGTCGCTGGTCACAGGGGACAAGACTGACCTAGAATCATAGAGTTGGAAGGGGCCAAACAGGCCACCTAGTCCAACCCCCTGCTCAACGCAGGATCAGCCTAGAGCATCCCTGACAAGTGCTTGTCCAGCCTCTGCTTAAAGACTGCCAGTGAGGGGAAGCTCGCCACCTCCCTAGGAAGCTGGTTCCACTGTCGAACAACTCTTACTGTAAAAAACTTTTTTGCTCATATCCAGCCGGTACCTTTCCACCCACAAATTAAACCCATTCTTGTGAGTCATGTCCACTGCTGCCAGCAGGAACAGCTCCCTGCCCTCCTCTAAGTGGCAGCCCTTCAAATACTTCAAGAGAGCAATCCTGTCCCCCCTCAACCTCCTCTTCTCCCGACTGAACATTCCCAACTCCCTCCGCCTTTCCTCGTAGGGCTTGGTCTCCAGGCCCGATCATCCTCGTCGCTCTCCTCTGCACCCGCACCATTCTGTCCACATCCTTTTGAAGCGAGGCCTCCGGAACGGCACACAATACTCCTGGCGTGGCCTGACCAATGCAGTGTACAGCAGAACTATGACATCTTGCGATTTGGATGTTATGCCTCTGTTCCCGCACCCCCAGATCGCATTAGCTTTTTGTGTCGCTGTGTCACACTGGCTGCTCATGTTTTATTTACGGTCCCACCCATACCCCAAGATCTTGTTCACACACACTGCTGCCCAGAAGTGTATTCCCCATCGGGTACGCATGTCGCTCATTTCTGTTACCCAATGGACCAATGGTCTGATGAAGGCTGGTTCATGTGAAATGGTACAGGGGGAATCTGAAAGCCCCTATTCCCCACACCGTGGTCCCTCCCATGCAAATTGGGCAGAGCTTCAGCTAGAGCTTCCACAGGGAACTCACAGCTACCGTCTTCCTGCAAGCCCCTGTGGGGGGGGGGTGTCGTATGTTAACTATAATATCCAGTTCGGCCCTCAGAAACCTGAGGGAAACAGGATTGTATTCTCATGGTCCCAGGACCTCTTTCCTCCCACTTGTGCCCTGCATCCTTCTTTGTCCCTCAAGCTGAGAACCAGATACCCATCCTGGTTGCCCTGCTATGGCAGACTGCAGACGCTCTTCTACACAGGGGGTCAGAGGTCAGCCTTGTTCTCCCTGCACATTTCGCCCGCGCTTTCCAGATGCTGGCTAAAACAGCATCTGGAAAACGCGCGGGGAGAGCGAGGCGACCTCTGACGGTCGGGAAAGGGCATGCCTAATCAAAAGGAAGCCCCGAAGCAGTCGGCAGGGGTGACCGCGGGGAAACGTCCCTGCATAAAAGGCCAGAGGGGCTGATTTCAGCTATCTTGAGGACTAGTTGCATTAAAAAGCTCCCAGGCATGCAGATGAGGTGTGAGCTACTGCCTCCACCATTTATCCCCATTTTGGCCGTAATTTTAACTTTCACTCCAGAGCAAGTGGACAGACGGGTGTGGGGGCTGGAACCCAACATAATAATATATGGAAGGCCATGCTGGATCAGACCAAGGCCCACCAAATCCAGCAGTCTGTTCACACAGTGAACAACCAGGTGCCTCTAGGACAGTGATGGCGAACCTTTTAGAGACCGAGTGCCCAAACTGCAACCCAAAACCCACTTATTCATCGTAAAGTGCCAGCACGGCAATTTAACCTGAATACTGAGGTTTTAGTTTAGAAAAAACAACTCATACGTTAACATCTTATGCTCACAGGCATAAAATGATCCAAACAAAGTAAGGAAAGCAATCCCAAGTGCTTTCATTGATTTAAAATTATTTGGCAGAGAATTCCACACTTTAAGGATTTCATTTTCAGAACTAACTGTACTATCCTTTGTCATCCATAAAATTAAATCATGGCAATGACTGACAAACACCATTTTCCCCATCTGCATTCTCAAAACTCTGCAGGGGGGCTTATTGTTGAGTTGTGCATCTGAGTGGCAAGTCCAAGGCAAAACCTCCCATTCACAAATAGACAAAAAAAAAACCCCATGCAGTTTTGAGAATCTGGATGGGGTAAATGTGCATCTGAGTGGCAAGTCCAAGGCAAAACCTCTCTTTCACAAATAGACAACAAACCCCCCCCCCCATGCAGTTTTGAGACTCTGGATGGGGTAAATGTGCATCTCAGTGGCAAGTCCAAGGCAAAACCTCTCTTTCACAAATAGACAACAAAACCCACCCACCCCATGCAGTTTTGAGAATCTGGATGGGGTAAATGTGCATCTCAGTGGCAAGCGAAAGAGCCGCCCGCCGCAAGCCTCCTGCAAGCCTCCCGCCGCCCCGCTCCGCCTCAGCAGCAGTGCCGCCGCCCCACCCAGGCGCCGCTCTGGACCCGCCGCCGCCACCGGCCGCTCATGCTCGGCCCCGAGGGCTGCCCTGCCGGCCGCACCGCTATGCCCGCCGAGTCGCCCCGCCCCTCGACAAAGTTGGCTGCGGCGCGGCGGAAACGTGTGCCGAGGCCGCGAGGAGGGGCGGAGGAGGGGGACAGGCAGCCAAGGGGGCGGAGGAGGGGGCGGGGGCGACTCGGTGGGCGTAGCGGTGCGGCCGGCAGGGCAGCCCTTGGGGCCGAGCATGAGTGGGCGGCGGCAGTTCTGGAGCGGCGCCTGGGTGGGGCGGCAGCGCTGCTGCTGCTGCTAAGGCGGAGCAACAGAGGCAGATGGCGTCGAGGCCGCAAGGAGGGGCGGGGGACGGGCGGGGGGCCCGGCGGCTCCACGCGTGCCCATAGAAAGGGCTCG
The DNA here is from genome assembly GCF_029931775.1 of Euleptes europaea. NCBI lineage: Eukaryota > Metazoa > Chordata > Lepidosauria > Squamata > Sphaerodactylidae > Euleptes > Euleptes europaea. Next base: position 12,202,468 of record NC_079313.1, on the reverse strand, counting down.
GCGTGCCGCTTGTGGCACGCGTGCCATAGGTTCGCCAACACGGCTCTAGGAAACCCACAAACAGGATGACTGCAGCATTATCCTGCCTGTGTTCCTCAGCACCTCATATAACAGGCATGCTCCTCTGATCCTGGAGAGAATAGGTACGCATCATGACTAGTATCCATTTTGACTAGCAGTCATGAATGTCCCTCTCCTCCATGAACATGTCCACTCCCCTCTAAAAGCCTTCCCAGTTGGTAGCCATCACCACATCCTGGGGCAGGGAGTTCCACAATTCAACTATGCGTTGTGTGAAGAAATACTTCCTTTTATCTGTTTTGAATCTCTCACCCTGCAGCTTCAGTAGATGACCCCGCGTTCTGGTATTATGAGAGTGGGAGAAAAGCTTCTCCCTGTTCACCCTCTCCATACCATGCATAATGTTCTAGATCTCTATCATGTCTCCCCTTAACTGCCTTGTTTTTAAGCTAAACAACCTTAAGCGTTTTAACCGCTCCTCATAGGGCAGTTGCTCTAGTCCCCTGATCATTTTGGTTGCTCTTTTCTGAACCTTCTCAAGCTCTGCAATATCAAACTGATTTGATTCCCCACTCTTCCACATGAGCAGTGGATTCTAATCTGGAGAACCGGGTTGGTTTCCCCACTCCTCGACACGAAGCCAGCTGGGTGACCTTGGGGTAGTCACAGTTCTCTTTGAATTCTCCCAGGTGTCTGTTGTGAGGAGGGAAGGAGACTGTAAGCAGGTTTGATTCTCCTTAAAAGGTAGAAAAAATCGGCATATAAAAAACAACTCCTTCTTCTTTTTTCTAAAGGTGACTAAAGGGAATTTCTGTGTGTGTGTGTAAAGTGCCTTCAAGTCGCAGCTGACTTATGGCGACCCCTTTTTGGGGTTTTCATGGCAAGAGACTAACAGAGGTGGTTTGCCAGTGCCTTCCTCTGCCCAACAACCCTGGTCTTCCTTGGTGGTCTCCCATCCAAATACTAACCAGAGCTAACCCTGCTTAGCTTCTGAGATCTGATGAGATCAGGCTAGCCTGGGCCATCCAGGTCAGGGTAAAGGGAATTTCTAGCCCTCAGGAAATTCCTTTGGTACTTCCCCTAATTGCAGGAGACATCAAACCTCACAACGTTTTTGGTGTGACAGTCCCGGGGTCTTTCACATCCATGTCATCTTGGTATATAAAAAGGTACACACACAAACTAAGGAGCCCCATGGCGCAGAGTGGTAAATTGCAGTACTTTGGTCAAAAGCTCTGCTCACAACCTGAGTTCGATTCCCATGGAAGTCGGTTTCAGGTAGTGGGCTCAAGGTTGACTCAGCCTTCCATCCTTCGGAGGTCGCAAAAATGAGTACCCAGCTTGCTGGGGGTAAACTGTAGACGACTGGGGAAGGCAGTGGCAAACCACCCTGTAAACATAGTCGACCTAGTAGACGTCGGGATGTGACGTCGCCCCATGGGTCAGGAATGACCCGGTGCTTGCACAGGGGACTACCTTCACCTTTACCTACACACACAAACATAAGCACAACCCAGGCAAAACAGAGGAAAATCTAAGGAGGGGAAAAACACACCGCACGTCTCCCACAGTGTAAATTTATTTGGCAAGTTGGGGGTGGGGGTGGGGGGAATGGACACCCCATCTCTGCCCCCGTGAGGCGCAATCAAGAGGAATGAGCTCTGCAAGGACTCAAGCGGGTCTGTATCACAGTGGTGTTTGTGGGGGGGGGGAACTTAAAGGGTTTTCAGTCGCGGCCACCACTCCCTACCCACCCCAACCCCTCGCAGTCCTCGAACAGTCCCGCAATCCATTGAATCAGTTAAGGCCGAGAGAGAGAGAGAGTGCAAGAGCGAGCGAGCCGCATCGCCTGCGAGGAAGGGGCCGAAGGGGTCATCAGAGTAGTAGACGAGCGGGCCTTCTCCTCTGCTGACGACGGACGCCAGTTCGCATGGCAGGCCCTCGTCCCCACCTCTGCAAAGACAAGTAAACATTAAGACAAAACTAAGAGGCACTAAAAATCGTGGAGGAATCGGAAATCCAGGCACCGGAATCCTGGAAAGCTTTGGAATTGTCGTGGGGTCGGAGCAAACCGCAAGTTCCCCTCGAGGCTTCCCGCCCCCCCAATTCTAGATCTCCTGCAACGAGGGGCCAGGATCACTGCGTTCACGTTTGACGAGTGGCTCGCCGGGGGTCCGGGGATCGCCTTCCGCCTCGCTGCCGAGGTCACTGATGTCATCTGCGGGAGGGAAGAATCAGAATCATAGAGTTGGAAGGGACCACCAGGGTCATCTAGTCCAACCCCCTGCACAATGGAGGGAATTCACCACTACCTCCCCCCCACACCCTCAGTGACCCCTACTCCATGCCCAGAAGATGGCCAAGATGCTCTCCCTCTCATCATCTGCCTAAGGTCATAGAATCAGCATTGCTGACAGATGGCCATCTAGCCTCTGCTTGAAAACCTCCAGGGAAGGACAGCTTACCACCTCTGGAAGAAGGAGAGGCAGAGGCTCAAAAGTTCTGGAAATTCATTGTCAATTAATAGTTGGCAGGATTTTTCCCCTGGACCAGAAGAAAAAGGGAAATGGAGATTAGTAAATACCTTTATCCAGGAGCGCTGGGGACATGGAGGCAAAGTCGCTGAACTGAAAGAGGAAAGAAAGAGAATTTGGCGTTCCAAAGGGAATGTTCTAAGCCTCATGTCTGAAGAAAAAGGGGAACAAAGAAACTCAACCTAAAAGTCAGGGAGAAACTAAAGGGGGTTGAGCTGAACAATTACCTACTATAACAACCAATAAATCTATTTTTATTATTTTTTGTGCACAATTGTATTTAAAAACGCAGGGCCTAAAATACAGGCTTCCTTAAAAGCACAAACATAATTATAAATATTACTAACACATAACAGTTGGTAGTTAGTACATAAAATGACCAAAATCTGCCTTTTGGAAGGAGAAAAAAGAGGGGTGAAAAATCCAATTAGTATTACCTTAATAAATAATATAACCATTTTTAAAAAAATATATACTGAAATTACATGTTTACCTTTTATTCTGTGTGGCTTTATGTTAAATTAGTTAGTCCATGTGCCTTAAAACACGGCTCCCGGCTCACACCTGGGTCAAAATATATACAGCCAAAATCCCCTTCTCACCTCTCCCATCACCGCGATGGGCGTCTCGCCTGTGACTTGGGCCACCCGGTGCTCCACCAGGTAAAACATGTATTCGTCGTAGAGCAGACGGATCAGGTGGAAGGAGCCAAAACTGGCCGCGCTGCGTAAAGTGAGGTCTCGGATCACCATGGAGCTGCAGAGGGAAGGGGAGAGACACAAAGCCATTTCACACCAGGCACGACCGGTTCGCGTAGACTGCAGCTGCAAACACTGAGCGACGGGCGGGTTGGGCATGTTTGGAGAGGAAGAGGGCCCATCAGCGACTAACGGCAAGAGCTAAAGGGTGCTTCCCCCAATGCATGGGCAGTGATGGAAAATGATGTCAAGGTGCAGCTGACTTAGGCGACCCCGTTAGGCAGGGGTGTCAAACATATGGCCCACGGGCCGAATCCAGCCTCTCGAGAGCTGTTATCCGGCCAGCCGAGGCAGCCCCCCCCCCCAGTCCGGGCTGGCGAGTCTGCAGTGGGCTCACCAGCTGAGGCAGCCATCCCCCAGGTCCCAAGATGTCAATGATCAAAGAGTGTTAAGTAAAATAAGAGTGTCATTGTTTTAAGCAAGTTTGTATTTTAAATTTTAAAAAAATAAAGTAAAAAAAAAGAATATTATTAATTGGCTTTGCCTGCGTCTTCTATAAAGTTTGTATCTACAGTACCTGGCATTACATTTTATGGTAAATGTGGCCAAGCCCGACCAAGTGACATTCATGTCATATCCGGCCCTCGTAACAATTGAGTTCGACACCCCTACTGTAGGGTTTTCAAGGCAAGAGACGTTCAGGGGTGGTTTGCCATCGCCTGCCTCTGCATAGCGACCCTGGACTTCCTCGGTGGTCTCCCATCCAACTGCGAACCCGGGCCGACCCTGCTTAACTTCTGAGATCTAATGAGACCAGGGTGGCCTGACCCATCCAGGTTGCTGAAGGGGAACATGCAGTTGTTAGAGGGCAGTAGCCTTAATGCTGAGCTTACGGCCTTCTCGGAGACATCTTGCTGCCCACTACTAAAAACAGGATGGTTTTTATATGAACCCCAGTAGAATCATAGAGTTGGAAGGGACCATCAGGGTGATCTAGTCCAACCCTCTGCACAATGCAGGAAATTCACAACTACCTCCCCCCCACACACACACCCAGTGACCCCTACTCCATGCCCAGAAGATGGCCAAGATGCCCTCCCTCGCATCATCTGCCTAAGGTCATAGAATCAGTATTGCTGACAGATGGCCATCTAACCTCTTCTTAAAAACCTCCTGGGAAGGAGAGCTTACTATCTCCCGAGGAAGCCTGTTTCACTGAGGAACCACTCTAACTGTTAGGAAATTCTTCCTAATGTCTAGACGGAAACTCTTTTGATTTAATTTCAAGCCGTTGGTTCTGGTCCGACCTTCTTGGGCAACAGAAAACAACTCGGCACCCTCCTCTCTATGACAGCTCTTCAAGTACTTGAAGATGGTTATCATATCCCCTCTCAGTAGATTTCTTTAAAAAGAAAACACAACAAATTTCTGGCCCTTTATGCTTGGCTGTTTCCCTCGCGGTCACCCCTCTGACGACTTTGGGTCTTCGCGCTGATTGTGCATGGCATTTCCGACCATCAGAGGTTGCCTCGCTCTCCCCCTGCCTTTCCCTACTTTTGCCCGAGTTTTCAGGGATCTGTTTTATCTTGAATTGGAAAATGCGGCCAAAACGCGGGGAAACGCAGGGGGAGAGCGAGGCGACCTCTGACGGCCGGAAACAGCACGCATAATCAAAACAAACACCCGAAGTCGTCGGAGGAGTTGACCCTAAGGGAAACAACCAGGCATAAAAGGCTTTCATAAAACAAAAATCAGGGTTTCCCAAAATGTACTACATTCCAAGTTGTTTTATTCTATGAGGAGGCTATGAGAAACAGCTAATATAGAAACAACAAATAATTCTACATGGTAATATGTCACCAGGAGCAATATATATATCTATATAAATATCTATCTATCTATCTATCTATCTATCTATCTATCTATCTATATATATCTTGCTTGAAATACATATGGTATTACGGAGTATGGCTGTTTTTCCAGGGAAACCCAAAAGCCTTTGATGAGAAGGCCTTTGGCCTTCAATTTTTTTACGTTTTCACTGAAAAAAGGTTATACCTTCCCACTTTAGTTCCTTCACTATACCTGAGGTGCCTTAGAAAATAAAGACAAAGCACAACGTTTAATGTCATCAGGAGAGTCGTTCATCTCATGCACATATAGTTCAAACTGCAATTTTACAATTGTAGAAAATTTACACTAGCAGGGACTCCGGTACCAAGGCCTGCAACAAACCAAGGTGCCAACTTTGCTCTTATATAGATCCTAGCAGCACCATCACTGGGCCCAGTATCGTCAGCCAGACTATCTCAGGTTCATACTCCTGTTCATCTTCTAACCTAATTTGTGCCATCATATGCCAGCAATGCCCTACCGCCCACAGACCAGTCCCTGTGACAAAGATTAAATGGCCATAAGTCTGACATTAGAAACAACATTCAGAAAACAGTGGAGGAACATTTTAACCTTCCAGGAAATCCAGTTGCTGATTTAAGAGTAAAGGTAAAGGTCCCCTGTGCAAGTACCGGGTCATTTCTGACCCATGGGGTGACGTCACATCCAGACGTTTCCAAGGCAGACTTTGTTTGCGGGGTGGTTTGCCAGTGCCTTCCCCTGTCATCTTCCCTTTACCCCCAGCAAGCTGGGTACTCATTTCACCGACCTCGGAAAGGATGGAAGGCTGAGTCAACCTTGAGCCGGCTACCTGAAACCAACTTCCATTGGGATCGAACTCAGGTCATGAGCAGAGCTTTTGACTGCAGTACTGCAGCTTAACACTCTGCGCCACGGGGCTCCTGATTTAAGAGTAGCAGTTCTCAAAGGGAGATTAGAAAGAGAGACTACTGAATTACAACTAATAGTGAAAGTCAAGACAATGCATTCTCCTGGACTGAATAGAGATCTGGGATTCCTGCCTCATTTCTCCACACCTACTACCCCTCTGCATTTCACACCTAATCTAATCACGACAGCTAATGTCATTTACTTGCTTTTGACTTTTACACTGCTGAATTACAATTAATAATGAAGCTCAAGACAATACATTCTCCTGGATGAAATAGAGATCTGGGATTCCTGTCTCATTACCAATGCTAATTTCTCCACGCCTACTAACCCTCTGCATATCACGCCTAATCCATTCACACCTGCTAATATCATTTACTTGCTTTTGACATTTACATTGCCATTGTGTGTCTAATTCACTCTTCTCTAAAGGATAGATGGGCTCACATTCTAACCTTATCTGAAGAAGTGAGCGGTGACTGATAAAACCTCATACCCTGCCAGAAATTGTGTTAGTCTTTAACCTGTTACTGGACTCTTCCTCTTTTCTACTGCAATTTTACAGAGCATCTTTTAAATCATTCCAGAGTTAGGAGGGGCTATGGCTCAGTGGTAGAGCATCTGCTTGGCATGCAGAAGGACTCAGGTTCAATCTCCGGCATCTCAAGGGACTAGGCAAGTAGGTGATATGAAATGCCTCTGAGACCCTGGAGAGTTGCTGCCGGTCTGAGTAGACAATACTGACTTTGATGGACCAAGGTCCGATTCAGTATAAGGCAGCTTCATGTGTATAGGTCAAGGGAGCACTGAGTTCAAATCCCTACTCAGCCAGGAAACCTGGGTGACTAGGGGGCCAGACACTTCCTATCAACCAAGATTGTTGTGAGGCTCAAACACAGGGGAATGACATTTGCGTCCCCCGTAGCGCCAGGGAGAACCGAATGATTGGAGGGAGGCTTACCTGTAAAAGGACCACTTTAGCAAAAACTGCCGGGCGGCCTTCGGAAAGCCCGGCCCCCCTTCGTGCGGCTTCAGCACCTGGGTGACAACGCTGTCGAGCCAGCTGGCCCACTGGTCCAAGGAGCTCTGCTGCTGGAGCGTCATCTTGAAATCCTGCTCCAGCTTCTGGACCAGGCCCTCTTCGCACTGGCATACCCACGAGGCTTGCTCCTGAGTGGGGTAGAGGAACAGAGAGAGATGCACCCTCCCAATTCACAGAACCATAGGGCCACACAGGCCACCTAGTCCAACCTCCTGCTTAATGCAGGATCAGAAGAAGAAGAAAGAAGAGTTGGTGTTTTATATGCTGACTTTCTCTACCACTTAAGGGAGACTCAAACTGGCTCACAATCACCTTCCCTTCCCCTCCCCACAACACACACCCTGTGGGGTAGGTGAGGCTGAGAGAGCTCTAACAGAGCTGTGACTTGCCCAAGGTCACCCAGGTGGCTTCGTGTGTAGGGGTTGGGAAACAAATCCAGTTATCAGATTAGCGTCCTCCGCTCATGTGGAGGAGTGGGAGAATCAAACCCGGTTCTCCAGATCAGACTCCACCGCTCCAAGCTACCGCTGTTAACCACTACACCCTGCTGGCTAAAGCAGGGGTGTCAAACTCAATTGTTACGAGGACCAGATGTGACATAAATGTCGCTCGGTGGGGCCGGTTCTTGCCTCGCCAGCCTAGGCTGAGAGTGGGGAGGCAGCTGCCTTGGCTGGCTCACGGGCCGGATAAGTGATCTCATCGGGCTGGATCTGGCCCTCAGGCCTTATGTTTGACACCCCTGGCCTAGAGCATCCCTGACAAGTGTTTGTCCAGCTCCTGCTTGAAGACTGCCAGTGAGGGGGGAGCTCACCAGCTCCCTAGGGAGCTGATTCTACTGCTGAACCACTCTTACTGTAAAACATTTTTTCCTAATATCCAGTCGTTACCTTTCCACCCACAATTTAAACCCATTATTGCGAGTTTTATCCTCTGCTGCCAACAGAAACAGCTCCCTGCCCTCCTCTAAGTGACAACCCTTCAAATACTTAGAGGGCAATCATGTCCCCACCCTCAACCTCCTCTCCTCCAGACTAAACATTCCCAGCTCCCTCGGCCTTTCCTCACAGGGCTCAGTCTCCAGGCCCCTGATCATCCTCGTCTCTCTCCTCTGCCTCCTCTCCATTCTGTCCACATCCTTTTTGAAGTGAGGCCTCCATAACAGCACACAATACTCCAGCTGTGGCTGACCAGTGCACTGTACAGCAGAACTAGGATATCAAGTTTCTAAGCTGTTCTGTCGCCCGGGTCGATGGCACGTAAAGGTATTTATTCAACACCTATGTGTAACAGTGACCTTTCCACCCAGAACGCGCACGGGAAAAGCTGGAAGACCTTGGTGAGGAAGGGATTGGCATGCTATTGGAAACAACTGGCATCGCCTGGCAAAATTGAATGCTTCTTAAAGATGCAGGAATTGTTATCGATAGCCCAACTAACAGCAATTCAAAATTCTAAGAACGTTTCAGCTGGCAAAAACTGGAAACAACTGGTTACATTTTTTAAAAAAAATCCTTAAACTTATGGAAATGAATGACTCAGAAAGGAATAGCTATAACTGTGCAAATTCTCTTCCTTTGTTTTTAATTTATGAACCGGCTATGTTGTTTGCACTATATACTGGTTCTGATTCTGCACTGTTGCATTTTGATAAACTTCCCTATTCACACACACAAAAAGCCCTGCTGGCAGAGACCGGGGGGGTCCATTAATCCAGCCTCTGGTTTCCCTTGACGGCATAAGGTAACCTCCACGTTCAGAGACAGTCTACCTCTGAACAACAGTTGACGGGGGAAGAAAACGGAAGACGTTCTGCCCTGGTTGAGAGTTTCCCGGGGAGGCAAATGGTTGGCCACTGTGAGAAATAGGATGCTGGATTAGATGGTGCTTGGTCTGTTCCAGCGGGGTTGACAACCTCCTGACGACACCCCAGTTCATATTCAGCCCAATTCCCTTGCCTAGGGCAGTAGCAGTTCAGGAGAGCCCCCGTGTGCACAGAAAGGGCACCGGAAAATTCAGAGGGGTGTGGGGGCTCAAAGACAGAGTTAGAAGAAGAGTTGGTTTTTATATGCCGATTTTCTGTAAGAAAATAATGCATGTGACATGCTTTGAATATATTTATTTGTTTGTGCCGTCAAGTCATAGCTGACTTATGGCGACCCCTGGTGAGGTTTTCAAGGCAAGAGACTAACAGAGGTGGTTTGCCAGTGCCTTCCTCTGCACAGCAACCCTGGTATTCCTTGGTGGTCTCCCATCCAAATACTGGCCAGGGACGACCCTGCTTAGCTTCTGAGATCTGACGAGATCAGGCTAGCATGGGGCTACCTAGGTCAGGGCTTTGATACACACACACAAACACAAGTACACACGTGCACTAAATAATGTTATTAGAACGGCATAAAGCACTGGTGATAGTAACATTTTAACAGTTTCAGGGGGGAAAACTGCTTCTCCCAGAACAAAAAGACGCCCAAAGGGCTGAGTGTTTGGGGGGTGGGGGGCTGAGAATGACCGCCCCGTCCCCAAGGCGATAAGCGAGGCGCTACCTGCACGTTTGCAAAGTCCACCCGGTTGAGGTCACTGAGCATCTGGCTGATCTGGGAGGTGTTCTGGAGGACGGCCCGTGCTGCCTGAGCCAGGTGGTTCAGAGAGGTGTACCGCCGCAGGGTCTGAGCAAAGGCGCACACCACGCCCACCTGGAGGAAGAATCACAAGCAAACGTGGGTGGGTGCCGAGGGGGCAAAGCCGCGCGGTGACTGATCTCTTGTGGGGTTGGGACAAGGCCCGCACTGAGGCCGGAGGCCTGCCCATTACCGCATATTCAGCTAATTTGCTTTCCCAGTCTTCCCGGCATGGATCCTCTTCTGCTTTCACACGAACACATGAAGTTGCCTTATACTGAATCATACCATTAAAGTCAGTATTGTTGACTCAGACTGGCAGTGGCTCTCCAGGGTCTCAGGTAGAGGTCTTCCACATCACCTACTTGCCTGGTTCCTTTAACTGGAGATGCCAGGGATTGAACCTGGGACCTTCTGCATGCCAAGCAAATGCTCTACCACTGAGCCACAGCCCTCCTCAATTTGTTGCAAATGTAACTCTGGCCGCCGTTATCATGTATCTAAACAACTCTTCCAAGATGTTTGGAATATTTTTGGCAGAATGCTCAATAGGATGCTCTTGGCTTCCATACCAAATTTAATTTTTAAAATATTCTGTATTTCAACATGTATTTCTTTCCAGTTTTTTTTTTTTTTTTTTTGGTCTTTTTGCATGTCCACCACATGTGATAAAGGGTGCCGTTCACCACATATGATAAAGGGTGCTGTCCACCTCTTTACATTTTCAATGTTTTCCATTATAGTACTTGTCCATCTTCTCAATATCATTTGGGGTAATATGCCACTGATAAAACATCTTATACCAATTTTCCCTTAATGTTTGACTAGCTGTACATTTTATATCTTTCGTCCATAAGGTTCCCCGTTGTTGGAGAGAGATCTCTTCCTCAAAATTTTGCATCCATCTAACCATCTAACTATACAAGTTTTAACTTGTTCTGCTTCTGTGTCAAATTGAAGTAATAGCTTATAAACTCATCCAAATAAATGTTCTTTTTACTGCATTACCACCTTTTCGAATTCTGTCAGCTCTCTTATTACGCCTCTTGCTGTGTGAATGTCCCTATTTTAACCTTGACTAGTTGAAAGTACAGTAGCTAATAAGGGGGGGGGGAAAGAGTGAATTAAAATTTTAAAATGGGGGAGGAAATTTTGTAACTGACGTTTTATTTTATATGTTGTATTTGATCCAATATTTGGATTTAATAATAATTTGGTTTTATAATAATGGTTAATTTGAAAACGATGTTGTATAAGTACAATATAGAAAATGTTTGATTTATTATAAGATGGACATTAGGACTAGTGAGAACTATTAGTATTTTGTGTGTGTGTGTGTTAAGTGCTGTCAAGTCGCTTCCGACTCATGGCGACCCTATGAATGAAAGTCCTCCAAAATGTCCTATCTTTGACAGCCTTGCTCAGGTCTTGCAAATTGAGGGCTTTATTGAGTCAATCCATCTCTTGTTGGGTCTTCCTCTTTTCCTGCTGCCCTCAACTTTTCCTAGCATGACTGTCTTTTCCAGTGACGCGTGTCGTCTCATGACGACAAGTATCAATATTTTTTACTGATATATAATGTTGGGTTACTTTGTGTTGCACAGAAAATACCTGTTTGCTAGCTTTTATTTATTTTTTTAAACTATTAGGTGATTTAATGATTGTTAAGCTTTCAGATTTAAAGATAGGACCTTACTAATCTAATTTTCCTTTCTGTATTCGTATTTCTTTATTTTTTGTTTTTTATATATATATATATACACACACACACCTAATAAAATTTTTTTTAAAGAAAACACTGTAGCCATTGTACCTTTTTGCCTTCATCCATCTTTTGCCAAGAATTGATTTTTCCTTGACAGTTTATCATATCTCCATATGTTATAAAATCATTATTTTTTCTCCCATTCTTATCATAGTATGCTTCTATGGGGGCCATTAATGGGGATATTGGAGGAGTAGCTCTTCTTCAGGTAGATTCCCCAGTTCTCAGTGGTCCATCTCTAATTACACGGTTTCCATTTTGTATTGTATTTTTGGACTGGTTTTTTTTTAGTCCACAGATAATTACGTAAGCCTTCGTCCAAATCTGCTGTTTCTAATTTTATTACTCTTTGATCGGGGTTTTTAATCCTAATCAGGTTGCAAATCAGGCCAGCTGCTTGATAATATAATTTAATTCTAGAAGAAGAAGAGTTGGTTTTCATATGTTGACTTTTTTATACATAGACTTAAGTCTACTACTTAAGGAAGAATCAAACCAGCGTACAATCACCTTCCCTTCCACTCCCCACAACAGACACCCTGTGAGGTAGGTGGGCTGAGAGAGCTGTGACTAGCCCAAGGTCACCCAGATGGCTTCATGTGGAGGGGTGGGGAAACCAATCTGGTTCACCGGATTAGTCTCTGCTGCTCATGTGGAGGAGTGGGGGAATCAAACCTGGTTCTCCAAATCAGAGTCCACTGCTCCAAACCACTGCTCTTAACCACTACACCACGCTGGCTCTCTTAGATACTGCTAGTCCTTTTAGGAATGGTATTTGAGGGACAGCCCCCCACCCTGACCAGGATGGGATGAATTGGAAAGGACTGTGGGTAGTAATCTCCCCTCTCATGGATACCTTTGATCCAATCATGCCTACCTGAGTTGGACAGACTATTCATGGTGGGGGGGCTGTTGCTTACCTTTGTCTGAATAATCTGCTGGGGGAACTCGCTCATGGCATTGATGAGCCAGCCTTCCAAACTCTTGGCAAAATTACGGATCGCTTGCGTCAGGGTGCCTGGAAGAAACAGAAGGGCGCCAGGAACAGGTTACAGGGCAAGACCGGCAACGGGCGTACCCTTCCCAATCTGCTCCGTTTTAAAAAATCACTAACGTTTTGTGGCTTTCTGTCAAATCATTTCAGTTGGCAAATTTAAGTCCAGGAGAGTCAAGGATGCAAGCCTATGCACCTTTACTGGGGAGTAAATCCTCATTGAGCTCGAACTCGCTGCCGAGTAGGCACGGTTAGGGCTCACTCTACGCTAGTCATGATGCATCCCTATTCTCTCTAGGATCAGAGGAGCATGCCTATTATATTAGGTGCTGTGGAACACAAGCAGGACAATGCTGCTGCAGTTGTCTAGTTTGCTGGCTTCCTGGAGGCACCTGGTTGGCCACAGTGTGAACAGACTGCTGGACTTGATCTGATCCAGCAAGGCTTTTCTCCCTGCCCCAGGATGTGGTGATGGCTGCCAACTTGGAAGGCTTTAAGAGGGGAGTGGACATGTTCATGGAGCAGAGGGCAATCCATGGCTACTAGTCAAAATGGATACCAGTCATGATGCATACCTATTCTCTCCAGGATCAGATGAGCATGCCTATTATGATAGGTGCTGTGGAACACAGGAAGGACAGTGCAGCTGCAGTTGTCTTGTTGGTGGGCTTCCTAGGGGCACCTGTTTGGCCCCTGTGTAAACAGAGTGCTGGACTTGATGGACCTTGGTCTGATCCAGCATAGCCTTTCTTATGTTATGTTCTTATGTGGTGATGGCTGCCAGCTTGGAAGGCTTTAAGAGGGGAGTGGACATGTTCACGGAGAGGGCTATCCATGGCTACTAGTCATGATGCATACCTATTCTCTCCAGGATCAGAGGAGCAGGCCTATTATGTTAGGTGCTGTGGAACGCAGGCAGGGTGCTGCTGCTGCTGCAGTCATCTTGTTTGTGGGCTTCCTAGAAGCACCTGGTTGGCCACTGTGTGAACAGACTGCTGGACTTGATGGACCTCGGTCTGATCCAGCATGGCCTTTCTTATGTTCTTATGTACACCCTTGGCGTATGACCCGGGGGGGTGGGGAGAAGGAAAGACATGGGGGGGAGCAAAGTCACTGATGTCGAATGCTCAGGACTAGGAGCTTGATATAGAACGCCAAAAGGAGCCTGTGCAGACATTGCCATGGGTACCGAACGGTTCTGCCCCGACCACCCCTCGGTACTCACTGGGCACGGGCCGCAGAACATCCGGTATGAGGATTTCCACCAGTGTCTGGTACAGGATATGGTCACAGCTTCGCATCCATTTCATGATCGGGTCATATTTGCACATGGTGATCAGCTTGTGCCTTGGGACGACGGCCTCGCAGGGCTCTTCGCTGTACGTGAGGGGGAGGGAGGACGGGAAAGTCAGCAGCACCCTCCGTCTCCCGTGCAGACACCCCACCCAGAATGAAGCGCGGCAGGGAGGGGAGTTCCGGCAGCCCAGTCTGGGTATTCCAGGGAGTCTATCAGCTGCCGATACCCCAGTTCCGACATGCTACTCTAGAGAGCTAGCAGAGATACGTTCCTGGCTGCCACCACACCAATACACAAGCCCACCTCTCTTATCTCCTGCCAGCAGAACAACCAGGCGGCTTATCAGCTAAGCGTGGACAGGCTGACCAGCACAAACCTTAAACACACTCTCTCAACCTCCTACCTCACAGGGCTGTTGAGGTGATACGACGGACAACTATGCTCCTCAACTTCTCGGAGGGAGGAGAGGATCCAAAATGCAGCGGGCTTTCTGGAGGGCTCGGTGAAAGTCCAGCTGGCTTGGTAGACCATCCCCGCCCCAGTCGTCATTTGAACTCGCCACATATCATCCCCAAAAGGAGTCACCTCAATTAAGAGCCGGTGTGGTGCACCAGTTACAGTGCTGGACTCTTTTCTCTTTCAGCCTGACCACCTCACAAGGTTGTTATGAGGAGGAAACGGGGAATGTAGAACGATGTAGACTGCCCCGAGATTCTCGGAGAAAGGGCGGGACAGCAAAGTACTCTACAGAAAATGTATTACGATTAGCTGAACAGAAGTCAGTCTTTAAGGTAATACTAATTGGATTTTTCACCCCTCTTTTGTCTCCTTCCAAAAGGTTTTTATATGAAGAAGAGTTGGTTTTTATACGCTGACTTTCTCTACCACTTAAGGGGGACTCAAACTGGCTTACAATCCACCTTCCCCTCCCCACAAAAGACACCCTGTGAGGTAGGTGAGGCTGAGCGAGTGGGACTAGCCCAAGGTCACCCAGCTGGCTTCATGTGTAGGAGTGGGGGAACAAATCCACCAGATTAGCCTCCGCCGCTCATGTGGAAGAGCTGGGAATCAAATCCGGTTCTCCAGATCTGAGTCCACTGCTCCAAGCCACCGCTCTTAACCACTACACCACGCTGGTGTATATCTTTTTTACCTTGTACAACATCTGTGTGTATGTCAGGATGTGTAATGTAAAATTGTGTGCATATGACCGAGGAAGGCCTGTAAAAGGCTGAAAAGTGTCTGGTCAGATTTTGGTCATTTAATGTACTAACATCAACTGTTACATGTCGGTAATATTTGTAACTATCTTTGTGCTTTTTAAGAAGCCTGTATTTTAGGCCCTGTGTTTTAAAATACATTTGTGCGCGATATATATAAAAAATAGATTTATTGGTTGTTATATTAGATTGTGTTTAGCTCAACCCCTTTCGTTTCCCTCGACTTTGAGGATGAGTTTCTTTGTTCCCCTTTTCCTTCAGTTGTCTCTCTCTCTTTCAGCCAGTCTACCCCACAAGGTTGTTATGAGGAGGAAACAGGGAATGTAGAATACGAAGGGTGCCCCGAGATTCTCGGAGAAAGGGTGGGACAGCAACGGTCTTGCCAGAAAATGTACTAAGATTAGCGGAAGGACAGAAGTCAGTCTTTCCAGGTGTATGGTTCTTCATTCGTTTATATTTTGGTTCCAAGAGAGATAGCCTGCTAAAGACAGGATTGCTTTACCTAGAAGGGATGGAGGAGGAGGCATCACCGGTGGGGGGCTTACAGTTCCAGAAAGATTGCCAAAGCTTCTCGATATAGTGGAACTGGAGGTTTGTGACCACGTCAACGCTGGCCTGAGGAGACAGAGGCGGCCCGTGAGGCCCTCCGAGATGGCAAGCCGTCATGGCTCCCTCCCAAAGAACGATGGGAATGGCTGCTGGGGAGGGAACGCCCCCCTACCCCGGATTCTCCCAGAGATGCTACCAACTGGCGCCGCCAGGCAGCCTCCCCCAAACAGGACCAACCAGTTAATCACCTCGCAATGGCGCCGATAAAGCAGTTGAAGGGCCTTGACGTCGTTCATGGCGATCCCCTCCTGCAGGAGAGCATTTTCCAAGTCCAGGGGTGGGAATTCCGGAAGGATGCGGGTAACATCTGGGGTTGGGGGGGAGAGAGGAGAAGAAGAAGAAGGAGGAGGAGGAGGGTTGGTTTTTATATGCTGACTTTCTCTACCATTTAAGGAAGAATCAAACTGACTTACAATCACCTTCCCCTCCCCTCCCCACAACTGACCCATGGGGTGATGTCACATCCTGACGTTTACTAGGCATACTATGTTTACCTTTGCCATTGCCTTCCCCAGTTATCTACACTTTACCCCCAGCAAGCTGGGTACCCATTTTACCGACCTCGGAAGGATGGAAGGCTGAGTCAACCTTGAGCCAGCTACCTGAAACCGACTTCCGTCGGGATCGAACTCAGGTCGTGAGCAGAGCTTGGACTTCAGTACTACAGCTCACCACACTGCGCCACGGGCTCTTCGTGTAAGTAATACCTGGGATTAAAACTCCCTATGGAGCCCTATAGCGCAGAGTGGTAAACTGCAGCACTGCAGTCCAAGCTCTGCTCACGACCTGAGTTCGATCCCGACGGAAGTCGGTTTCAGGTAGCCGGCTGAAGGTTGACTCAGCCTTCCATCCTTCCGAGGTCGGTAAAATGAGTACCCAGCTTGCTGGGGTTAGAGGGAAGATGACTGGGGAAGGCACTGGCAAACCATCCTGCAAACAAAGTCTGCCTAGTAAACGTTGGGATGTGGCATCACCCCATGGGTCAGGAATGACCTGGTGCTTGCACAGGGGACCTTTACCTTTTAAAACTCCCAAAGGACAAGGATGCTTCTTCTGAAATGGATCGTGACACTTAAGATGGGGGTGGGGGAGAATCACCTTTTTGAATATGTGCACAATAAAACTCCCACAATAACTTGCCAGCAGAAAATTAGTACAGCAAGGAACAGGCTGAGTTAGTTTTTCACTTGCCGGGAAGTTTTTTTTTTTTTTTTTTTAATCATGGAAAAGCATTTAAAAATAGCACTTCCCCCAAACACAGCCTGAACAGCTAAAGTGTATTCTATGACCTCTTCCATGTATAGACTAGACTTTAGCAACCTCTCTTTGTAGCCTCAAAATAACGGGGGAAGCCGGTGTGGTGTATAGTTGGAGAGTCAGATTTGTATTTTTGGAGATCTGCATACAAATCCCCTCTCAGCCATAAAGCTCAGCTTGGACCGGTCACCTGTCTGCCTAGCCTGACTTGCAGGGTCGTTGCGAGGACAAAATAGCAGGAGAGAACCATGTGTGGCTTTCTGGGTTCCTCGGAGAAAGGGTGGGATGAACAGATAACCAGCAAGGAATAAAATGAATGGAAGACATTTCCCCCCCCCCATCAAAAAAGCATAGAGTCAGACTTGTTCGTATTAAAAAGGTAAACTCCTTGCATGTAGAAGACCAGTATGCCATGAAGGAAGTTAGGCCCAGACCTGTTTCCCTGATAGCCTAGATTTCTATGTGCAAGGACATTATTTTTGTGCTCAGCATGTCTAAAAGTGTCCAGTGCAGGTTGATGTATTTAGAAGAAGAAGAGTTGGTTTTTAAAAGCCGGCTTTCTCTACCATTTAAGGAAGCATCAAACCGGCTTACAATCACCTTCCCATCCCCTCCCCACAACAGACACCCTGTGAGGTAGGTGGGGCTGAGAGAGCTCTAAGAGCTGTGACTAGCCCAAGGTCACCCAGCTGGCTTTGTGTGCAGGAGTGGGGAAACCAACCCGGTTCCCCAGATTAGAATCTGCCACTCATGTGGAGGACTGGAGAATCAAACTCCAGATTAGAGCCCCGTGGTGCAGAGTGGTAAGCTGCAGTACTGCAGTCCAAAGCTCTGCTCACGACCTGAGTTCGATCCCGACGGAAGTTGGTTTCAGGTAGCCGGCTCAAGGTTGACTCAGCCTTCCATCCTTTCGAGGTTGGTGAAATGAGTACCCAGCTTGCTGGGGGTAAAGGGAAGATGACTGGGGAAGGCACTGGCAAACCACCCCGTAAACAAAGTCTGCCTAGTAAACGTAGGGATGTAACGCCACCCCATGGGTCAGGAATGACCTGGTGCTAGAAGCCGATCAATAAATAAAATCTTCCCTCTGCTGCGACAATGGATGGGTGGATAGCCATTGCTGGCTCAGCAAACAGGTCACCGTCTTAATATGTAAGTGCACATATGATCAGAGATCATGTTCTATATATTAAACGAGCAGCATGGATCAGCAGCTCTCCCCTCACCAATGAACTGCTGGTGATGCTGGCTCTGAGAGGCGACCGACTGCTCCGGGGTGGCGTGCAGGCCGCTGTTGGAGCCCCCCTCGGCCACGCCGTCCAACTTCTGAGCCGGTCTGTACCTGGAGGGCGGGAGAAAAACCGTGGGGGCCAAAACAAGACTCAGAGAAACTCTTAGCTGCTCGGAACACGAACCAAACTTCGCAATCTACAAACAAGACAATCAGATGTTAAACACCCAAACCCTGCTCTGGAAAGGAAGGGGATGCGGTGGAGCTTTCCCCGCTTCCCGAGGCCACGAGTTCCAGAGGATAAAGGCCACCACACACCATATCACCCCTGCCGGGTAAAGATCAGGCAATATGCCCTTCAGAAGCAAAGGGTGAATGACATAGAACATCAGGCAGATCTCGGGAGATCACCGCTTTTCCCTATCACCTGAAAAATCTAGGTACATAGTCTCCTGCGTACCATATCTTTCCCAATTAGAACTTATCAATC
Source organism: Euleptes europaea (assembly GCF_029931775.1). Lineage (NCBI taxonomy): Eukaryota > Metazoa > Chordata > Lepidosauria > Squamata > Sphaerodactylidae > Euleptes > Euleptes europaea. The sequence continues at coordinate 12,183,908 of NC_079313.1, read as the reverse complement.
ATAGGAAAGCTTTCACCCTCGCTAGGTGCCAGGTCTTACAATCGGTGGTATTGGAGGGAAGATATAAGAAGGTCCCTAAAGCAGAAAGGCTTTGCCCTTGTGGGTCAGGGGATATAGACACTTCAGAACAGGTCTTGATCCACTGTTCGTTCTATTGAGAAGTCCGCACAAGGGTTCTTTCCCCTGTGCTTAACACTTTCCCTGACCAGCCAGATGAGTTTCTGGCTAAAAAGCTCTTAACTGATGAAAAACCACAGTTTACACTCTTGACTGCTAAATTCTGCGCTGCAGCTATTAAAATAAGTCGTACCCTGACAAGATAAGAGCAGCAGAAATACTTTATCGCTCAAAATATTAAGGGGGTCACACCAAGTTATATGACATTTATATAAATTTTATTCATACATGTAATATGTAATTTTTAGGCTTAGATTATTTGTAGTAGCTGTTGTTGGGGTTACTTATTATTTGTTGTGACTGTTGTTGCTTTTTCTGCTGGTCAGTGACCATATTAATAAATTATTAATTTATTACCAAAGCGAAGGCACAGCCAAGTGAGGCCTGTTGATCCGATCTCAGGGGACGTGCTGGATCTTAAGGAGAGAGGCTGAGTTTTTAACCCCTCTCACCACCCCGCACCCCTGATACATACACAGTCTTTCTGGTTGACGGTCCACCACTCTTATCTCTGCATCGGCCCCCGCCCAAAGTGTCTGCCCATACGTCTGAACCGTCCTTGGTATCTGAACTGTGGCCACACGTTTCCGAAACCTCCATGAGGACTAGCGACCTGCCCACACGGTTTCAAGTGCCAGAGCATGTACCTCTGTTTTTGGTGTACGGGCTGCTGCCTCATGGCCATGTACTGCGTGTCTTCCTGCAAGCGGTTCAGGGGGGAGTCCGGCTTGAGGCGGATGCCGTAGTAATGATACTTGGAGTTACCCCTGGTGATTAAAAATAGATACATATTTATAAAGAAGAAGAAGAGCTGGTTTTTATACGCCAACTTTCTCTACCACTTAAGGGAGACTCAAACCGACTTACGATCACCTTCCCTTCGCCTCCCCGCAACAGACACCCTGTGAGGGTAGGTGGGGCTGAGAGAGCTCTAAGAGAGCTGTGACTTCCCCAAGGTTACCAAGCTGGCTTCACGTGGAGGAGTGGGGGAAACCAACCCAGTTCACCAGATTAGCGTTTGCCGCTCATGTGGAGGAGAGGGGGAATCAAACCCGGTTCTCCAGATCAGAGTCCACCATTCCAAATCACCGCTCTTAACCACTACACCAATGCATCTGAGAGGCCACTTCAATGCCAAGCAGAATATGTCCCCCTCCCGCCCTGTTATCTCACGACCAGCTAACCTTGTGCCGAGCCGGCGGGTCCGCAGCCCCATGAAGACGGAGCGGATCAGCTTCCCGAAGGAGGCGGCGTTGACTGGGTCAAGCTTATGTTCCTGGCAATGGCGCAGGTAGTGGTTGTAGAGAGAGCTCCTTGGAAGGCTTACCCCTTCGGCCGTCTCGTAGTTATCCAGCAGCCACTGAAGCTACGCAGGAGGAGGAGAATTGGGGCGGGGGGGGAGAGAATTTCATGTGAACCCGGGACACTCTTTATCAGACATACACAGGCAGAAGCTGCCGGACATGGGGTCAGACTGGTAGCCACTGTACACAATCTTCTTCTTCTAAGAATGTCATTCTTTTATCTGTGCCCAAGGTTACCCAGCTGGCTTCATGCGTAGGAGCGGGGAAACCAGTCCGGTTCACCAGATTAACCTCCACCACTCATGTGGAAGAGTGGGGAATCAAACCCGGCTCTCCAGATTAGACTCCGCCGCTCCAAACCACCGCTCTTAACCACTATGCCATGTTGGCTCAAAACAGAAGAGTATTGCGGTCGATGTTTGCTCGGCAAAACAGCCCCGGCTTTGCATGCAGTCAATCCCAAATCGAAGGGTTTCAGGTTTTGGGAGAATCCCCTGCTGGAGACCTTGGTGAGCTACAGCCAATGGCCTGACTATAGGTCGCCACTTCGTTTCATGAGCAACCATCTGCGGCCGCACCCTCTTCCTCTTAACTGGAGGGCCCAAAGGCTTGGCCTACAGAAAGCCCCAGGTCCGATCCCCAGCCAAAAGGGATCCATAGCAGGTGCTGGAGAAAGCCTCTCTCTCTGTCAGAGAGTTGCAGTCAACCTGAGCAGGAAATTCCAGGCCAAATGGACCATGGGTCTGAATTTGCCAAATACAGATCACAAGTGAGAAAGTGATTCTCTGATCTACATTTGGCCAATTCAGACCCATTTAAAACTTCGTCCCCATCTTTAGAGGCGCACATTTCGACTACTTCCTGTTTTTTCCTACTGTTCCACCATGAAGAGCTTTTCTCCCTCTCTCATAATACTAGAACTCGGGGTCATCAGTTGAAGCTGGAGGTGAGAGATTTAAAACAGATCAAAGGAAGTATTTCTTCACAGAACGCATGGTTAAATTGTGGAACTCCCTGCCGCAGGATGCGGTGAGGGCTGCCAACTTGGAAGGCTTTAAGAGGGGGGTGGGCAAGTTTATGGAGGAGAGGGCTACTAGTCAAAAAGGATACTAGTCATGCTGCATAGCTATTCTCTACAGGATCAGAAGAGCATGCCTATTGTATTAGGTGCTGTGGAACACAGGCAGGATAAATGCTGCTGTAGTCGTCTTGTTTGTGGGCTTCTTAGATGCACCTAGTAGGCCACTGTGTGAACAGACTGCTGGACTTGAGGGCTAGGGGAGACTATATGATCATGAAAGGCAGCTCTATTTCCCTCATTCCCTGAGAATTTGTTCCCCTGGCACTCTAGGCATCAATTCATCTTACGGATCTTGTGCTAATTACCTTTACAATTTAGCTTTACCCACCCAAAGAAGAGCTTTTATGATGGCAAGATTAAATGCCTTTCCATTGGCAGTGACTTCTGGCAGATTTCATCATGTTCCCCATAATGCCCAACTATGCGCCTGTGATGCTGGAATTCCCGACTCGGTGGAACATATCCTATTGGACCGCCCTCTCCATAGCAGACCCCGTCATCTAATGCTTAGCCATCTGCCAGACCCTTGGTGCACAAGATCAAAAAGGAATCTGGCTCGTCTCCTTTTAGTGGACCAAGACAGAAACCTCATGGCTTTAGTAGCTTCCTTCCTAGCTTCAGCCCTGACCGAGAGAAGCATCAAACTCACCCGGTTTAAGAGAACTTAAATAAAATTTTAATCGATAACTATTATTTTTAGTGAACAACGAAAGATTTTAACCTATTTAACCCATTTTCGCTGATGTTTTGGCGTGTTATATCATATTATGATGCCAATAAAGGTATTGTATTGCATTATATTGACTTGATGGGCCCTGCTCTGATCCAGCATGGCCCTTCTTGCATTCTTATGACTAGGAGCATGTCGTTAATGTATAAAGAAGCTCTGGTTGAGAAGGAAAGGCGCTACCAAAAGTCAGACAGATTTAGAAGAGGGATTTCAAAAGTTACTAAAGACGGAGCAAAGCCTGCGTGCGAGGAACACTTTCCCAATGCAAGGGAGCTGGGGGGTGGGTGTCAGTGCACCAGCGACTCACATCAGCAGTGCAAAGCCAGACCGCGCAGCGTGCAAGTGAGCTCATGCGCCATGCTCGAGCGACTCAGGGATCGCAACCTGGGGCTCATTTAAAAGGGGAGTCCCAGCCAGTTAAATAGTCCATCGGGAGACAATCGCAATTCTTTCCGAGCCCCTCTAGGCACCTGCTTGTGTTACTGCTGCGACGTCTGGCGGGGGAGGGGGGACACTGCTGTGTCTCCTCTGCACTGTGACTCAGTGTCACCACCTCCAAGAGCCAGGCTGCTGTAAATGCAAGAGCTAACAGCTCCTCACAGGTCAGGGGACTGCAGAGAGGCCAACTACAACAGCTGCCTCTGGGCTTGTACGCAGTTAATTGCTTGGGCAGACGCTGAGCTCTTAGACTAGCTGGGCTCCATGACTGGCTGGTTCAACTGGGCTCCCTGGCTGGCTGGCTAAACTGGGATTCCTGCCTGGCTGGTTAAACTGGGTTTCCTGACTGGGTAGCTAAGCTGCCTAAGCTCTCAGACAGGTTGGCTGACTGTTTGCTTCCTAGATTGTTGCCAGACCACCAGCTCTGAGACCCCCATACACACGTACTACTGGACGACAGCAGCAGCTGGTCTGATAGCTGATGGCCCTGCCCACGGACCACACAAGATATTACTGCGTCTAAGGCAGAAATCCCCACCCAGCCAGAGATTAACAAGGGGTTCTGTACCCTGAAGTTCTCTGGTACAATGTTGCCTAGAAGGAACATGCCCTTCCGTAGGGCTTGCACAAGAGGGCTTCGGGTCCACAGAACCTCCTGCCACAATAAAACTGGTGGCGCTAAATGGCTCATGTCTTGATTTTGCTACCAGAGACGTGGCTTTGACGGGAAGAGGGAGAGGAACTTACATGGCTGTTCAGCAAGCTGCTTTTGTGTGACGTTATGCCTTCGTTTTTTTGGAGGTTTTCAATCGCCATTTCAAGCTAAAAGGGCAGGAGGCCGAAGAGAGAGAGAGAGGAAAAAAAAAAGAGAAGGGAAATCAGATACTCCACCACAGCCAAGGGCTCTTTGCCGGTGTCATTCGCTAGCGCTCAGATCCAGCGCTTTCCCTGCCAACGTGGCAGAGACAGCCTTGGAAGCCACAGAGGAAAGCAAACGTTATCCAGGAGAAGGTGGGAGGGGGAAAGGCATGCAAAATTCACCAAAGAGTGCCAGGACAGGGGAGGGAAAGAGAGCCAGAAATCAACTGCATCAGGTTACGCTTTGCGCCCTCAAAAGAAATGACCCAATTGCTATCCCTATGGTGATGGCTGCCAACTTGGGGAAGGCTTTCAGAGGGGACATGTTTATGGAGGAGAGGGCTATCCGTGGCTCCTAGTCAAAATGGATCCTAGTCATGATGCATACCTATTCTCTCCAGTACTAGAGGAGCATGCCGAATATATCAGGTGCTGTGGAACGCAGGCAGAATAATGCTGCTGCAGTCGTCTTGTTTGTGGGCTTCTTAGAGGCGCCTGGTTGGCCACTGTGTGAACAGACTGTGGACTTGATGGGCCTTGGTCTGATCTAGCCTGGCCTTTCTTATGTTCTTATGGAGGACGGGGCAATCAATGGCTACTAGTCAAAATGGATACTGGTCATGATGCATCCCTATTCTCTCCAGGATCAGAGGAGCAGGCCTATTATATGAGGTGCTGTGGGACACAGGCAGGAGAATGCTGCTGCAGTCGTCTTGCTTGTGGGCTTCCTAGAGGCACCTGGTTGACCACTGTGTGAACTGACTGCTGGACTTGATGGGCCCCAGTCTGATCCATCATGGCCTTTCTTATGTTCTTATGTGGTGATGGCTGCCACCTTGGACGGCTTTAAGAGGGGAGTGGACATGTTCATGGAGGAGAGGGCTATCCATGGCTCCTAGTCAAAATGGATACTAGTCATGATGCATCCCTATTCTCTCCAGGATCAGAGGAGCAGGCCTATTATATTATGTGCTTTGGAACACAGGCAGGACAATGCTGCTGCAGTTGTCTAGTTTGTGGGTTTCCTGGAGGCACCTGGTTGGCCACTGTGTGAACAGACTGCTGGACTTGATGGGCCTTGGTCTGATCCAGCATGACCTTTCTTACGTTCTTATGTTCCTTCACTTGTAATACTATACCCAGTGACAGACTGTCGGTTCGGGACAGACACAGTGATCTCCTCCTTCACATAACGAATAGCTAAGCTTACAGAACTCTTTTCCACAGGATGCGGCCATGGGCTTAGATGGCATTAAAAGGGGACTGGAGAAATTCGTGGAGGAGGAGAGCTCTATCGGTGGCTGCGAGCCTTGAACCTCCCAAACAGTGGAAACGCCACGTTCAGAGGCAGTGTACCTCTGAACACCAGTCACCGGGCAGCAACAGCGGCAGTGTTTGATCAGCCCCTGTGGGAAACAGTATGTTGTGCCAGCTTAGCTTGGGCCCAAACCAGCAGATGCTCTTTCGATATCCTTTCTATTCTTGCAGGGTGAGGGTGGGCGCTGTACCCATCGGCCTGGAAATTATCCAACACTATCCATCGCCCAGCATAACAGGCTTCACAGATACAGTCGACAAACGGTCAGATGGTATTGAGGGAGGGAGAGGAATGTAAGAAGAAAGCGTCCTTCAAAAAAAGAGCCCCCTCAAGAGGCCAACTGGCTTTGTTGTTCCAAAAGGCCTATAAAATTGCAATATAATTAAACAAAATTAAAATACACTTGCCAAATCATTGGTAAGTAGGGTTGTCAAGCTCCGGGTTGGAAAATACCTGGAGATTTGGGGGGCGGAGCCTGAGGAGGATGGGGTTTTGGGGAGGGGAGGGACTTCAATGCCATAGTAGTCCAATGGCCGAAGCGGCCATTTTCTCCAGGGGAACTGATCTCTATCGGCTGGATCCCAGAACGACAAGAGCTTTGGCCGCCCCAAGGAGCAGCGCCCCCTGCAGGCCTGTAGCGTACCGTTGCTGGAGAGGAGCGCGAGGCATGCGAGAGGGTGTGCCGGGCGTTCTCCATCCCGCCGTGGATGAGATAGGCTCCCGAGCCGGAGACGATCTGGCTTCCCCCGATGTCCATCGAGATGCCCACCATGCCGTGGGAAGGGATGCCTGTGGGTGAGGACGCCGCCGTGCTCACCTGGGAGCTGCCCCCCTGAGACTCGAAGTAGGACGAGGCACTGCTCGGGGCGTAGATCTGAGCTTCGGTGCTGTAGGAGTAGGCGGTGCGTCTGCCAAAGGAAGCCAGACCAGGAAAGGGAGGAGAGTTATTTACAGTCAGTGATACATGAGAGGCGGCGATACTCACAAAGGGCTACTGCCGTGCTCGCAAATAACATGCTCAAAAAATCACAAAGGGATACTGCCGTGCTCACAAATAACATGTTCAAAAAAATTGCAAAGGGCTACAGCCATGCTCATAAATAAGATGCTCAAAAAAATCGCAAAGGGATACTGCTGTACTCACAAATAACATGCTCAAAAAATCGCAAAGGGCTGCTGCCATGTTCGTAAATATGCTCCAAAAATCACAAAGGGAAGAAGAGTTGGTTTTTATATGCCAACTTTCTCTCCCTTTTAAGGAGAATCAAACCGGCTTATAATATTTTTCCCTTCCTCTCCCCACAATAGGCACCTTGTGAGGTAGGTGAGGCTGAGAGAGTTCAGAGAGAGCTGTGACTAGCCCAAGGTCAACCAGCTAGCTTCATGCACAGGAGTGGGGAAACAAACCGGTTCTCCAGACTGATAGTCCACCGCTCCTAACCACTACACCACACTGGGATACTGCCATTCTCGCAAATAACATGCTCGAAAAATCGCAAAGGGATACTTCCGTACTCGTAAATAGCATGCTCGAAAAATCGAATGATAACTTGTCTCGCAATACCTGCTTTCTCTCAAGTCAAGCACCCAACATTTTCATCTTGATCTGGCCACAATATTAATGAAGAGCCAGTGTGGTGTAGTGGTTAAAAGTAGTGGTTTGGAGCGATGGACTCTAATCTGGAGAACCAGCAGTTCAGCCTAAATATGTACTGTGGGGGTACTTGAAGAGCTGTCTATATGACACCCTCCTCTATATGGGTGCTAAGTTGTTTTCTGTTGCCCCAGAAGGTCAGACCAAAACCAACGGGTTGAAATTAAATCAGAAGTTTCCGTCTAGACATTAGGAAGAATTTTCTAACAGAGTGGTTCCTCAGTGGAACAGGCTTCCTTGGGAGGTGGCTTCCTTGGAGGTTTTTAAGCAGATGCTAGATGGCCATCTGTCAGCCATGCTGATTATGTGACCCTCGGCAGATGAGGAGAGGGAGGGCACCTTGGCCATCTTCTGGGCATGGAGTAGGGGTCACTGGAGGTGTGGGGGGAGAGGTAGTTGTGAATTTCCTGCACTGTGCAGAGGGTTGGACTAGATGACCCTGGTGGTCCCTTCCAACTCTATGATTCTAAACAAGTATTACCAAGGGGGACTCACATGGTTCCATTGGTGTAGATGGTCTCTCCTCCTTCCACATACTGAACCTGAGCAGGGTAGACGTGTTGTACAGTTTGCACCTGAAAACAGAATCAATAACCCAGATTTGCAAAGATAAATGTAAGGGGGGGGGAGAGAAGAAGATCTAATTGCAAAATATGAATTATCTTCTGCACCTCCTACCCTCCCCCCACCAAAAAAGAATGTTTCCAATTCAGCCCAACTTTATTTGGTGATTCAAACCTGGGAATCAAATCCATCGATAATCAAATATTAAAAACCCCAGGATTTAACGTTGACCAAAGCAGCCTAAAAATATGGACTAAGGCTCGGTAAAATAACAGGAGGATTCAAGCTCCCGGAACAGATTTGGGGAGCCAACCTGAGGGACCGCTAGCTGGAATGGAAAGCCGGATGAATGCGGAACAACAGTCCTAGTCAAATGAGTGGGGCGCAACAGATTCAAGGTTGTGTCGGGAGAGAAAATGTCTGAAAAGCGTGTTCACCAGAGGAGAGGGTGTGCATGGCAGACATGAATTTAACTGCCCCCTTTTCCCGAATGAAATGATTTTTGGAGAGGAAGAGGGCCCATCCTCAAGCCGATTCTTTTAACTCACTGGCAACATTTTGACTTCTGATCGACAAGGGCAATTTTTAAATCTTTAATTCCATCGTTCAGCATGGCGTAGTGGTTAAGAGCAGTGGACTCTAATCTGGTGAAGGGGGTTGGTTTCCCTGCTCCTTCACATGAAGCCCGCTGGGTGACCATGGGCTAGTCACGGTTATCTCCGAACTCTCTCAGCCCCACCTGTCTGTTGTGGGGAAGGGAAGGGGATTGTAAGCCGCTTTGAGACTCTTTAAAGGTAGAGATAAGTGGGGTGTATAAAAACCAACTCTTAACCAGTGTGGTGTAGTGGTTAAGAGAGGTGGTTTGGAGCGGTGGAGTCTGATCTGGAGAACCGGCTTTGATTCCCCGCTCCTCCACATGAGTGGCGGAGGCTAATCTGGACAACTGGATTTGTTTCCCCATTCCTACACACAAAGCCAGCAGGGTGACCTTGGGCTAGTCACAGCTCTCTCAGCCCCACCCTACCTCACAGGGTGTCTGTTGTGGCGAGGGGAAGGGAAGGTGATTGTAAGCCAGTCTGAGTCTTCCTTAAGTGGTGGAGAAAGTTGGCATATAAAAACCAGCTCTTCTTCTTCTACAAGAAATATATGAACCCGTGAAGCCCCCTCTTGGCCGTCACTGGCCCCGTGAGCTCAGTGCTGCCTCCTTCAACAGGCTCTCCGAGGCAGAGAAAGGCCTATCTTGGGTGGCTTTGTACGTGGGGATTCTACTTGAGAACTTCTGCATACAAGGCATATGCTCTGCTACTGACGCACAGGAACCTAAGACATGGCTCCTTGGTACATCTCTCCTGTTGCATACAAACCCCATGAGGGGGGCAGCGCCAGCTGTTTTGGTGGTTTCCACCCCAAAAAAGATTCTGCAACAGGCTTCCTCAGGAGGTGGTGAGCTCTCCTTCCCTGGAGGTTTTTAAGGAGAGGCTAGATGGCCATCTGTCAGCAATGCTGATTCTGTGACCTTAGGCAGATCGTGAGAGGGAGGGCACCTTGGCCATCGTCTGGGCATGGCGTAGGGGTCACTGGGGAGCGGTAGCTTGGAATTTCCTGCATTGTGCAGGGGGTTGGACTAGATGACCCTGGTGGTCCCTTCCAACTCTATGATTCTATGATTCTAACAGGAAAGCTCAACCTACTGAGAGACACAGGGCACGGAGCTCAACGGTGAGTTAAAAAAATAATAATCACAGCTTTCGAGAAGAATCAATTGGGTGGGCCTACAGGGAATTGCGATGGGATAAACAACTGAGAATCCCCTCTGGCCCTGAACAGGCCAAATAATCAATCCTTCTTGCATTCTATTTAACTTACTTTCAACCACCCTCAATGTTCTGCACCTCCCAAAGTTCAGTCTGCTTTGGGGTTTCCACCCCTTTTGGTTCATATGCTGTCAGATCATTCTGCATATCTAGAGAGTTGTGAACACACGCAAGAACACATAAGCACACGAAGCTGCCTTACACTGAATCAGACCCTTGGTCCATCCTCCCCTTGGAGAGGGGCCGTGGCTCAGTGATAGAGCCTCTGAATGGCATGCAGGAGGTCCCAGGTTCAATCCCTGGCATCTCCAGTTAAAGGGACCGGGCAAGCAGGTGATGTGAAAAACCTCAGGCTGAGTCCCTTCAGAGCCCCTGCCGGTCTGAGTTGGCAATACTGATTTTGATGGGCCAAGGGTCTGATTCAGTATAAGGCAGCTTCATGTGTGCAAGGCAGTATTGTCTACTCAGACTGGCAGCGGCTCTCCAGAGTGTCAGGTAGAGGTCTTTCACATCACCTACTTGCCTGGTTCCTTTAACTGGAGATACTGGGGATTGAACTTGGGACCTTCTGTGGATCAAGCAGATGCTCTACCACTGAGCCACAGTCCCTCCCATGAAGTTGCCTTAAACCGATTGAGACCTGTGGTCTATCACGGTCCCTCTTGTCTAATCTGACTGGAAGCGGCTTTCCAGAATCTCGGCAAGAGCTCTTCTGCATCACCTGCGGCCGGATCCTTTTAAGTGGAGATGCCGGGGATTGAACCTGGGACCTTCTGCAGGCCAAGTGGATGCTCTACCACCGAGCCATCCAAGCACACAGCAACCTGGAACGTGCCGGTTGGGGTGGCCTGCTTTTTCTGTTTTTGCAACTGGTACAAGCCACCTGCTTCCTGTCAGGCCTAGCCCACAGGATATAAGGATCGATGGAAAAAAACATTGGTGCGTCATTTTCATGTGCTCAAAGCCTAGCTTGTGCTCAAATAAAGATTGCTCTCTTTAAGTATTTGAAAGGCTGTCACTTAGAGGAGGGCAGGGAGCTGTTCCTGTTGGCAGCAGAGGAGAGGAGTCGCAATAATGGGTTTAAATTGCAGATGGAAAGGTACCGGCTGGATATTAGGGGAAAATTTTTTTACATTAAGAGTTGTTCGACAGTGGAATCAGCTATCTAGGGAGGTGGTGAGCTCCCCTTCACTGGTGGTCTTTAAGCACTTGTCAGGGATGCTCGAGGCTGATCCTGCATTAAGCAGTGGGGTTGGACTAGAGGGCCTGTCAAGCCCCTTCCAACTCTATGATTCTCTGCTGAGTCCCCGCTGATCACGGGAAGCCTCACGTCTGTGCCGTGTGGCACTTACCTGCTGAGGGACCTGCTGGACTCTGGGAACCGAGAGCTGCTGCATCTGGGCCCCTTTGGGAGCAGGGCCCGTCGCCTGGACCAGAACCCTCTGAAGAAGAAGAAAAGGAAAAGAAAAGCTGTCACCCTTTGGAGATTTTCCAAGCTACAAAACCACCATCCCTGCTAACGCTCCAAGGTGATGCCTTGGACACATTTCTTGAACACATGAAGCTGCTTTACGCTGAATCAGACCTTTGGTCCATCACAGTCAGTATTGTCTACTCAGACCGGCAGCGGCTCTCCAGGGTCTCAGGCTGAGGTCTTTCACATCACCTACTTGCCCGGTCCCTTTAACTCACTGGTTCCCAACCAGGGGTCCGTGGACCCCCAGGGGTCCGCGAGAACTAAATTAAGGTCCGCAAAACAAAGTTATAAACCCATAATAAATTAATATTTTCAATTAAAAGTTATCTATTATAAAAATATATATTCAAATATTATTCTCAGTTTAATGTTTAACTAACAGTTATGATTAAAGTTTATTTTCAAATTCTCAGAATTTTTATTTTGAACCTTGGGGTCCCTGCACCGAACAAAAAAGTCCTAGTTGTCCCTGGTCAAAAAAAGGTTGGGAACCACTGCTTTAACTGGAGGTGCCGGGGATCAAACCTGGGACCTTCTGCAGGCCAGGCAGATGCTCTAGCGCTGAGCCACAGCTCCTGTATCTCACATGGAAACTGCACCCGTCATACTTTGACAGATAGCCCTCCTTGAGAACAGTAATCAAGAAACGCATTTAACGCCCTACGAAGAGCAGCTTTTGGCCTAGATAATAGCACTGTGTCATCTGCATACAGCAGAACTGGGATTTCGTGACCAGCCAATTTAGGTGCATGAAGTGATAATTTTTGGAGGTAGGGTATCATGTCGTTGACATAAAGGTTAAAAAGCAGCAGAGCTACGAGACAGCCTTGCTTAACGCTTTTTAGCAGGGGAGAAATTGCACCCACTGTAAATTAAATACCAACAAAGCAAACTACTACAACACAGAGGGTCAGTGGTCCCCTGCAGCCTAAAGGAAGAGGCATTTTCAGTTGAACACATACACATGAACACACAAAGCCGCCTTATACTGAATCAGACCCTTGGTCCATCAAAGTCAGTCTTGTCTACTCAGACCAGCAGCAGCTCTCCAGGGTCTCAGGATGAGGTCTTTCACATCAGCCTAGTCCCTAACTGGAGATGCCGGGGATTGAACCTGGGACCTTCTGTATGCCAAGCAGAGGCTCTACCACTGAGCCACAGCCCTCCTCAATTTGTGTGTGTGTGTGTATCATCAAGTCACAGTTAACTTAAGGCAACCCCATAGGGTTTTCAAGACAAGAGACGTTTGGAGGTGGCTTGCCACTGCCTGACCAAGTTACAACCCTGGTATTTTTATTTTTCATTTACTGCCATGTGTGTGTGTTGACTGTAAGAACCTGTTTTAGCGTTTTTAAACTGTATACATTGTACAGCTATAATAATTTTTTTAAGGGATTTCTCCCCCCCCACAAATACCTGCTGCGACGCGGGAACCGGCTGGACCACTGGGGCTTGGACGGCGGCGGACGTCCGCAGGGCCACGGGAGTCGTGGATTCGGAGACGCCCTCTGGACTCTGCATACTGGTCTCTAGGAGAGAGAGGTCAGAGATGATGGAGGGTGTGGGTGGTTGGGGGGTCACGACAAGGACATGGGTATTTATTAAGCGCAGAGGTGAATTCCAGCATCCCCAAATGGAAGCAGCCTGCTTCAGGGGACCACGGAACATGCTCAAAGCACAGAATGGATTTGTGTCGCGTTTGGACGGAGTCTTGCATTTGGCCACATGCATCTAGCTTGCAAACAGCTGCACGCTGATTCTGGGACCGGGGTTTTTCTGGGAACAGAAAACCCAGAATTGACGGTTCAGCTTTGGGAGTCTTTAAACACACGTTCAGTCTTCCATAAAGAGGCCTGTTCAGCCATTGCGGGCAAGTTTTAATTCGCTATAATTCACGCAACAAATTATAATTCACAGATTAGCATGCCACGTGCTGGATTTTGCACCCTTGTGTAACAAAAAAATAGAACTCCAGTTGGACAACAGTCGTTACAAACCAAAACAGAGCAACCCAGGCTAAACAATTCAATTCACACGCCTGTATTTCAAGTGCTACACAGAAGCAAAAGCTAAGGCTTTCATTCCTAAATTACACATCAAAGTATCCAATACATGTAACAATGTTACAAAAAACACATATTGATAATAAATATCCCCTGTGTATAATACATCTAATAATGAAGGGGTACAAAATTCGAGAGTACAACTTTGAAAAATAATTGAATCTTTGCACTTGAATAATTGTGAATACAATAAGATAAACATAGAATCATAGAGTTGGAAGGTACCACCAGGGTAATCTAGTCCAACCCCCTGCACAATGCAGGAAATTCACACTACCTCCCCAACACACACCCAGTGCCCAGATGATGGCCAAGATGCCCTCCCTATGGCCTAAGGTCATAGAATCAGCACTGCTGACAGATGGCCATCTAGCCGCTGCTTAAAAACCTCCAGGGAAGGAGAGCCCACCACCTCCCGAGGAAGCGTGTTCTAACTGTTAGAAAATTCTTCCTAATGTCTAGATGGAAACTCTTCTGATTTCATTTTAACCCACTGGTTCTGGTCCGACCTTCTGGGGCAACAGAAAACAACTCGGCACCCTCCTCTATATGACAACCCTTCAAGAACTTGAAGATGGTTATCATATCCCCTCTCAGTCTTCTCCTTTTCAGGCTAAACATATCCAGGTAAGTAATCATCAATATGTAAGTCCATATAATATTTCTTCAATATCCATGTCCATGTTACCTGTTTATCTTATTGTATTCACAATTATTCAAGTGCAAAGATTCAATTAATATTCAGAGTTGTACGCTCGAATTTTGTACCCCTTCATTATTATATGTATTACACACACGGGATATGTATGATCAATATGTGTTTTTTGTAACATTGTTACATGTATTGGATTTTGCACCCTGGATTTCCAGAACCTACAAACCCACAGGTAATTGTAATTGGGAACACTGTCAACCATATTACCTCTAAAAATAAACAGAAATTTCCAAAGGCCGATTCAGGAATCTCTCCCCCAACACTCTAGCTCTGCTTGCAAGCCAGTTTAAAACCTGCGTGCGCACACAACTATCACAAACAATTTCATCCTACCCTTTCTCCAAGGAGCTCAGGGTGGGGTACATGAATCTCACTTCTCCATTTAATTCTCACAGCCACCCTGCGAGGTAGACTGAACCAGTCATACACACTCATCCTAGATCACGGGTGTCAAACATAAGGCCCGGGGGCCAGATCCGGCCCCTTGAGAGCTCTTATCCGGCCCACGAACCAGCCGAGGCAGCCACCCCCCTACTCTTGAACTGGGCTGGCGAGGCACAGCCTGGCCCAACCAAGTGACGCTTATGTCATATCGGGCCCTCGTAATGATTGAGTTCAACACCCCTGGCCTAGATGAACACATGAAGCTGCCTTATACTGAATCAGACCTTTGGTCCATCACAGTCAGTATTGTCTACTCAGACCGGCAGTGGCTCTCCAGGGTCTCAGGCAGGGGTCTTTCACATCACCTACTTGCCTAGTCCCTTTAACAGGTGGTGCAGGGGATTGAACCTGGGACCTTCTGCATGCCAAGCAGATGCTCAACCACTGAGCCACAGCCCCTCCCCAAGATCCTAGCCCAACGCTCTTAAGCCAAACCAGCTCTTAACATGTTTTTTTTTAAGGGTCACAACCTGCCCTGCACATTCTCCTATCAAATCGAGCTTGAGAAAGGAACATAAGAACATAAGAAAAGCCATGCTGGATCAGACCCAGGCCCATCAAGTCCAGTAGTCTGTTCACCCAGTGCCCAACCAGGTGCCTCTAGGAAGCCCACAAGCAAGACGACTGCAGCAGCACCATCCTGCCTGTGTTCCACTGCACCTAATATATTCGGCATGCTCCTTTGATCCTGGAGAGAATAGGGATGCATCATGACTAGTATCCATTTTAACTAGTAGCCAAGGATAGCCCTCTCCTCCATGAGCATGTCCACTCCTCTCTTAAAGCCTTCCATGTTGGCAACCATCACCACATCCTGGGGCAGGGAGTTCCACAATTTAACGATGTGCGGTGTGAGGAAATCCTTCCTTTTATCTGTTTTGAATCTCTCACCCTCCAGCTTCAGCAGATGACCCCACGTTCTAGTATTATGAGAGAGGGGAGAAAAGCTTCTCCCTTTCCAATCTCTCCATACCATGCATAATTTTATAGACCTTTATCATGTCTACCCTTAACCGCCTTGTTACCGAGGAACTTGACCAAGGCCGCACGGCCAGTCATTGGCAGAGGCCGGATCTCAAACACCCAAGTCTGAGTCATCCTGGCTTTCTCTAGAAAGCAAAGCTGCGTGGTGTTAAGTTAGAATACCAGCCAATTATTATTATTTTTAAATAAGCTTTTTCCGATCCTTTAGGGTTATTACAGAGCAAACTCCAAAGTGGTCAAATACTTCCAGCCTTTGTAATGTGGGGAATGCTGGAGGTGGGGGGGCACAGATACATGCCGCCTCTTGCGTCAGCAAAAAAAAAAAAAAAAAAAGCAAACTCGGACTTGCCAGCGAACAAGGCAGGCGCTGGGGACAGATGGCGGCCCTGGAAACCGTCTCTGTTTACCCCGAGCTGGCTCGGTATCCAGGCAAAGAGCAAGCAACAGGAAAACGGAACTATTAAAAAAATTAAATAAAACAGAGAGACAGAGAGAGCGGGAGCAACAACTTCTGGCTTCTATTTCTGGTCTTGCCACGTTCGGTGACCTAGGGGGAGTGGCAGAATCCTCCGCTTCCCAGTTCAGTTCTCTCAATCAAGGAAAGAAGAGATAATCGGTGTGGGGGGGAGGAGGTCACGACTGTGACCCACCTTAGATTGGGGAGATCAGGACGGTGCTGGGTGTGTGTGTGTCACGCTGGTGATCCTGCCATTACCGGTATTCTCTCTTCTTCTTTATTTTCCTTAAGGTTTCCTTTTTAAAATAAAGACAGGTGACTGAAATCAAAAGGGTTACCCCACCATGGATCTGTCACTTGGAGGAGGGTGGGGAGCTGTTCCTGCTGGCAGCAGAGGACAGGACTCGCAATAAGGCGTTTAAATTGCGGGCGAAAAGGTACCTGCTGGATATTAGGAAAACATTTTTTACAGTAAGAGTTGTTCGACAGTGGAATCGGCTGCCTAGGGAGGTGGTGAGCTCCCCCTCGCCGGCAGTCTTTAAGCAGAGGCTGGACAAACAGTTGTCAGGGATGCTCTAGGCTGATCCTGCATTGAGCAGGGGGTTGGACTAGGTGGCCTTTAGGGTCCCTTCCAACTCTATGATTGTATTCTATGATTTTCTTTTCTTTCTTGTTTGGCTTGCTTTCCTTTTTTTTAAAGAAAGAGGGTGAAAACATACAAGGAAAGGGGATCGCTGGAACTTTTGATCTGAAACAGCTGCGTCAAAAAGAGTGATTTCAGTAGGTCCCCTGGGGTGGCCAATCTTCTTCCTCCCATCCTCCCATCTTGTTTGCATCTGGGTATCCCAAGCCTTATAATTCTCAAGCAGAAGAAAGGTGTGAAGCATAGAGGAGTAAAAAAAAAATTAGTCCCACATTGCAACGATACCCTCCCCATTCCCCAGAGAAATCAGGCAAGGTACAGGAGCAAGAGATCAACATACAAACCAAGATTTCTGCAGCTGGAATCGGGCCTTTGACCGACCTTGCAGGACCGCTAAGTCACAAAACTGCTATGGTCGCATAGAATCATAGAGTTGGAAGGGTCCACCAGGGTCATCTAATCCAACCCCCTACACAATGCAGGAAATTCACTACTACCTTCCCCCTACACCCTAGTGACCCCTACTCCATGCCCAGAAGATGGCAAAAAACAACAACAACCCTCCAGGATCCCTCACCAATCTGGCCTGGAGGAAAATTGCTTCCCGGCCCCAAGGTGGTGATCGGTATTACCCTGGGTATGCAAAAAAGGGCCACAAGAGCCGAACACTGCCGCAGCCCTTCCCACCCTCCCTTTCATGATCAGCACGCAAAAGGGAGGGGCCGTGGCTCAGTGGCAAAAAGGTTAATATTTGGCACGTGCCTGGTTCGCTTGGACAGGATGCTCCACCGAAGGGGTAATTGTTCCTGATATTACCAAGATGATAACGATAATTTAGTTGCCGCTGAGTTGCTCCAGATGGGACACCCACTGGCTCCGATCCCCACTCAAAGGGGAATCTGCACCCACCTTCTCATTCATTCTGTTCGTATAGGGGAACATCCCGACAGGCATCCAGAAAATTATTTTGATCAGGGGACTGGAGCAACTGCCTTACGAGGCCATACAGTCCAATTGCCAAAGTGGCCATTTTCTCCAGGTGAACTGATCTCTATCTGCTGGAGATCGGTTGTAATAGCAGGAGATAGTCAGCTAGTACCTGGAGGTTGGCAACCCTATCCCCCACCTCCCGACATCTTTTGAAGTTTTATTTGGGAGAATTTCGGGAGGGGGGGTGTCAAAGGATCTTCCCAACTGTATCCCGATGCAGTCATTTTATTGTTTTATTTAGAAGACAATGCCATTTTCTCACTGTTTGGTACAGCGGCCTGGCTGCTGATTTTGTATCATTACATTTGGTGCTAAACAAGCTGCCCTTTCAGACTTCACTCCAATCATTTGAATGCCACCTCTCTGCAATTAGCTCCCAAGGCAGAGAGGCTTGCAGGAGCTATTTGCTTGGCTAAACACAAGGTATTCGAAATACACAAGGAACTACTGTAATCCTAATAGTAAGATACCCTTCAATACTCCAGAGCTGTGAGGAGGAGGAAGAGATAGGGTTGCCAGGTCCCTCTTTTCCACTGGTGGGAGAGCCTGAGGAGGCGGGGTTTGGGGAGGGGAGGGACTTCAAAGCCATAGAGTCTAATTGCCAAAGCAGCCATTTTCTCCAGGGGAACTGATGTCTATCGGCTGGAGATCAGTTGTAATAGCAGGAGATCTCTAGCTAGTACCTGGAGATTGGCAACCCTAGGAGGAGGAGAAGAAGAATAGGTTTTTATATGCCGACTTTCTCTACCACTTAAGGACGAATCAAACCGGCTTACAATCACTTTCCCTTCCCCCTCCCCACAACAGATACCCTGTGAGGCAGGTGGGGCCGAGAGAGTTCTGAGAGAACTGTGTCTAGCCCAAGGTCACCCAGCAGGCTTCATGTGGAGGAGTGTGGAAACCAACTCGGCTCACCAGATCAGAGTCCGTCGCTCACGTGGAGGAGCGGGGGAATCAAACCCGGCTCTCCAGATCAGAGTCCACCACTCCAAACCACGACTCTTTACCACTACACCACACTGGCTTAACCACTACACCAGGAGGGTCATCCATATGCTCATACCGAGGGTCACTTTACAACCCCCCTGCAATGATACATTTTTTTATTTTATAATATAATAATAATTAATACAGAAAAAGCAAGCCAGAAAAAACATGGATACAAAAAATACTAAATACAGAAAATAGAAAAACAGCCAAGTAAGATAAATAACACTAAGATTATTACTACCCATAAAGTTGGCCTCACATGCTTAAACCGATATTTAACAACCACCTTCTTTAGCGTCATTGATAAAACCAAATTACTACCCCCTGGTTTCTTAATAAACTATAACCATAATACAAATGTGTTATTAGTTTATATCTATTTGTGAGGGTCTCTGTCTTTGTGTCTCTGCTTTCCATCACCTGCGGTGTTATCAGTGAACTCGTAAAAGCAGTTCACACCTTCTGGTCTCAGGCGCCAGGCCTGATGGCCCATGTATCTTCCCCCCCGCTGTTCTTCCTGCCAGTACTCCCTCAGGCCGGTGCGGCCTTGGAAGTGTGATAGCCGCACCAGACTTCCTGGGATCCGTCTGATGTTTTGTATTATGCCAAGCTTGTAACTTCCCATAACAATAAGTGTGAACCCCAGTGCCCCAGTGCCCTGGAGTCAATATATTCTGTAAACCCGTATAGCCCCTCACTTGCAACTTTCTACCTGTGCCTGTCTCATCTCCTGAAGGCTTCAATAAATCTATTGTTTCTGTATCAACGTCTGAGCAACTGATTTGGAGAAGCAAACTCAGAGAGGGGGATCTCTCACATTAAGTTGCAAGTCCCTTGCCTCTCGGACTGCAGCTGTACCGCTTTGGACAGAATGTCAGCCGACGAGGACACCACCCCTAACCCCGATGCCCCCAAGGAACCGGACGAGCCGGAGAAGCCGGACCCGAAGGAGGAGGGAGCCAAGCCAAAGAAACCGAAGGGCCGCGCTCCCGACCAAGATCGGGACGATCGTCCCCGGGGGCTTACTTATTGGCTGGACTCTCCCAAGGGCTGGTCGCTCTCGCGGACTGCGGCGAAGGATCGCCGGTTGGCCTTCCCCAGCACGGGACTCGAAGGGGACCCGGCCCGCAAAGAGGCCCTCATGGAGGAAGAACGAAAGCAGTGGCAGGAAGACCGCCGGGCTATGCAGGAGCAGATGGAGATCATGCAACGCGTAATGGGTGAGATGGCCACGACCCTAGATGCGCTGAAGTTGCAACCTCCAGCCGGTGCTCCCCCAGACGGGGCGCCGGTAGTTCCGCCCGCAACCCCTGCCCCCCCGGCCCGTCGGGACCTGAAAGTCACGTATGACGGGTCGGGAGACCAGTTGACCTTTTTTATGGTCCAAGTAGACATTTTTATGCGGGAACAAGGCCGAACCTTCGTTTCTGAGGAGTCCCGGGTGCAGTACGTGGCTTCCTTACTGCAAGGGGAGGCGGCTGCCTGGATGGTGTTGCAGTATGAACTCCGCTCGCCGGTGCTGCGAACCCTGGACGAGTTCATGGTAGCACTCCGAAACCGTTTTGAGGACCCGACTCTGGGTGAGCGGGCTAAAGCCTCCCTGATGCAACTGCGCCAAGGGACTAAGTCGGTGGCGCAGTATGCAAGTGAGTTCCAGTCACTGGCTAGCCGAATTCTGGACTGGAGTGAAGCTACCTTGGTACAATGTTTCAGGGAGGGTCTCAACCCAGACCTCCAACATTGGGCCTTCATGCAAGGGAACCCCCCGGATGTGGAAGGTTGGGTTCGCCATGCTGCTGACATCGAGAATCGCAAACAACTCCTGAACTTGTCCAAGCAACGGCTTGGGCGAGACCCCAGGCCCCGAAGTGACCGTGGCCGGGAACTCCGGCAAGGGAGTGGCGGGGGTCTCTCGGCCGCGGAACGCCGCAAGCGGTTCGAGGCCGGCGTCTGCCTGATCTGCGGGGGAAAGGGTCACTTTGCATCGCAATGCCCCTCTCGCTCAGGCCGTCCGACCCCCCCCCGCCAAACCCAGGCCGAGCCGACGAAACCGGCCGCCGACAGCCAGCCTCGCCGCAGAAGTGGACCACTGAGCCGGCACTCCGGCGCACCCTCCGCTCTCCACGCGCGCCCCCAGGATGGGGCATCCGACTCTACGGTCCCATCGGGGTCCCGGATTACAAATACCGTCTTTGATTCGGACGGCTCCCCGGAAGCCACCACCCCGTCCCCCTCTTCCAGCGAGGAGGAAGAGTGGGAACAGCCGGCAAAAAACGCCGTCGGTCTGCTGTAGAGGGGGCTCCGCAGCAGACCGTCCCTATCGTTGTGCAAGGAGCTCCACCGATGGTAAGCGCCCAAGAGGACAATGTATTTGTGCGTGTTCATCTGTCCCTACCCAAAGGGGGTCCCCCGTTAGAGGTCCCCGCGTTGGTCGACTCGGGGTGTGCCCGCACCATGATAAATGAGGAAACTGCCAAGAAGTTGGGTGTCCGGCGCAAGCGGCTTCCGGGACCCCTCCGTTTTTCCCAAATGGACGGGAGTGACTTTAAACGGGGCCCTGTGACCCACAGAACTGCAGCCGTGATTATGTCCGTGGGGGAACATTGGGAACGGTTGTATTTCACCATCGCCCCTATTGTAACCCCTGTGGTGTTGGGGATGAACTGGTTAAGGGGACACAATCCCTCCATTGATTGGGTTAAACGGGTGCTTTCCTTCCCCGAAAACCCCTGTGGGTTGCATGACAAGGAACGGGTACTCAGAACTCCAGCCGCCGCACTGGTAGGGTCCCCCGCCCCAGTCTCTCCTCAATTACCCTCTGAGTACTCGCAGTTTACTGATGTTTTCGATGTTAGAGAGTGCGACGAACTGCCTCCCCACAGAGAAACGGACTGTGCCATCGAGATTGTAGGGGAAGGCAAACTGTCTAAGGGAAAGGTTTACCCCATGAGCCCTAGTGAAAAGACTGTGTTGCGAGACTATCTGGATGTCAATCTGGCGAGGGGTTTCATACGCCCCTCCAAGGCTCCTTATTCAGCCCCAGCTTTCTTTGTAAAGAAAAAGACGGGAGATTTAAGACTGTGTATTGACTTTCGCAGACTGAACGCAGTCACCCAGTCTAATGCCTACCCCCTCCCTCTTATTCCTGACCTTCTAGCACAATTAAAGGAAGGCCGAATCTTCACCAAACTGGACTTGGTAGAAGCCTACCACCGCATTCGCATCAAAGAAGGAGACGAACCCAAAACGGCCTTTTCCAGTTGTTTTGGGATGTTTGAGTACCTGGTCATGCCGTTCGGACTTTCGGGGGCTCCGAGTGTCTTTATGCAATTAATTAATGAAGTTTTGCATGATTTACTGTTTCGGGGGGTGGTGGTATTTCTCGATGACATTCTTATTTACTCTGAGACCATGGAAGAACATGTGCGCCTAGTGCGAGAAGTGCTCCAGCGGCTGCGGGAGCACAAACTGTATGCTAAGGTGTCCAAGTGTGAATTCCACCAACCTTCTATTACATTTCTGGGGTATGTGATTTCCCACCAAGGGTTGGAAATGGACCCCGCCAAGGTCCAGGCGGTGCGGGACTGGGAAACCCCCACTACCCGCCGCCAACTTCAACAGTTTTTGGGGTTTGCCAACTTTTACCGGAATTTCATTCCCAACTTTGCCCAAGTTGCGCTTCCCCTCACTGCCCTGTTGCGTACCAAGGACAGGGGGGCTAGCGCCGCACTCCCCTCCGCCCGTCTGCAATGGTCTCCCCAGTGCCAGCAAGCTTTTGAACGTTTAAAGCTACTTTTTTCATCCGAACCCGTTTTGGCTCACCCGGATTGCACCAAGCCCTTCGTGGTGCAGGTGGATGCCTCGGATGTAGCCATGGGCGGGGCCCTATTGCAGAGGGATGAGGGGGGACGGTTGAGGCCATGCGCCTACTTCTCCAAGAAGTTTTCCCAGTCCGAAATCAACTGGGCCATTTGGGAGAAGGAGGCAGCAGCGGTCAAACATGCCCTTACCATATGGAGACACTTCTTGGAGGGGGCCGAGCTGCCGTTCGAAGTGTGCACAGATCACAAGAATCTTGAGGCTCTCAAGGGAGCTAGAAAACTCAATGCCAAACAAATTCGGTGGGCCCAATTTTTTGCAAAATTCCGGTTCACCCTCAAACATGTCCCTGGCAAAGAAAATGCCCTAGCTGATGCTTTGTCACGACTTCCCCAGTATCGCAACGATTTCGATCGCCCCGTCGACTCCCTGTTCACTCCCGAACAGCGAGGGGAAGTCCCTGGCTTGGCCGTCACCACCCGATCCCAAGCCCGCCAACCGGAGACCCCCCCTACGCTCAAAGGTATCCCGGAAGCATTCCAACAGCGACTCCGGGACGCCTCCTTACAGGAGGAGGAGCACCATCTCCTCCCCGCTGGCTTGGAACGAACCAACACTTGGTGGGTGCAAGGGGGGAAACTATATGTCCCATCTTCCCTTCGCAAAGAAGTATTGGGACTTGTACATGGGGCCAGGCTAGCGGGTCATTTTGGTTTCATAAAAACGCTTCACCTGGTTCGAAGGCAATTCTGGTGGCCCGGTATGAGATCTGATGTAGAGTTGTATGTGCGCAGCTGCCCCACCTGCGCCACAGCCAAGAAACGGATGGGAAAACCCCCGGGGCTTCTCAAACCGCTTGAGAACCCCTCCCGTCCCTGGGAAGTCATCGCCATGGATTTTATCACCGACCTACCTCCAAGTCGGGGGAAAACGGTTCTCTGGGTTATCACAGACCTCTTTTCCAAACAGGTTCATTTCGTTCCATGTGCAGGTCTTCCTTCAGCCCAGGGCTTAGCTAAACTGTTCATCACGCACGTCCTCAGGCTACACTCGATCCCGAGGAAGGTCCTCTCCGACCGGGGGGTCCAGTTTGTTGCCAAATTCTGGCGGGCTTTCCTAAAGTTAATGGGAGTGGAGGAACAGGGCCTTTCTTCCGCCTATCACCCCCAAACGGATGGTCAAACGGAACGAGTAAATGCGGTAGTAGAATGTTATTTGCGTTGCTATGTAAATTTCCACCAGGACGACTGGGTCGACCTGCTGCCATTTGCCGAATATGCGTACAACAATGCGCCTCATTCCTCTACCGGCTTTAGTCCCTTCCAAGTTATATACGGGACGGATTTTGGCCCTTTCGGTTCTGCCCCCGTCTCGCCAGAGCTCCAGTCTACCCCTGATCTTCAGGAGTGGATTCAGGTGGTTAAATCCACCTGGCCATGGTTGCTCAAAAATCTGGAAAGGGCAAAAAGCAAGTACAAGGAACAAGCAGACAAACACCGGTCTCCGGGGTGGGAACTCAAGGTGGGGGAGCAAGTCTATCTGTCCACCAAAAACCTCCGCTCTCTTCGCCCCTGCAAAAAACTGAGCGACCGTTATGTAGGACCTTTCCCCATTACCAGAGTAATCAACGAGGTTACCGTGGAACTGAGTCTCCCTAAGACTCTCAAGGGAGTTCATCCAGTCTTCCATATAAGCCTCCTCAAACCTTATGTAGCAGCTCCCCAGTTCCACCCCCCTCCCGCTCATGAGATTCCTACCGTAGTAGGAGGGGATACCCATTTGGAAATATCCAAGGTTTTAGATTCCAAATGGAAGAAAGGGAAACTGTTTTACTTTGTTCGCTGGAAAAACCTTGGCTCCGCTCATGACGAATGGGTGGCCGCACCCCACATGGCAGCCCCTCGCTTGGTCCGAGAATTCCACCTCGCTTATCCCGATAAGCCTCGTCCTCTCGGAGGGGGGCCTTAAGGGGGGCAGAATGTGAGGGTCTCTGTCTTTGTGTCTCTGCTTTCCATCACCTGCGGTGTTATCAGTGAACTCGTAAAAGCAGTTCACACCTTCTGGTCTCAGGCGCCAGGCCTGATGGCCCATGTATCTTCCCCCCCGCTGTTCTTCCTGCCAGTACTCCCTCAGGCCGGTGCGGCCTTGGAAGTGTGATAGCCGCACCAGACTTCCTGGGATCCGTCTGATGTTTTGTATTATGCCAAGCTTGTAACTTCCCATAACAATAAGTGTGAACCCCAGTGCCCCAGTGCCCTGGAGTCAATATATTCTGTAAACCCGTATAGCCCCTCACTTGCAACTTTCTACCTGTGCCTGTCTCATCTCCTGAAGGCTTCAATAAATCTATTGTTTCTGTATCAACGTCTGAGCAACTGATTTGGAGAAGCAAACTCAGAGAGGGGGATCTCTCACACTATTATATAATCCTGAACTGCCTCTTATTTAATATCTATCTGTTATACAGAACAGACAATCTTCCTTAATCTAAAATTTTATCTCAGATTTTATCTTTCAGGTCGCATCTTTCCCCACAGACATTTTGAGGGGAAACATGATACATCTGTCGAAGGCCTTTTGTTGCGCTTGATGCTCTGTCCATTTTCCCTTTTCTCTGCCAGTGTGGTGGCCATGCTGGTGTCGGTACTTTGACTTGAAGATACACTTCAAAAACGATCCAGCTGCCCTACCCTTTGTTGCCAACACATGCTTCACAATCTGCTAGTGTGAAACGGGAGATGGTGCATACCGCACAGTGCCCCAGCATCTGTGCATGCGCCTCAAATGTGGCTCACAGCATCTCAGCACTGATGTGGGGCGCATGCGTCTCACAGGGCTGCGGCATTTAGGCGTCAGACCTGCGCCCCAGCCTCTATGAGCTGCACATGCGCCTCACTTGCACTCCACCATTCACGGGCTACACCAACCCCCAGCATTTATGCACTGCACATGGTGCTCTACCGTCCCATTATCCACAGGCACACCAGGGACAAAAACTCATCCATTCTCCACTCAGCAATTTAATCTGTAGGGATCCCAGAGCAAGAGCTGAGCCCTCAAGGAGGTTGATGTAAGAAACACACAAACAATTTAACAATATTTTAAGAAGCAATCCTCAAAAAGCAATTTTCAAGGGACTGGGTCACAGGAAATAGCCAGAGCATAGAGAAAGACTCTGGTCTTATGTGACAGCCTTTTGCGCCCCTACTCAGACAACTTAATAGAAGGAGAAGAGTTGGTTTTTATTTGCCGATTTTCTCTACCTTTTAAGGAGAACCAAACCGGCTTACAATCTCCCTCCCTTTGTCTCCCCATAACAGACACCTTGTGAGGTAGGTGGGAGCTGAGAGAGCTCTAAGAGAGCTGTGACTAGCCCAAGGTCACCCAGCTGGCCTCATGTGTAAGGAGTGGGGAAACTAACCTGGATCTCCAGATTAGAGTCCGCTGCTTATGCAGAGGAGTGGGGAATCAAACCCGGTTCTTCAGAGTAGAGTCAACCGCTCTTAACCACTACCCCACACTGGCTCTCTCACAAGAGCCACACAGGATCCAAATTAAAATTGGAGGTCAGGAAACCTGGAAAGTCCTTCGTGAAGAGTCCCACAGCGAAAACTGCAACTTCGGAACATGGCGGGCTATGGATGTCACTAAGCAGGAACAGAGCATCACTCCGAAATATTTTGGGGTTACGAGAGATGGCGGGGTTAATTTCCAACCAACCTCACATTCAGTCTGACCTGGACTTGTGAACTGGGGGAAATTTCATATGAGTCAACCTTGTTCCCCCCCCCCTCGAAAACACATCCATGTTCCAACTTTGCGTCTTCCTTGCGCCAGTCAGATGCACCGTTCTTTGTACGCTGTCATCTGCCCGTGTGGAACTGCGCCCCTCCGCCTTACTCGCGCACCGATAAATCTGCACGATCGGTGAGTTGCCCAACTCGAGGAGAAAGACCGCACGGTGCGCTTATCCAGCGTCAAAGAGCCTGCAAAAGCAGCCCCCAAAGCGCGGGCACCAACGGAGACAAATACCAGCGCAAACTTTCCTGTGTGGTGGTAAACCAGCCGCAAGCAAGGGAGAAGCACTGAAAAATCCTCCCTGCAATTTCATTTGCAATGTGTTAAAACAAATGGGGGGGGGGGACAGAGGGAGAACATGGCTGAAAAATCTCTGCTCTTTCCTCGACAGAGAGAAACTAATGTTCAAAAGCAACATTTTCTTCTTTTCCTATTTGTTTTTGAAGACGATTGCACGTGGGGTGGGGGGAGGCGTCATTTGGTTATGTTTCTCCAGAACACACAGGAACGGTCGGCTACTTTTCCCGTTACTATAGAGAAGAATTTTTTTAAATTATTATTATTATTTTCTGCAGCCGTCCTGGAAGGACTGACAAACAACCCTGACATATTTTAGTGTGTTTTCCGAGCCAGCTAATGGGAGAAAGGAGGAGGGCGGATGGCCGGGGAGATGGCATTGTTTGGTTTGGGAAGCATTCTACCCGTCGCCCGGCAACCGGCTCCTGGAAACGGGAGTGGACCGCGTCGCCGTAGCAACCGTTGTTACTCGACAAACAATGCGGACCAGTGCAAACAGAGCCCAGGCCCGGGTTATTAATTGAACATCTGCATGTGTTTCTCTGACCCTACACCCTCCCGTTTCTCCCCACCACCACCACCCCCCATTTGGAAGGAAGATGTGTCCATTCAGGACGATTATCTCCTTGCTCCGGATGCAACCAGCTGCTCTGAATCGATACTATTGTTTGATCTTGGATACAAAAGTTTTTTTGGGGGGTGGGAAACAGTGTTTCTTTTCCCCACCTGATAATCCGTGTGTGTGAAGGGGAAAGATAGTAGACTTCTGGCAAGTGATCGTTTTTTCCGCGCCCCCCCCCCCCGCTGATTTCTTAAAAACTTCCCATTTATTGGGAACGTCGTAAAATGCCCCCCCAGCCTCATTTTTACACCCCCCCCTTGTCTGAATGGCGCTTCCTTCAACCCTTTTGGAAGCCAGCCCTGGAACGGGCAAAATGCGTGCCCCCCTGAACATGTGCAGAGTGGCTTTCTCCCTCTAAACAAAGCCACGCATTGTCGGGGTCAAAGAGGCAGAGGCAGACAGCTAGCATCACTTCCTTGCATGCCCCCCCCTTTCAAAATTGTGTCACGCTCCGTGAGAGCGCCGTTACGACTCCGTCAGTCCGTAGACCCATTAGGAACAATAACACCGCAGATGAAGGATGCTCCCCAACCTTCCCCCCTTCAGAGAGTCTGGGCGCATTTTCCTTTATGCAACCCAGCGGATTTGGAGGCACATGAGCACACTGCGTCATGCTAAGCACATCACGTTCAGACGTAAGAACATAAGAAAAGCCATGCTGGATCAGACCAAGGCCCATCAAGTCCACAGTCTGTTCACACAGTGGCCAACCAGGCGCCTCTAGAAGCCCACAAACAAGACAGCTGTAGCAGCATTTATCCTGCCTGTGTCCCACAGCACCTAATATAATTGGCCTGCTCCTCTGATCCTGGAGAGAATAGGTATGCATCATGACTAGTACCCATTTTGACTTATTAGCCATGGATAGCCCACCCCTCCATGAACATGTCCACTCCCCTCTGAAAGCCTTCCAAGTTGGCAGCCAGCACCACATCCTGGGGCAGGGAGTTCCACAATTTCACTATGTGTTGTGTGAAGAAATACTTCCTTTTATCAGTTTTGAATCTCTCACCCTCCAGCTTCAGCAGATGACCCCGCGTTCTGGTATTATGAGACCTGGGCCCCAATCCCTGCATGACCTCCAAAGCTCGCTGGGTGCTATGCTGGTCAGCCTCAGGGAGCCACTGGGAGGAATGAAGGAGGTGGGAAAACTTAAATGAAGCTTCCAGGTTAGGGTTGCCAGCCATGGGTTGTGAAATTCCTGGACATTTTGGGGGGTGGAACCTGGGGAGGGCTGGGTTTGGGGAGGGGAAGGACCTCAGCCCTGTATAATGCCATCTAGTCCATTCCTTCAAAGCTGCTATTTCCTCCAAGGGAAATGATCTCCATAGCCTGGAGATAGGTTGTAATTCCAGGAGATCGCCAGGCCCCACCTGGAAGCTGGCAACCCGAGGTTCACGTCTGATCAGAGGAAGGTGCTTTGACGCCCCACCCTGTTTAGGTGATTCGTGGTATCTGGACCTCTGACCGCAGAGCTCTTTTTATGCGCCTAAGAACCACGATGGGCTTAGGAACTCTGAAAAGAGGGGCCGATACATGCTCACAAGGACTGGGGGGCCCCGTCCAGCTATGGCAGATATTCTTGCCGGGTTTTGACCCACAGTTGTATTACTTATAAACCCAGTTCTTGCATACAATACGCGTGTCAGGCTGACTTTTGGATTCTCCGTTTGCCTCCAGCTTCAAGGTTGCTTATCAGAACAGCCTCCAGCTGGCATAGCTTCTCAGGGCCTGGGAGCTTTGTGGGAGGCCTGGTAGTCTGAACGGTGTTATCATGATATGACTGTATTGTCTGAGTTTCTCCATATAACCAAGTGTACACCCTTCCCCCTTCGTTCCTGCCTTTTGATTTCTAAGCTCTGTATACCTGTTACCAATAAACCAACTCTTTTGTGACTACCTGTCTCTTGATGTGGCTATTGGACTTTCAGTGGAAACAAGTGATTACATTAAGGCAGGAACCCTTCCCTCTTTTAATCTGCCCGGCTAGAGTCCCGGAGGGTTCGTTTGGCGCTCAGATTGGAGCTGGGACGGTGCTCCGAGCTGCTTGCCCATGGCTGGAGCCCCGTGCGGTTCGCCCGGGTCCCGGGTGGGAGCAGGATCGCTCCTCGGGTGATGGGTTCCTGCCCAGAACCCTGGAAGGGCCCCATCCTTGGTTCCTTCCGTTGGGGACAGCGGATGACGACCCCGACCTGATTCAGGACGTCTTAGCCGAAATACATCGGACGGAAGCAGAACTCAACCACCTGACTGAACTTGTTCAGGCTCAGTGGCGCTCTCTAGCCGCGATGGTCCCTTGGACGTCCGAGGTCGCGGATTCCTGTGCCGGCCATGACCTCCACACGTTGGACTGGTTGGTGGAGGACGCTCATTTGGCGGCGGAGGATTTACAACTGTTGACTAGTTTGTTGGCGGGACTAACCTCGGGAGACTCGCAGTTGGAACGGGCGGGGGCCCCGATCGGTCCTGCCTCATCGCGAGACATGGCGGCCCCAGCTGCGCCGGACCCCCAAGTTTGCCAAACGGAGGCGAAAGCAGTGGCAACGCAGGTGGCTGCGCTCTTTCAGGGAGCGACTTCAGCTACAGTTTCGGTGGCCGAAATCACAAAGCGACTGACCCCCGACTTTGGTACTGGTGCGGCAGCCCTGGCAGTTCAGATTCAGCCACTGCTGGATCTTACTGATCCCTCTGAACTCCTTTTGGTATTAGAGCTGGAAGCTCTACCATTGGTTACTGCGGCCCTCACCGCCAAACTCGACACCGATCGGATCTTGGCCAAACGCAAGAGGGCCGAGGATCAGGCTCGAGAGGCGGAGGCTGTAGCAGCCAAGGCGAGGGCCACCCAGGAGGAGGAACAACGTTTGGCCGCCGAACGTGCGAGGGCCGGCACATGTCCTCGGGATACCATGGGATTTGGATTTCCCTCGTTCTCCCTGACTTTCGTCCCGTCTTGTAGCGTACAACACACCCGTAGATTTGCAGGAAACTTACCCAATGTATCAGATGATTTCAACGAGGAAGACTTGTATGGCGGGGAATCACTCTGGGCTACCAACCTCCGAGTCAGCCAGTCCCGCTGCACTGGCGGAGCCGGACACGATATATTTCTGTTATGTAAAATCGGGAGTTTATGGACCAGGTGGCCTGCTTACAAGACCAGATGACCCAGTTACTCCACGACAACGATCAATTACAGCTGGCCCAAACCGCACCCGTTGTCCTGGCTCCAGGTATGCCACCACAGCCTCCACAACCGCCGCCACAGCAGCCGCCACAGCAGCCAGCGGCTCCTCCTGGCGGAGGGCCCAGTGCACCAGGAGCCCCTGCCCTGCCGTTGCTACCGGGTGCGCCGGGAGTACCAGGGGCACCGCTTCCTGGACATCCACCTGCACCCCCAATCCCATGGAGGCAACCCAAGCTGAAGGTTTCTTATGACGGTTCGGTTGAGACTCTGCCTCGGTTTCTACACCATGTGGATAGTTACATGAGGGAGCAAAGGCAATTCTTCCGAGGACAGCCGCGTCCGTTTCATTGCCTCCCTACTTACGGAAAAAGTGGCTATCTGGATGATTCTCCAGTTTGATACGCGGGCCCGCTCCATTCGCTCCCTCAACAATTTTATGTTTGCCTTATGAAGGCGTTTCGAGGATCCCTTTATGGGGGAACGAGCCAAAGCAGAACTTTTGCAACTCAGGCAAGGCTCCTCCCTGGTCCGGGAATTCGCGGACGAATTCCAACGACTTGCTAGTAAAATAGTGGACTGGCCTGAAGCTACCCTTATCCAGTATTTCCGTGAAGCCTTGCATCCGGACATTCTGAACTGGTCATACATGCGAGGTGACCCCGATACCCTGGAGGATTGGATTTTACTGGCGGAGGAGGTGGAGAGCCGCCGCCGATTTGTTTCCCTGGTCCGGCATAGGACCAAAGAGAAGAGCAGCCAAAACCCTCCCCCCAAAACTTCGCTTCCCTGCCCGCAGAGACCAAGTCAGGATCGTGAGTCTCGATTCCAGACTCAACTGGCTCAAGGGGCACAGCCCCTCCATAGACTGGAAGGCTGATACTATTACATTCACCGACCCGGTCTGTGAACAGCATCGCCACGAACTCGTGGTGGTCCTTCCACCCGCCTCAGCCTTAGCCTCTGATGCCCTCCCTTCAGCCCAGTTACCCGATGAATACCGGGATTTTGCTGATGCTTTCGATGTGAAAGAATGCGATGCATTACCCCCCCCCCCATCGCAGAACAGACTGTGCTATTGAAGTGGTAGGAGACTGCAAACTGTCTAAAAGTAAGATCTACCCTATGAGCGTTTCGGAACGTGCCGTACTGCGGGACTTTTTGGATAAAAATCTTGCTCGAGGGTTTATTCGGCCATCAACTGCTCCCAACTCAGCCCCCACTTTCTTTGTCCGTAAGAAGACGGGTGACTTACGCTTGTGCATTGACGTTCAAAAACTCAACGCAGTTACTCAAACCAGCGCCTACTCCATCCCTTTAATCTCGGATATCTTGGGACAATTAAAGGAGGGGCGCATTTTCACCAAACTGGACTTGGTTGAAGCTTATTACCGAGTCCGAATTCGTGACGGGGACGAACCCCTCACAGCCTTTTCCAGCTGCTTTGGAATGTATGAGTTTCTAGTGATGCCTTTTGGATTAAAGGGGGCTCCGGGGGTCTTCATGCAACTCATTAACGAGGTCCTCCATGATTTGTTATATCGGGGCGTGGTGGTTTATCTTGATGATATTCTTATTTACTCCAATTCCATGGACGAGCATGTTGCTCTTGTCAAAGAAGTGTTGCAGCGTCTTAGAGACAATCAACTCTATGCTAAGGTCTCTAAATGTGAATTTCACCGAGAACAATTAACATTCCTAGGCTACATCATTTCACACCATGGGCTCACCATGGATCCTACTAAGATACAATCCATAATCGATTGGGCTCCTCCTTCCACCCGCAAACAAGTGCAACAGTTTCTCGGGTTTGCCAATTTTTACCGAGGTTTCATTCCCAACTTTGTTCAAGTGGCACTGCCACTCACGGATCTCCTTAAAACCAAGGGTAAGGGGGTCTCTGCCACATTGCCCAACACTAAGATTCAGTGGACGGCTCAATGTCAAACTGCCTTTGACAACCTTAAACAGTTATTCACTTCAGAACCGGTGTTAAAGCACCCTGATCCTGACCACATGTTTGTAGTGCAGGTGGATGCATCAGACGTGGCCATGGGAGGTGCCCTTTTGCAGCAAGGTCCAGACGGTCTTCTCCACCCCTGCCCCTATTTTTCTAAGAAATTTGCGCACTCCCAACTGAACTGGCCAATTTGGGGAAAGGAAGCTGCCGCCATCCACCATGCCCTCACTACGTGGAGGCAGTTTCTGGAGGGTTCCAGGGTCCCCTTTGAGGTCTGGACAGATCACAAAAACTTGGAAGCCCTTACAGGGGCCCACAAATTGTCCGCGAAACAGCAGCGTTGGGCTGACTTCTTTGCTCAATTTTGTTTTGTGCTTAAGCATGTGCCTGGAAAGTTGAACGTACTAGCAGACGCTCTTTCCAGACTGCCCCAGTATCCGGTGAAAGTCGACCGCCCAACAGTCTCCTTATTCACCCCAGCACAAAGGGGTGCCTTACCTACCTTGGCGGTGCAAACCCTGTCTCAAACTCTGCTTCAGTCCCAATCCCGACCAGCGGACATTACCGCCCCTGGGGGGGGGGCGTCTATACAACCGATCAGCCCGGCCCCCTCACCAGTCCCAATTGCGCCTCCTGTGCCAAGAACCCCGAATCAACCAGTTGTACAATCCGCCCCACCGACGCTGCCATCTAGTCCTGCTCCACCCTCCTCCACAGCCGGAGTGGACCTGCCCGGTTCCTTCCTGGACTCTCTTCGTACCCAATGCCTGGCTGAACGCACAGCTCAGACACTTCCCCCTTCCCTCCTGGAACGGGGTGGTTGCTGGTACAAAGACTCTAAACTGTATGTGCCTAAAGGGCTGCGGAAGGAAGTCCTGCAATTAGCCTATGGAGCCAAAACTGCAGGACACTTCGGATTTCTGAAAACGCTCCACTTATTGCGTAGGCAGTTTTGGTGGGCAGGCATGCGTGCCGACGTGGACTCTTTCATCCGCAGTTGCCCGATTTGTGCCACGGTCAAACGTTCTCAAGGGAAACCCCCCAGACTCTTGCAACCCTTAGAAATCCCCTCCAGACCCTGGGAAGTTATTGTCATGGATTTTATGACTGACCTCCCTCTTAGTGAGGGTAAAACTGTTTTATGGGTTGTTACAGATCTTTTCTCCAAACAGGTGCACCTCATCCCGTGCGAAGGTATTCCCTCCGCCCCAAAGCTGGCCCGCCTCTTTGTGTCACATGTCTTCCGTCTACATTCCTTCCCGCGAAAGATAGTGAGCGACAGGGGGGGCACCTATGTGGCCAAATTTTGGAAAGCTTTCCTTAAATTGGTGGGGGTGGAGCAAGGTCTCTCTAGTGCATTCCATCCCCAGACTGATGGGCAAACTGAGCGTGTCAATGCTGTGTTAGAATGTTACCTTCGTTGTTATGTCAATTTCCATCAGGATGATTGGGTTGAGTTGTTGCCTTTTGCTGAATATACTTACAATAATGCTGTACATCAGTCTACTGGTTTCAGTCCTTTCTATGCTGTATATGGTCAGGAGTATATGGTTAGTCCTATTGGGCAAATCGATGTTTCTGGGGTGGAGGGGGGTGAGGATGTGGCATCTGGCGAAAACTCAGCAGAATATAGGATAGTTATCGAATGTACAGTCCATATATAGTCCGTGAAAGAATCTCCCAAAGCAAAGTGTAACTTGGACGCTCAGAACAACGATGGTTGCTTCCAATTCAAGATGACCTCCATATACAGTGGAAAACATCCACACACCACAAGTCCACTGCCCAGAC
Source organism: Euleptes europaea (assembly GCF_029931775.1). NCBI lineage: Eukaryota > Metazoa > Chordata > Lepidosauria > Squamata > Sphaerodactylidae > Euleptes > Euleptes europaea. The sequence goes on along the minus strand of NC_079313.1, from coordinate 12,149,739 downwards.
GGTGATCTAGAAACAACTGCCATCTCATTCAGCCTTTAGGAAAGACTTAAAGATGGGTAGGATAAATTTCACGTTCCCATTAGTATACGATAAGAAATAATTCATCGTTGTGTACACAGCACACTGAGGAAGGCCCCACAAATCGGCAATTGTTTCTAAATCACCGCCTGCGCAGTGGACTTGGGGTGTGTGGATATTTATCATTGTATCTGGAGGTCGTCTTGAATTGGAAGCAACCATCGCTGCTTTGAATATCCAAGCTACACTTTGCTTTGGAAGATTCTTTCACGGACTATATATGGACTGTACATTCGATAACTATCCTATATTCTGCTGAGTTTTCGCTCTTTACCAAATGTGTATTGTATGCACGAACTGGGTTTATGTAGTGTAAGTAATAGAATTGTGCAGAGTGGCAAGCTGCAGTACTGTAGTCCAAACTCTGTTCACGACCAGAGTTCGATCCTGACGGGAGTCGGTTCCAGGTAGCCGGCTCGAGGTCAACTCAGCCTTCCATCCTAACGAGGTCGGTCAAATGAGGACCCAGCTTGCTGGGGGTAAAGGGAAGATGGCCGGGGAAGGCGCTGGCAAACCGCCCCGTAAAACAAAGTCTGCCTAGTAAACGTCGGGATGTGACATCACCCCATGGGTCAGAAATGACCCGGTGCTTGCACAGGGGACCTTTACCTTACCTAATATAATTGTGGTGAGTTTATCATATGCTTGGCACCCTGCACTTTTTTTTCTTATTTAGAGCTTTGAGTAGTACAGAGGTACTGTGGCCTTTTGTTTTGGGTTTTGATCTGCGGCAGTCCTGGGTTCGAGTCTCCGCTCAACCGGAGAGCGCTCCAGGCTGCCTCGGGGGAAAAACAGCTCGGCCCAACCCATGGCAGAGGCTTCTCGGAAGGCTAAGAACAAGAGAAGTAGTCTGGGGGGGGGGAGCAGGGACGTAATCAGACCCTCCTTTCCCCGCTGCAGCTTTGGCACCGGGGAGGTAGAAGACTCAACTCGCCCACTCGTGCCTCCCCGCCAAAAATGCTGAGTGTGAGCATGTGTTGCCTGGATAGCAGAGACAACACGGGCCCAGTCTTTAAATTAAACACAGTGACACAGTCTCTCCCTTCACCCCCACCCCCGTTTCCACTCCCTGCCAACGGAGAACACAGCTGTAAAGCCAGGCTGGCTTGAAAGGGCAGCCGTTGATCTGGTTCTTCCTCCGGAGGAGGGGGCGGGGAGTTCCGGCACTGTCCCGAGTAAAATAAAGGGGGAACGAGCCCCTTTTTCCATGCTGGATCGGCAGCGCTTCTCAGAGGGGCTTCACATGTGACGAGTCGCAAAAGCAGTCTGGCTTTTCCCACTACGCAAAAGGGGGCACGTAAAGCCGTGGCGCGTCTGCTCCGCCGGGTGGGAAAAGGTGCGCATGCAAATCTTTGCACGAAAAGAAAAAGGAGAAGAGTTGGTTCTAACGAGACGTGCTCCCAAGAAAACGTGCATAGGATTGCAGCCACAGCCAATTAACCCAATGAGATTTAATGAGGAGGAGGAGGAGGAGAAGAAGGAGAAGAGTTGGTTTTTATATGCCGACTTTCTCTACCACTTAAGGGAGACTCAAACTGGCTTACAATCACCTTCCCTTCCCCTCCCCACAAGAGACACCCTGTGAGGTAGGTGGGACTGAGAGAATGTGACTTGCTCAAGGTCACCCTGCTGGCTTTGTGTGTAGGAGTGGGGAAAACAAATCCAGATTAGCTTCCATCGCTCATGTGGAGGAGTGGGGAATCGAACCCGGTTCTCCAGATCAGCATCCTACCGTTCTAAACCACTACACCTCGCTGGCTCTACATGCACAATTTACGTGCATGCAAAACGACAATGCTCCAAGCCAGTTTTTAACCTGGGGCTCCCCTGATTCCATAAGTAAGCCATAAACCAAACAAACAAACAAAAAGATTCAGAGATGGGCCATATTCTGACACATTCCGCCCAGGCCATGCCCTGGGATTCTAGGCCACAATAAAGCGCACACTTCCCCTTTCCCCTCATACTTGAGCTTCTCGATTATGTACGCTCTCAGTGGACACGCGTGCACGGGGTGCGAAAGGTTTTCCAGACACGGAAGCAACACCCATGTTCGGTGCACGACCGTTGCTCCACGAGTTATTAAAATATCTGAGCAAGTGTAAAGTATTTGCCCGTAACAATACTGGGGGGGGGGGAGCACACGGAAGCTCCAGGGTCAAAGGGCAGCAAAGTGAGACGGTGAGCAGTAAACTTTTGGGTCATGGGTGGAGAACTCAGAGACAAAGATTGCCAGTGTGAACATAAGACGGTGACCTCCCGGGTGAAGTCTCTGCAGGAGGAAATTATATCCACTGTTTCAGAACCTTCAAAAAATTGAGGGGGGGTGGGGTGGGGGGGGTGAGAGAGACAGACAGTCAATGAAAGCAGTGGTTAGCCCAATCCCCCGTTCGTTGACCGGGACACAAGTTCTAACAGGACACAAAGATCTATTCAAATATGCTGTAACCGCTGCTAGAACACTTTAAGCGAGGAAACGGAAACAACCACTTCTTCCAGAAGAATGGAAGGAAAAACTGATGGAGTGTGCTATTATGGCAAAAATGACCCTTATGATCAATATAAGTAATGATTTGAAATACGAGCAGTTCAATGAAAAATGGAAATTATTTTATAAATATGTTGAAGTTCAAAACTAACAATAACAAAATAACAAAGTGGACACTAACAAATGTTAACGATATTTAGTTTAAATTTAATCTTAGAGAATAACCCTGATCTTTGAGATTAGAAAAGGGTTTAGAACTGCAGGGCAATATAGTCTGTTTGACTTATCTTTGCATTTAATCTCTTTTATAACAGTATGTTGGACACTTTTTTTCTTTTCCCCTGTCCCTTTTTCCCTTTTGTACCCTTCCTTTATATAACAATAAAAATTTATTATCATAAAAAGAATGTTAAAAAAAATTCTAACGAGACGTGCTCCCAAGAAAACGTGCATAGGATTGCAGCCACAGCCAATTAACCCAATGAGATTTAATGAGGAGGAGGAGGAGGAGAAGAAGGAGAAGAGTTGGTTTTTATATGCCGACTTTCTCTACCACTTAAGGGAGACTCAAACTGGCTTACAATCACCTTCCCTTCCCCTCCCCACAAGAGACACCCTGTGAGGTAGGTGGGACTGAGAGAATGTGACTTGCTCAAGGTCACCCAGCTGGCTTCGTGTGTAGGAGTGGGGAAACAAATCCAGTTCACCAGATTAGTCTCCGCGGCTCATGTGGAGGAGTGGGGAATCAAACCCAGTTCTCAAGATCAGACTCCACTGCTCCAGCTCTTAACCACTACACCACGTTGGTGTGGTGCTGATTAGTTAAATGGAGGCAGCGGCCTTAAAACCGATCAAATGGTTTCTTCATCCATAGGTTAACTGACCGGAGCTTGCTGTCTAACCCGCCAGTAATTTCATGAGCCCAGCTTGGAACCCGAACACGCAAAGGGTCCCGCAGAGGGGAAGCCAGGGATCCAACGCTGAGAATGAGAGAAAGAAGGCCAGGCGGCGGTCACAGGTTCTGCCAGCCCTGCTCAGGTCAGCTCAGGGTACGCCGCAGCCCATTCTCATGTTAATTCTTGGCCTTCCCGCTGCCCAGAAATGCAATTAAATGTTGCATAGCTACCACAGATACACCTTGGAAGGAATGTTCAGATGGCCCTTGCGACGCAAGCAAGATTTCCAGGCTCGCAATCTGGAGGGACCCAAAGACGTGCTTTGCTCCAGAGAGGTTATCGAGGAGCGGGGCAGCAGACCTGTGCTTAAAGATTCCTGTGTGAAGATGCCCCCCCCCCTGCATACTAAAAGCATCCTTAACTTGGTGCACAAGGGCTTCATCCAGCTGCAATTTCCACGTAACACACGGATCTTTCCCGGTGTATGGATTGCTTCTCGTTTATCTTTTAAGTTTTTACACCGCTACCTTCCCGCACCAAATTTCCAAGGTGCCTTCGAAACGGACTGATCCGAAAACAGCCCTTTCAGCCGGCATGCTGGCAGATCCGTGCTGCCTGCTTTCAATGTTTCTTCTCACCTAAAAGAATAAAATCCGGTGTACATTGTGTCGCAGGTGGAGAATGAAAGCCTGGCGTTGCTAGTTTGCTGTTTGTAGTTGCTCTTCTTGAACAGCTGATACAGGTATTCTGGTGAGACAGTAACACCTTTGCTTTTTGATGGTGCAATGTACACAAAACTATTAAAAATACTGTTTAAAATTACATTCAGGCTATGTTTGTAAAAAGTACATAAAACAAATGAATTTGGGTCCCATCCCCAAGATATCTCATAATGTATATGCAAAAATATTCCAGTATACGGAAAAATCCGGAATACAGACCACTTCTGGTCCCAACCAGTCCAGATAAGGGATACTCAACCTATAAATACAAGAATGGTAAAAAGGTAGTCCGCTGTGCAAGCACAGGGTCATTCCTGACCCATGGGGTGACGTCACATCCCGACGTTTCCTAGGCAGACTTTGTTTACGGGGTGGTTTGCCAGTGCCTTCCCCGGTCATCTGCTCTTTACCCCCAGCAAGCCGGGTGCTTATTTTACCGACCTCGGAAGGATGGAAGGGTGAGTCAACCCTGAGCCGGCTACCTGAAACCGACTTCCGTAGGGATCGAGCTCAGGTCGTGAGCAGAGCTTTGGACTGCAGTACTGCAGCTTATCGCTCTTAAATACAAACGCATCCTAATAAAGCCTAACTTAAAAACTACAATTAAAAACTCACAGGAAAAGGGCCTCAGCTAGAGTTGCCACCCTCCAGGAGGGGCCTAGAGTTCTATTGGGATTACAACTGATCTCCAGACTACACAGATCCATTTCCCTGGAGGAAATGGCAGCCCTGGAGGACAGATTCTATGGCATCACTTCCCTTCAGTGCCCCTCTCCTCGAACTCTGTGCTCCTCTAAACCTCCAGGAATTTCCCAAGCCAAAGTTGGCAACAGTATCCGTTGCCTAACCCTAACCCTTAACCAGATCACTTGACATGTAGTTGAGGGCAGGAGGCGACCCAACATGGATTGAGGCTGCTGCATTACGTAAGGGGAATATAACTCTTTGACCACGAGAAGCCTGCTGAGTGACCTTGGGTTTCTCTCCGAACTCTCTCAGCCCCATTGACCTCACAAGCCGGGTTGCCAACCTCCAGGTGGTGGCTGGAGATCTCCCGCTATTAGAACTGGTCTCCAGGCGTCAGAGATCAGGTTCCCCCGGAGAAAATGGCCGCTGTGGCGATTGGACTTTATGGCATTGAACTCCATCCCCTTTTAAACCCTGCCCTCCTCAGGCTCCGCCCCCAAAATCTCCAGGTATTTCCCAACCTCAAGCTGGCAACCCTACTCACAAGGTGCCTGTTGTGGAGGAGAGGAAGTGAAGGTGACTGAAAGCTGCTTTGAGACTCCTTAAGGTAGAAAAAAGGGGGGGTTAAAAAACAATTCTTCTTCTATGCTGCTTCCCTGATCAAAACTGACCCCCCCCCCAACTTTTAGTTTTCATTGGGTAAAATGAAGCAGCAGTTCACTAGGTTAAAAGCCTGGGGGGGGGGCAGTTTTGATATGGGAAACGGCATGGCGACAAACTCCATTCCCTAGTGACTCAACCCTGAACCATATGGGGGGGGGGGGGGGGCGGAACCTCAGACAGAAGCCAACAGATGTATTTTCATCCATCTATGCCTCCCAAACTCAGCATCGGTTTTAATCATAAAATGTGTTTTTCCTTATAACGGCACCAAAAAAAGCCTCTTTTTTTCATAAAAGCATCAGCACATGTTTATTCCTACCCTTCCTCGAAACTCAGGGTGGTGGACATGCTTCTCCCTTCCCTATTTTATCCTCACAACAACCTTGCAAGGTAATAAGCGAGGGCAGAGAAGAGGCGACTGGCCCAAGGTCACCAGGCAAGCAGATCTCAGCTTGATCTGATCAAGCCTCCGGTACACCAGCATCCATTTTTGAGAAGCATCAGACTTTCCCTGTTGCTGCTTCCCCGAGCAGCTTGCGTTCAGAGGTAGACTGCCTTTGAACATGGAAGACCCACTTAGCCACTGAAGCCTTCTTCCTCCATGAACTGGCTCGATCCCTCTTTTATGGCAGCAGTCCTGGATTGCAGGAAGGAGGACTTCCCTCGGCCTACTCCCAGTCCCTTTCAGCGGGTGATCCTGAGTTCCAGTATGAAGGGAGAGCGAGAAAAAGTTTGCTCATCACTTTCTCTGCGCCCCTCCCCATGGTTCATTTTACAAACCTCTAACACGTCCCCTCCTGAGTCATCTCCCCCCCCATCCAAAAAAAGCCTCCAATACTTCTGCCTCACAGGAAACCACAGAACACCTCCCTGCCAACAGCTTCACTTGCAGAAAAACCGTCACTGGAAGCAAAAAAAAAAAAAAAATAACAACCAGGACCCGTGAAAACATTTCCACCCTTTCTAAGAAGCTTCAGAGTTTTCGCTGGCTCTTGTTCGACTGGAATGATTCAACTGCATTGGGAGAATCAGGAAGCCGAAAGGGCCGGCTGGTTCTCTCTTTCTGGACCTCCACGTTTTGCACAGCTGATTTTTAAAATTTATTGTAAAGCAGCTTGCGTCCATTTCTCTTTTTTTTAGAAAAGTACAGCACATGAACACATGAAGCCGCCTTATACTGAATCAGACCCTCAGTCCATCAAAGTCAGTATTGTCTACTCAGGCCGGCAGCGACTCTCCAGGGTCTCAGGCGGAGGTCTTTCACGTCACCTACTTGCTTGGTCCCTTTAACTGGAGATGTCGGGGATTGAACCTGGCACCTTCTGCCTGCCAAGCAGAGGGTCTACCACTGAGCCACAGCCCCTCCCAATGCAGGTTGGTGGTAGCCCCTCCCCGAGACACATGAATCAATCTTTCATGCTTATGATCGAGACAGTATCAAAGCAGCCACAAAAGAAAGAGAGATCCCGACGGCTAGCCGTCTTAGTCTGTCCGTAACAATAGAAAAGAGCAAGAGTCCAGTAGCACCTGAAAGACTAACAAAATTTCTGGTAGGGTATGAGCTTTCGTGAGTCACAGTGGATATCTGAAGAAGTGAGCTGTGACTCACAAAAGCTCTTACCCTGCCAGAAATTTTGTTAGTCTTTAAGGTGCCGCTGGACTTTTGCTCTTTTCTACTACAAAAGAGAGAAAGACAGAGAGAACGCGCCCCTTGCCTGATCACCTACGACGAGCGACAAGGAACTCCAGGCGATCAGGGAGGGAAACAAATCCCAAAGATCAGCCCTTTCATGTTGGCCTGGCACACTAGTCAACTCCCATGGGTTGGCACGTTGCCCCAATTGATCAGTTAACGGGAAAAAAGCACGAGCTCTACAGGGAAGTAAATTCAAGGCATACGGGGACAGCAGAAACGAGAGAGCAAAGGTCATAGGCACAGATAGGAAAGCCAGAGAGCTTTCCTCTAGAGATCTCCCTCCGGGAAGTGGAAAGGGTCCTCAGGAGCAGTGGGTGGGGCACATAATTTTCCACGAATGCTATATTTTTCAGTGGAAAAGTTCCACCCCAAGTATGCAACTTTAGTCTCTTTATCTGGAGTTGTCAGGGCTGCCGTGCTGTCAATCAGTCACATTAGAACGGCGAAAACGTGGGGCGTGAAGCAGTAAATTCAAATGTATTAATACGGTCGACTGACCAATCACTTGCCAACACATCAAAATTTCCAGACTCAATAGTTTTGCACTGAAGAATCACAGACTACCCGTACAAATAAAGGTGTAAGATCAATAAAAAACAACCCCTGGTTAAAATTATCACCTTAAAATTGATAAAATTGCAAAATATTCTAGCAATCATTCTCTAATAAAGTTCTCTCCAGGAAGCAGTACTTGCAAATGGTCCGGGCTTGTACCAGCCTTCTTTTGCTAGCATTACTTAAATTTGGTAAACATTTAAAGTATCTATTTAAAATCTGGCTTTGATTTTTTAAAAACCTTTTCCCGAGTAATGATATGTTCCTTGTCTTATGTTTATTATGTTATCTCTAAAGGAGAACTTGGCATGAGTCCTATGTTACTTGTTGTAATCTCGGTTCTTTTAGTAGTTTGTTTTATGTTTTGTTTTTGTTGACATCATGTACTAAGAAAAATGGACAATAAAATCTGAGGTTGAAATTTCTCCCATTTCAAACTTTCTTGGAATGCCAACGTCGCGGCTCAGAAGTTATCCAGGCCAATGAAAGCTTGGGGTAGCGCTGTGGCTCAGTGGTACAGAATCTGTTTGGCATGCAGAAGGTCCCAGGTTCAATCCCTGGCATCTCCAGTTAAAGGGACTAGGCAGGGCCATCTTAACGCACTTGCCCGGGGCCCCCACGATCATAGGGGCCCTATGCTAATCTGTGTATGTTAAGTGACTTGCCATAAATAAATACTACTACACAGTAGTCTAGACTATACTAAACTATAAAATAATATTTGCTGTAATGTTATTGTGTTACAAATGGACATTGTGATTTGTCTGATTTAGTATCCCTGGGTTAGTATTGCAGTCACCTTTGCCACCATGCCACCTCACTTGCATGTAGGCCTATGTGTATGGATCTCGTGCTGTATAACGTAATTTAGCGTATATGTTACGTCACTTAAACTCAGTTGACATTGCTAACATTAGACCTACTGTAGTACTATTAATAGCAATGACATGATTATTGGATATATTTATACATTGTATATCAACCCAGGCATAGGGCTATGCATAGATTATTAGTGATTGAACCGGAGATTCAATCACAACATTGAACACTTGTACGGTAATCATGTAGTGGTCATTTAAGGTTATGAATTTATGATGCAGTACTAATAACCAGGTATTGCTAGTTTGTGAATATATGAATGGATAAGCTCTTTAATTGTGCAAGTTGAGAAAATTGTTAAATGTAGTCTGGTAGACCTATACGTAGATGAGGCTAGATCAGTGCCAGACACCCTAGCTATGCCAGTAAGCTAGATCTAGGTCTTGTCCAGCAGTTTTGTGAATCAGCACACAGTAGAGAGTTTGTATTAAGAATAAAGACTGTTAGTACAATTAAAGGAATGACACATTCATTATGGAAGCAGAATGTTTAAATATTTAGGTCTTGTTGCAAGCACACTTATATAATATAACCCTACATCGGATTGGGGCGAGGCTAAATACTAAATATTTAAGATATATATGTCCAGGTGAATAACCCTTTCAGCAGAAATGAAACGTAATGTTTTGAGTGGAGCACAGAAGAGGAAGAGAGACCAGACTTTGTTGAAACTCCAGGTAATAGCAGAAGCTCCCCTGCTATTACTACTGATCTCTAGCTGATAGAGATCAGTTCATCTGGAGAAAATGGCCCTTTGGCAATTGGACTCTATGGCATTGAAGTCCCATCCCTCCCCAAACCTCGCCCTCCTCAGGCTCCACCCCAAAAACCTCCTGCCAGTGGCAAAGAGGAACCTGGCAACCCAAGGTAGGAGAGTGACTGGCCTAGGGTCACCCAGTGAGCCTTGCAGCAGGGATCAGAACACGGTTATCCTGGACCTGAGTTCAGCGAGCTAACCACTACGCTACGCTGTCTCTCACACAGAGATGTACAAATGCTCTTCTCTACAAGGGCAGTGTTCAGAAAACATTGCAGAAGTTCAAAAGCAAAGGTGGCAAACAAGTCTACTTAAATTAGGCCTGACTTAAACTGGTTTAAATTAGGCCTGATTTAAACTATCTTAAATTAGCCCTAACTGAAACTAGTTTAAATTTCATTTTGTGCTTTTATGATGTTTTACGGTATTTATAATTGTTGTATGTATTACTGTGAGCCCCGTGGCGCAGAGTGGTAAGCTGCAGTACTGCAGTCCAAGCTCTGCTCATGCCCTGAGTTTGATCCCAACGGGAGTCAGTTTCAGGTAGCCGGCTCAAGGTTGACTCACCCTTCCATCCTTCCGAGGTCGGTAAAATGAGTACCCAGCTTGCTGGGGGTAAAGAGAAGATCTGGGGAAGGCACTGGCAAACCACCCTGTAAACAAAGTCTGCCTAGTAAACGTCGGGATGTGTCATCACCCCATGGGTCAGAAATGACCTGGTGCTTGCACAGGGGACCTTTACCTGAGCTACACCCCCTTGGCTGAAGTGACAGAACGCTCGTTCTGACACCAAGAAAATTCCTCACATATGGAGAAGAAGATGAAAGAGAAGGGTTCTAGCCTCACCTTCTCCCTAAAACATTTGTTTTCTACATTTCTGTTTTTTTAACAGAGGAATGTTCTCCAAGAAAAGGTGAGACCATGTGTGTGTGATTTGTTTTTACCATAAAGTACCCAATTTTAGGAGCCTCACATGAAGTGAGTCAGCCTAGATGGAGAGTGACTGCCATTGTGAAAACCAAGCCTAAGTCGGCTACTTGAGAGACAGCGTGTTGTAGTGGTTAGGAGCGTGGTACAGTGGTTAGAAGCGGTGGACTCTAATCCGGCGAACCAGGTTCGAGTCCCCACTCCTACTCATGAGCAGCGGACTCCGGTCTGGTGAACCAGGTTCAATTCCCCACTCCTATGCATGAAGCCTGCTGCACGACCTTGGGCTAGTCACAGTTCTCTCTGAACTCTCTCAGCCCCACCTACCTCACAACGTTGTTGTGGGGAGAGGAAGGGAAGGCGATTGTAAGCTGGTTTGAGTCTTCTTAAAAGGTAGGGAAAAAATGGGAGTATAAAAATCAACTCCCCTTCTTCTACTCTGAACTGGGTTATAGTTTTAAAGATTTTATTTGTATGCTTTTAATGCTGACGTTATATACGTGATCTATTGTATGTTTTCTGCTGGAAGCTGTCCTGAGCCTGGCAGTGCCGGAAAGGGAGGGGTATACATTTAATAAATAAATATAAATAAACTGCCGAGTCTCTGCCACTGGGGATCTGACTCTTCCGATGCGTTTTTTCCACCTGTTAATCTACGGAGGGTTGGATTCTCTGGATCTGTTCTACTAGCAGAGGTCCATCCTCCAATGCGAGGAACTTTCCTCTAACTTAAGAGTCTCTCGTATTGGGGCAAGGTTCCTTTCGCCAGAAGAAAACCACTGCTTCTGGCAGAAGGGATCTGCAGGATCCAACTTACCACGTGCCCTGGGGCAGGTTCATGGGTTTCAGTGGGGCTTACATGCAAGGAGACCCGTTGTCATTTCTTTGGGAGATGGGGCACAACAGGAGCAAAGAGACTGTGTGGGGTAGCGGGAAGGCCCCCAATCTGCATCTCGACTCTGCTGCGAGTTGAAACCGTACTGCCTTACTTACGCCACTGGCCCCGAGTTGATCAGGGAGAATATGGGGAGAATAATATCATTGCCCTTACCTGGATGGCCCAGGCTAGCCCGGTCTCATGAGACCTGAGAAGCTAATCAGGGTCGGCCCTGGTTAGTACTTGGACAGGAAACCACCAGGGAAGTCCAGAGTTGCTACACAGAGGCAGGCCCTGGCAAACCACCTCTGGCCTTGAAATCTCTATGGATCGCAGTAATACGACTTGACGGCACTTTCCCCTCCAATATTGTGTCAACTGTCACCGTTCCATGGCTCCCACCCTTGAGGTCCCCCACTGCAAGATCTTAGATCCAAGCGACGCAGAACCTCGGACAGTTTTGCGAAGGGTCACTGTCCCGTTTCAGAAAAAAAGGGACAAAGATCTGCTCTGAGCTCAGCATTGGTCTCAAGTTCTTTAAGGCTTATCGCAGTCCAGCCGCCTCGCTTAAAAGCTCATGGGAAGAATTCAGGGCAGCAAAAAAAGCTCCCTTGGATGGACGGACGGCCCGAACTGAGGGACGAAAAAGGAGGGCAAACGAGCGAGCGCCCCGGGACCAAAGCGAAGGAAGCCGCGGTTTCACGTATCTGAAACCTAATCCTGAGCCAGGCCCAAGCAAACCAGGTTCTGCTCCCCAGCAGCTAACTTCAAGCCTTGGCATGCCGACCAGACGGAATCCTGCTCCAGGAATGCTCGCCAGATTTCGACAGCGCTGGCATGCAGTCCTCAACAGGGGGGTTGGAAGGTTTTAAATAGATCTCCGCAACCCTCAGCAAGAACACTGTGGAAAGTTTACGAGGGACAAGGAACCTCCCGGATCTGCAACCCCGCCTACCCTATTACATTATTCAGAATGTCAGCCAATGGCACAACAAGACATTTAATCCCCCCCCCCAACTCCGGAGGGGAGGAAGTGAGATTCGAGCACCTTTTTCTTCCCTCCAGTCCTGCGAATTGGGAATTGCAAACTTAAATGCAGAGATATTGTTCTGAATACCCCCCCCCCAAAAAATACATAGGTCCAATGCTCCATTGCAGAGGGCAAAGTTTAGATACTCAGAAACTGATCTGTACAAAGGAACTCACCTTCGCTTAATTTTTTATTATTCAGTTTGCTGCTACAGTCGGGGTTTTTTTTTTTTAAATGGGCTTTAAAAAAAATACCACTGAAATGCCATTGCAAGAGAAGTTTTAAGCACAGAAAAAGCAACGAGAACTTCCAGTCCCCGCGTCCAGGGGACAGAAACCGGATTCCCCAAATTGTTTCATATTTACGATGACAGTGCTGACAGAAAATAAAATCCTAAATATTTGAACTTCTTGCCCAGGAATCTGAAACATCTACTCAGGCTTGTGGGCCTTAAACCTAGCCCTGGTGTCAAGGATTGGAAAGAGAGATGTCCTCTCCTTGACACCCCAGATTGAGAAGAACAATGATCAGTTTCTCAATAAGATTGCCACAGAAATCGATCACCACAAAAATGACCTGATTCTTGAGCTATTGGCCTGAAGGAGAAAAATAAATTAGAAAAAAACCAGAATTTCTTTTTTATTCCACTCAGCTTTACCCTTCTTGATTTCAAATGATAGCGCAAATTCAGGAATCTGATTTGCAAAAACAAAACAAAAACACTGAAAATGAGCTAGACAGCAGAGGAAAATGTGATTTTTGTCCATCTGCCTTGCATTAAAAAAACACTGATAAAACAAGCATATTATTTAACACAATTCATTGAACACACAGGTTCAGTTTGTCCCAAATACCAGCCCCTCCCCCCACACACATTTCAGTATACAATCCATCCCACAGCATCTTGCCAGATAGCTCATGGCAAGCAAGCCAAACCACGCCAAGGATTCGCTCAAAAACAAACGGCAGATTTTGCCAATCAGGTTTACCAAACATGAAAAAGATTGCAGGCAACTTCAACAGACCCCCCCCCCCCATCAGAGTAAATGGCGAGGTAGATATGGGAGTAAGGGAGGGAAAGTCTGATGAGCTAAGATCCCTGGAAGGAAAAGACAGGAGCAACGATTGTGCAGCCAGGGTGCCAGGCGCTGTACAAGAAACCCCAAGTCACCACAGAGGCCAGGGGAAAAAATGTGGGCAAGTCCTTAGCAACAAAGGGGGGGGGGAATTGTAGAGCTTGTTGCTTAGCGCCCTGAATGAAGGCAAAGGGGAAGTTTTGTGCTCACATGTTGAATCCGGCTGCTCCCAGCTGCGCTTTTGGCAGCCCGTACCTGCTGGGAGGATTTCTGCATCTCCCCACGCTTTGCCCTCGTGCCAAGAAGGTTGGCATCTGAAGGCAGACCCAGGTGGGTTTAGAGAGGGCCCTGCTGGCTGTGGATTTCGGGTTCTGTCTGCCACACATACCTGTTCCCTTTGCCTTAATCTGGCTCTGCCCTGGCCAAGCCAGTATCCTTTCCCCCAGCTCACCACACCGAGCTCTTCCCTTCCTCCTACCGGTCTGGAGTCACTCCGGTTCTCCCACTCTTCTTCACTCTCCAAATGCACACTTTTGATCCTTCAATGGGCACAACCTATTACATGCGTTCTTCTCCTTCCCCCTCCAGGCCAAAGCACTCCGGGTCTGCCTTTTCCCTCCCACGGTCAAATATGACATTCTCTCCATCCTGAAACTGGAGTCACTTTGGGGCCTGTTCTTGGGGGGGGGGACTCCCCCCCCCGAGATCCAGAGTCGCTTTAGATCAGCCTTCTGCACACTTTGGTCATTTATGCATGGGAAATTTTGCCTTGGGTTTGCCCCTCTCCAGATGCATATTTTTCCCATCCGAATTCTCAAAACTCTGCACGGGGGCTTATTTTTGAGTTCTGAGGATCCGGATGGGAGAAATGTGCATGTAGAGAGGGGCAAATCCAAGGCAAAGCCTCCCGTGCATAAATGGCCTTTACCCCATTGGAAACTCTTTCTTCCACCCCCATGGAAAGACCCCCATGTTCCACCCCTGTTCTCCCATTATCAGGGGCCACCCGAGATTACCCACTCCACAGCTCCTCCGTCCTGTCTACACACTTATCCCGAAGTTTCAACAGCTCGCCTCTTTCGCCGCCCGCCCCTTCCAAAGCCCGGCTTCCCCTTCACCCGTCCCTCCTATCCGGAGTCGCTCCAGTTCACCTCCACCTGTAATCCATAACCACTCCTGGCTGCCCCCTCCAGAAGTCATCCTTTGCTGACCCAAGCCCCCTCTGCTCCCGATTCCAGGCTCTACGCCCCCACTGCCCGACCCAAGGGGCCTGGCCTCCCTCCCTTCGATCCGGAGTCGATGCAGTTCCTTAGGAATACAATCCGGAGCGGCTCCGGATCGTCCCTTCCGAAGTTGCTCTTCTCTCCCCCGCCCCTCCGCCCGTTTCAAACTCTCCCCCCCCCTCTTCTCGCTTCCTCCGGTAGCGACTCTGGATTCTCCGCCGAGCCCCAATCCGGAGTGGATCCGGATTCACCCGCGGCGCCGACCCCGGAGTCACTCCGCTTCCTCCCCTCCCCCCTCCCCTCGGCCCACCATCCGCCCGTCCCCCGGCCGGCCTCACCTGCCCTCCTCCCCGCCGGGCTGGCCGGGCTACGCTGGGCTCGGTCGGCCGGGGCTGCGTGCGGCTCCGGTTGGCAAGTAACAGTCTCCAGGGCTACGGTCACTATGGCGCCTCCTCGCGCGGGGTTTCGAGGCAACTGTTGCTAGCCTCGCCGCTGACGTCACCGGCGGGGCCCCTCCCCCCGGCCGCGGCCGCCACGCCCCCGCGCAGGGGGTGGGGGCGGGGGCGGGGGGGAGGAAAGGAAAAGAGCGTTCGCGTCGCGCTAATTGGGCGGGAGCAGGGAGCCAACGAGGGGCGGCCACGTCAGGGAGGGCGGGGCCGAAGTTGGCGCGCGTTTTGGCGCGCGAGGCGGGTGCGGGGAGAAGCGGGGCCTCTGAGCATGGACAGAGATCCTTTCCGGCACGGAGCAGAAATTACTTTAAATTGCTAAACGACCCCTGGGGAGCGGGAGGAGGAAATGCCTCTCCTCTCACCCGGGTCTGTGGGTTTCCCCTCCACTTTCTGATAGGGTTGCCAACCTCCAGGTGGTGGCTGGAGATCTCCCGCTATTGCAACTGATCTCCAGGCGACAGAGATCAGTTCCTTTGGAGAAAGTGACCGCTTTGGCAATTGGACTCCATGGCATTGAAGTCCCTCCCCTTCCTCAGGCTCCACCCCCAAAATCTTCAGGTATTTCCCAACCTGGAGTTGGCAACCCTATCCTCTGAGCATGTACAGAGGGCATCCACCGCCAGGTGCTTCAAAACATGTGCAAACTGCCTCTCATGGATCAGGGAACCAAGGGAAGGGCATAGAGGTCAGGCGTGAGATTAATTCATTGAAACCTGATGGAAAGATACCACACAATTTCAAAAAAATTTTTTGGGATGTGTTAAGAAATAGGGCTTGTGTAAAGGCCTAGGGGGTAGGTGGGGAGAGAGGGAGTCATATGGAGCCTGTTTAGATGAAAATCAGTTTGGGGGGGGGGTTGCTACCAAAGGGAGATTTTGTGAGGCTGAGCTGAAGAAGCATTCTCAACTGGTGTTATGGTAGTGGCATGGAATCTCCATGGTCCAGGGCACTCTACATCTAAAAGTCAGCAGGGGTATCTGGTGGTTTAATAGGAAAGGAAGAGGTTGCAAAACTAACAGGAAGAAGAGCATTTGGAGGGATGCTGTGAAGGGAATTTAGCCAGTGGGTGGAATTCTGTTGGGGTCAGTACAAGGTGGGGAAGGAAAAGACTTTTTTTACACATACATGCAAATATTTCCTACATTTTGTGCAGACCCAATTTCTTCTAGCAAAATGCTAACATGGCCAACAAGAAATTTGGTAAAATAACTGAAAGCTCCCCCCCCCCAAAAAAACCCTCAATGTCAAGGGTGCCTGCCGTGTATCTGCATGAGTTCCTGCTCTGATCTTGTATTCGCCTCTGCCAGGAGAAAGAGATTCGGCCAGCCGCCAGGAGAAAGAGATTCTGATTTAATTTGCACAGAGTGCAGGATCAGCCTGCTCTCCAAGGAGACCACCTAGATCTCTGGATTTACTTACTGCTCCGACTTTCTTTCCGGTCAGATTCTGCTTGGGGTACCACCCACAGATACATGATTGGAGCCTCCGGTCACCCCTGCTGAAGCATTGCCACTAAAGCACCTGCCTTCTGAAGAGGTTGCCTGTTGCGTCTCTGCATCATTCACAGCTTCAACTCTTCATTCAGAAGGCACACTCTAAGATCATACAGAAAAGAAAGTAAACTTTGCGGGGTATCAAGGGTGACGTCTATCTCAGATTTTAAGTCAGGAGAGCAGTAAGGAACGTGGGTGATATTTCACCCTACCCATACTGCACAAGTAGTCATGTTGTACCCAGCATGCGTGCCCGGTATAGGACCGCAGGAGGCACACACTTTGTGCAGAGCTGCAGTATGGGGAAAGAGGACTTGGCGGCACTTCCTGCCCTTTGGATTAGCTCACAATCATAAGGAGGGAAGCATTAACACAGATCGCCCTTCACTACAAAGTTGAGCTGCAAATAAATTCTACCCTCTACCGTCAGGAAAGGGGAAAAGCAGGCAACCCAGGCGGGCTTCTCAGATCTAAGGGACAAGCATTTGCTCTCGGCCGTAATTCTAGAGTGTTTTGGTTGATGCTTCTCTGGAACAAGGTGGCCATGTTAGGAGAAAACATAATTCTGAACATTCCTCCCCAGCCAAAAAAAATCTAAATAGAGCCTACCTTGACATTGGCAGCGTATCTGGGGAGAGGCTTCGGCCTGTGTTCCCTGTTTGTGCAGACACCTGTTCAGCCCAGGAGAAAGAGCGTCTCATCCTGCCAGGCTTTGCTTGAGAGGGATTTTAGCTATTGTGAAAGAGTTCCAATTGCAAGCGTTCTGCTCACTATAACCTCTTTGGGGCAAGCGCCTGAATTTTGGCAATTGTTCGCTGCTAAAGTACGCACAAGTTGTTATGACAGTTTGCACCCGGTAGCATCTTAAGGGCCAACAAAACTTTCCAGGGTATCAGCTTTTGTGAGTTAAAGCTTTCTTCATCAGATACAAATGATTTATTATGTTGGCATCTATGTAACCTGGATCCCTGTTTATCTTTTGGACACCTGGTTTCCCCAAACGCACCTGTTTGCACTCAGACAGCTGCTGTTTTGTGTTGGAAATTG
The DNA here is from genome assembly GCF_029931775.1 of Euleptes europaea. Lineage (NCBI taxonomy): Eukaryota > Metazoa > Chordata > Lepidosauria > Squamata > Sphaerodactylidae > Euleptes > Euleptes europaea. The sequence goes on along the minus strand of NC_079313.1, from coordinate 12,132,196 downwards.
CGCCAGCAGTCGATCTGATCTTCATTTTGTGCCATCAGCGGGGGTAATTTGCATGAAAACAAGCTCTTCAGAGGGGTAATTTGCATCCGTGCCTTATTTCCCCGCCTTCTCCCCCCTCCTGTTCTGCTTTTCAGGTGTGTTCTGGGGAAACCAGGTAAGGGGAAGACTTCTGAAACAAACCACGTTCCTTTAAGAAGATGATTAATAATGGAAAACGGGCTTCTTCAGCTCTAGGATCTGTGCAAATTGAATGCACAGGATGCCAGCAAGGCTTACTTTTGGGGTAAGCCAATACACATGAAGCTGCCTTATACTGAATCTGACCCTTGGTCCATCAAAGTCAGTATAGTCTACTCAGACCGCCAGTGGCTCTCCAGGGTCTCAGGTAGAGGTCTATTCACATCACCTACTTGCCTAGACCCTTTAACTGGAGATGCTGAGGATTGAACCTGGGACCTTCTGCATGCAGGTCTACCACCAAGCAGATGCTCTACCACTGAGCCACAGCCCCTATTCAAGCTACACTAGACTTCCAAAGTCTATGCAGTGCCCTGGCATTCTATGGCAGGGTAAAGATGTGCAGATGGTTAAATATTTATAACCCCAACATCCCAGTAAGACCTCCCCCCCTTAGGAACCTATGACCAGCTACTGGCACCCTAGTCTGTGTGCCCATATTGAGAGTTTGTCTCCAGTGTTGGCACAGAACCCGCAGAACTCCCTGCCACATGACCATTCAGGGCCATTCCCCTTTGGACTTCTATGAACATTCACAAATAATTTTGTTCTGGAGGACGTCTGGCGTGTTTATTTCACAACAAGCTCTGATTCCCTTCTCTGCTTTAAAAGATTGAAAAGGCATCAAATTAAGTTCAGTGGCACTACCTTCGGCATTTCATGTTTAGTATGTACATAAGTGCCATCAACATAAGAACATAAGAAAAACCATGCTGGATCAGACCAGGGTCCATCAAGTCCAGCAGTCTGTTCACAACTAGGTGCCTCTAGGAAGCCCACAAACAAGACAACTGGAGCAGCATTATCCTGCCTGTGTTCCACGGCACCTAATATAATAGGCATGCTCCTCTGACACTGGAGAGAATAGGTATGGCCCATGGCTAGAATCCATTTTTACTAATAGCCATGGACAGCCCTCTCCTCCATGAACATGTCTACTCCCCTCTTAAAGCTTTCCAAGTTGGCAGCAATCACCACATCTGGGGCAGGAAGTTTCACATTTTAACTGCGTTGTGTGAAGAAATACTTCCTTTTATCAGTTCTGAATCTCTCCCCCTCCAGCTTCAGCAGATGACTCCACGTTCTAGTATTATAAGAGAGGGAGAAAAGCTCCCTGTCCACTCTCTCCATACCATGCATAATTTTACAGACCTCTATCATGTCTCCTCTTAACTGCCTTCTCTCCAAGCTAAACAGCCCTTTTCCCAAGCTAAACATCCCTGAGCGTTCCGACCGCTCCTCATAGGGCAGTTGCTCTTTTCTGCACCTTCTCAAGCTTTGCAATATCCTTTTTTAGGCGTGGTGACCAGAACTGTACACAGTATTCCAAGTGTGGTCTCACCATAGATTTGTACAAGGGCAGTATGATAGCAGCAGTTTTATTCTCTAAAAGGTAATGGTCCCCTGTGCAAGCACTGGGTCATTCCTGACCCATGGGGTGACGTCACACCCCGACATTTACTAGGCAGACTTCGTTTACGGGGTGGTTTGCCAGTGCCTTCCCCAGTCATCTTCCCTTAACCCCCAGCAAGCCGGGTACTCATTTTACCGACCTCAGAAGGATGGAAGGCTGAGTCAACCTCGAGTCAGCTACCTGAAACCTACTTCTGTCGGGATCGAACTCAGGTCGTGAGCAGAGCTTGGACTGCAGTACTGCAGCTTACCACTATTTGCCTTTTTCACAGCAGCCGCACACTGGGTTGACATCAAGTCGCAACCGACATGGCAAAGCCAGCCAAGGGGCTTCCAAGGCGTGTGAGAAGTGGAGGCCGTTTGCCATTGCCTTCCTCTGGAGAGTCTTCCTTGGCGGTCCCCCATCCAGGCACCAGCCCTACTTAGCTTCCAAGATCTAATGAGGACAGGCTATACCATTCCACATCCTTTTACTATTATAAGCCTTTTAAAAATGCAACGGAGTCCCAGTACCTCTGAACATCCATTGCCGGTATTTGGGAGGAGAGGAAAAGGAAGCACAAACCCAGTCAGCTGTTTAGACGTTTATTAACAATTCTTGTTCCAACCCAGGAGGGAGGGTAGACACACACATTCATTTTGCAGCACTACTTCCAGAGATAACTTTTTATACACATCCTACTAGGAGCTTGGGCCCCATCTTCCAATGCCCCCTTTTCCTGCCTCAGCTACTTCTGCCCCCCAAGTTAGTCTCCCAATACCTATACTTGTTACACTTTTACAACCATACTGCATCCACATACATCAAGTTCCTAGTCCTCAGTTACTTGCCCCCCCCAAAGCCTTCTTTCTAGACATTGCAATTTCCCACTCCCCAGCTCTACTGTTCTCTCTGCATGACCCCCACCCAGCCCCAGAATGCAGGTGGGTTCATCATCCACTCATACAATAGCAGATCGAAGTGGTTTTGGATCTGCATGACGACGGGCGCCGGAGGGAGAACCTAGCGGCTCTCCAAAGACTCAGCAGGAGGTAGGACTTGCCATTGTGATTCCTGAGCCCATATTTGGTGGCTCCCACTGAAGTCTGAGTGGGGGACTAGCTTCGTGGAAGGATGGGAGGGGGGAATTATCCTACACAAAATCCCACCAGCCTCATGCGGCCAGGCCATGGACGGCATGAAAAAGTGCATGGTTCAGTGCGATTTTGTTCAGTTAAAGACACAGACCCAACTGATCCGTCCCTTGCAGTGAAGCATGCCTAGTGGGTCCCGAGGAGGACACCTGGCGTCCAGCCAGCTTTTAAGCACCCCGCCCAAGATTAGATTCCTGTGGGGCTTTGAATGCACCTGGTGGCTCCCCCCAGCTTCAGTGACACACTATGCCTGTGCAAAATCTCAATGGAAGGTGATTTGCACTTCCGTCAGTGTCCGGTTTAAAACAGCCTGATGCTTAAAGCAGCAGGGAGTTCCCACAACCTGTTCCCATTGTCCTGCTAACATCAGCACTGGTGCTAGCCGACCCACCTCCCAACCTGGTCCCCCATGCTCGAACTTCCCATATCTCCAGAGGCAGCCGACCAAAAGGTTGAGCCTAAAAGTGCGTTTCCTCAAAGAGGGATTAACTCACACCCTGCAAGAATACGTTCATACCTGCTTTGAGGTGCACGCAAAGATTTATTTCTTTAAGCCAGGTGCCTCTACCCCAACCGTAAGCCGCAACACCCTTTTGGGGCTCATGCAAGAGATTTCCTCCCATCCAAAACGCGCTTCAACGTGTGCTGTAACTATAATTGTTTTATGGCTTTTAAGAGTCCAAACCAAGCTAAGACAAAGATACAGTATTGCACACACAGTATAAAGCTAGTCATTTCCTTGTCCGGGCATATCAGCCGGAGTCCTATGGACATGCTTAACCGTCATGTCCTCTTTTCCGAGAACCCCCACAATTTTTTCAAACACGCGCAGAGGAACAGATAGGTGATTCTCAAGTAATCATAAGGAGAGAACCAAGTTCTCTTTACATTCATTTGGGGAGGGGGGCACAGACTTTGGAGAAAGGGACTCAAGCGTGTTGCCGTGGAGCAGCTGGAATAAAGTTGTTCGCCAAGACGGCGAGCCTCGGCGCCGTCCCGATGGACCATCCTAAACAGTTCAGGGACCAAAAACAACAACAACGGGACGGCCACCGACAGCACGAACGTTTTGTAACCAGAGACTTCCCAAGCGGCCACGGGTCAGAGAGCTGCCTTTATTGAAACCTCGTTTTTCAAAAACACATTGAGGAAAGAGCGTGTTACTTTTTTCCGCACCCCCCCCAAAAAAACCCCCAAAGGAGACGAGTCCGTGCCAAAAAACAGGGTCGCGTTCACCAAAGGACAGCAGCAAGGGAGAGAAGCGAAGGACTCGACTTCTAATAAAGACAGGGTGGAGGTATAGGCTCGTTTGCTGGTTATTTGGCATCCGGTGTTTCTGCAGAGTATAACTGGTCTATTTGCTGTTTGTACATTTTGACCACCACGGGTCTCTTCAGCTTCATTGTGGGACCTATTTGAAAGAAGAGGGAGGGGAAAAAAAGAGATGGAGATAAGAACGTAAGAAAGGCCATGCTGGATCAGACCAAGGTCAATGAAGTCCAGCGGTTCTCCAGGTTAGAGGCCGCCACTCTTAACCACTACGCCGCGGATCGGCAAGGCTGTTCCAGATGAAAAGTCTTTGCCTGCTGGCAGAAGACTGCGATCGAGCGGGGAGACACAAATCTCCCTGGGGAGGAAATAGCCGCAATTTTGGTGCCACGACCAAGAAGGCCCTTTTCTTGGGTTGCCACCTATATAGCCTCGGACGGTGGGGCATCACAAAATCACACAAGGTTGGAAGAGACCACAAGGGCCATCCAGTCCACCCCCCTGCCATGCAGGATCCCACAATCAAAGCACTCCCGACAGATGGCCATCCAGCCCCTGCTTAAAGACCTCCAAAGACGGGGACTCCACCCCCCTCCTCCGAGGCAGCGCATTCCACCGTTGAACCGCCCTCACCGTCAGAAAGTTCTTCCTAATGTTTAGGTGGAATCGTTTTTCTCTTAGTTTAAATCCATTACTCCATGTCCTAGTCTCTGGAGCAACAGAGAACAAGCTAGTTCCCTCATTCACATGGCATCCCTTCAGATATTTAAACATGGCTATCATGTCACCCCTTAACCTTCTCTTCTCCAGACTAAACAAACCCAGCTCCTTAAGTCTCTCCTCATAGGGCATGGATTCCAGACCTTTGACTGTTCTGGTCGCCCTCCTCTGGACACGCTCCAACTTGTCAACATCCTTCTTAAATTGCTGAGCCCAAAACTGGACACAGTATCCCAAGTGAGGTCTGACCAATGCAGAATACAGTGGTACTAGTATTACTTCCCTTGATCTAGACACAATACTTGTCAAGGGAATGTGCTTCCCAGTGTCCCTTGCAGCCCGTTTTCCTGGTTCAGGCTTCTGGCCTGCTTATTCTGTGATATCAAACTGTGGGCATTTTGGGATGTAAGCTTGATTTGCAGCTGTGGGGACATTCTCACCTCTAAAGAGATAACCCAGCTGCCACGCATTTTACAACATCCTTCCACCAAGGCAATAAACTGCTTTCAATTAGGCCCTTATCCTGTCACAGAGAGGCCCCAGATAAGATACGTTACTGCAGGCATTTCTCACCTCTGGAACTCTCTGATGCTCTGTTTGGTCAAAGTTTTGACATATCATTAGTCAACTGGGTCTTAGCATCCTGGGGATCTCATTGGGCCTTGAGCTCACCCCATCGAGACCTCTGAGGATAAATATAGCCCACCCTGAGCTATATAGGGTGTGGTGGTCTGGGCATGCGGATAGCATGTCGGACGCCATCATCAATCCATCTGATTCCTTGGGCAGGGAGATGCCGAACGGAACTCTTGGAACACTCATTGAATGCTGAACTGATGTGCATCATCGCTTTTGGGACAGGTTATGTCTTTGTAACTGGCTAAGCTTTTGCCAAACTCTTGAACCTAAGAATCCTACTGTGTAGTTAGCTGCTTAAAAGCTTTGTTATTTTGATTTGCTTTTGCTTCACGAATAACCTCTTGTTTCTGTAACAAGCACAAGTTTTCCTGAATAAACTCTCCTAAAGATAACTTGGTGACTGGCTTCCTGGCTTCAAGCTCTAAGTCCAATTGCCTTGACAAGCTGTGGTCTGCTTACCAACCACGTACCCTTTTGTTTCGCTACTCCGTGCTGAGAGTCCTACTCTGCAGGGAGGGCGCTGGTTGTTAATTCGATACCAGCAGGCAGAAGTGGCTCTTATTTCCTGCCAGGGCGTGAGCTGGTTTATAAAAGCTCGTGGCAGCCTACTGCGGAGCGTAGGGGGTTTCCCTATGCTCTTATTTTGTAACGTGTCTTTTGCATTTGCCCCAAATGAGGAACCGGGAGCAGAGGCAACTGGCTTTTCCTCTATAATACTCCTATTGATGCAGCCCAGAATTGCATCGGCCTTCTTAGCCGCCATATCACACTGTTGACTCATGTTCAGTTTGTGGTTCAAAGCAGGGCCCCTGAAAGATGACCTTAGTGGTCAGGTAGGCTCAGGAGGGAACAGGTGGTTCTTAAGGTATGCAACTCCCAGGCCATATAGGGCTTTAAAGGTCAATTGCCTGCACCTTGAATTGACCTATGCCAAAAAAAAAAAAAAGGTCAGGAGCCCCGTGGCGCAGAGTGGTAAGCTGCAGTACTGCAGTCCAAACTCTGCTCACGACCTGAGTTCGATCCCGACGGAAGTCGGTTTCAGGTAGCCGGCTCAAGGTCGACTCAGCCTTCCATCCTTCCGAGGTAGGTGAAATGAGTACCCAGCTTGCTGGGGGTAAAGGGAAGATGACTGGGGAAGGCAATGGCAAACCACCCCATAAAGTCTGCCTAGGAAACATCGGGATGTGACGTCACCCCATGGGTCAGGAATGACCCGGTGCTCTCACAGGGGACCTTTACCTTAAAAAACAAGGTAGTGCTTTTCTAAGCTCCAGGACCAGAGATTTTGTTTTTTAAATGGGGGAATTGAACCCAGGACCTTCTGCATGCAGAACAGGGATAATCATGGCAACTCCAAAATGAAAAATAAAACAGCAGAAGCCATACCTTACCTTCTGCTGTACCGGAAGGGAAATATAAGAAAACACCCTATGAACAGAGACTATGTGCCTGCCCACAAAGAGAGACTGAAATCAACTGAGCACATATTGTTGGAGCGTGCTTTATATGACAAAATCCGCAGTGAAATCACTGGGCCATCGTTGGAAGGGTTTCCAGGGAGATCTAATAAAATCAAAATTGAATATCTGCTCTCGGATAAAAACCATCAAACAGCACGAAGGGTTGCCAGGTTTTATACCCAGGTTTATAACCTTAAAAAAAACTCAGAAGTGATCTGAAATTGAAGAGTAGTATAGATTTTAGGAAGAAAGTAGATTCCTTTGAAATGTGGTGTTGGAAGAGAGTGTTGCGGATACCGTGGACTGCCAAAAAAACCCAAATCAGTGGGTTATCGATCAAATCAAGCCTGAATTGACCCTAGAAGCTAAAATGACTAAACTGAGGATATCGTATTTTGGTCACATTATGAGAAGACAAGGGTCCCTGGAAAAGACTGTTACAGGCTTTGACATATTAGAGCACATGAACTATGATATTGGTTTTGTACATATGCCAAATTATTTAATATAAAACTTAATTACACATATAAACTACAAACTATATAGCAGAGGCGTATATGTCCTTTTAAAAGGAAAGAGAGCCTGAATATTCTATGCAGAGGCTTATGCTTCTATTACATTATTAAAGGTTTCAGTAAGTAACTAGAAACACATTCTGGCTTTTCCTATGACCTTTCTAATGGCTAATGAGAAACTAATTCTCATGAGAAACTAATTCTTGAGTTACAGAACTGAGTGCTTGATTCTCGCTTTTCCAATGCAGAAATGTTATTCATGCCAAGGGTATATAATGCTGACTATGCTGTAATGATGTAATGTAAACAATAATTGTAGTTTATGATTTAAACATGAAAACAAGATTCTATAAATTAATGAATGGGTTCAATCTCAGCATATTTTTCTGGAGAGGAGAATGATGTTAAAATTGACTATATAGAGTGATCACAAAGCTCAAAACTGATTGTTTATAGTTTAGTAAAATAGCCTCCTGAAAGAGGAAGTCCTTATTTGGCAATACAATGGGAGGCCACTGAGCATGTGCAGTAAAAATGAGAATTACACGATTCTCAAAGTCAGCCTCTTTTCCTAGCCTCTAGTCATGCTAGGAAAAGTTGAGGGTAGCAGGAAAAGAGGAAGACCCAACAAAAGATGGATTGACTCAATAAAGGAAGCCACAGCCCTCAGTTTGCAAGATCTGAGCAAGGCTGTCAAAGATAGGACATTTTGGAGGACTCATTCATAGGGTCACCATGAGTAGGAAGTGACTTGACAGCACTTAACACACACCCATAGATTTTAAGTCCTTGAGGTGACTTTATTTTTAGTTTTCGTTAAGGAGTGTTAATATGTTAAACACGTTACGTTTAAAAAATATTGTCGAAGGCTTTCACGGTCAGAGTTCATTGGTTCTTGTAGGTTATCCGGGCTGTGTAACCGTGGTCTTGGAATTTTCTTTCCTGACGTTTCGCCAGCAACTGTGGCAGGCATCTTCAGAGTAGTAACACTGAAGGACAGTGTCTCTCAGTGTCAAGGGTGTAGAAAGAGTAATATATAGTCAGAAAGGGGTTGGGTTTGAGCTGAGTATTGTCCTGCAAAAGTATTGTCCTGTAAGTATCAAGATAATGTGCTAATGAGGGTATGGTATGTTAATATGGAACCATTGTATCCTGAAGTGATCTGTTAATGTGTGTAATCCAAAACTAATCTGTATGGCTATTGTTGAATGTTGTCTTTGTCTGGAGGTGTTTCAGGGCAGGAAGCCAAGCCTTATTCATTCTTAAACTCTCCTCTTTTCTGTTAAAGTTGTGCTGATGTTTGTGAATTTCAATGGCTTCTCTGTGCAATCTGACAAAATAGTTGGTAGAATTGTCCAGTCTTTCAGTGTCTTGGAATAAGACCCTGTGTCCTGTTTGTGTCAGTCCATGTTCAGCCACTGCTGATTTCTCAGGTTGGCCAAGTCTGCAGTATCTTTCATGTTCTTTTATCCTTGTTTGTATGCTGCGTTTAATCTGTATTTGTAGTTGATGTGTTCTATGCTTATTTTTATAATGTTCTCATTCTGTACTTTTGCTGCATTTGCTGGTTGTGGGCCGTAATAAATACTTTGATTGATTGAAACAGCACAAAGCTGCCTTCTGCTCAGGCATAAGAACATAAGAAAGGCCATTCTGGATCAGACCAAGGCCCAGCAGTCTGTTCACACAGTGGCCAACCAGGGGCCTCTAGGAAGCCCACAAACAAGACGACTGCAGCAGCATTTATCCTGCCTGTGTTCCACAGCACCTAATACAGTATATTCGGCATGGTCCTCTGATCCTGGAGAGAATAGGTATGCATCATGACTAGCAGCCATTTTAACAAGTAGCCATGTATACCCCTCTCCTCCATGAACATGTCCATTACCCTCTTCAAGCCTTCCAAGTTGGCAGCCACCACCACATCCTGGGGCAGGGAGTTCCACAATTTAACTATGCGTTGTGTGAAGAAATACTTCCTTTTATCTGTTTTGAATCTCTCACCCTCCAGCTTCAGCTGATGACCCTGCGTTCTAGTATTATGAGAGAGGGAGAACAGCTCAGGTGGGAGGCAGACGGCCCAACTCTGCGCCGTCAACTCCAACCAGTAACTGAGAGATTTCGGCAGGCAGAAACCGTGGCTTGATCTCCACCACGCCCGGGTTCTCTGCTTTCGTAGCCCTTCCGCGACTCCCTGGAGCTCGGCGGCTTCCCACAGGAACCCACCCGGTGCCACTCACCCAACTCCCCGCCGTTGATAGAGAAGTCTTTGTCAAGGATCACCCACTTCTGGACCTTCTGGGCATTGGAAACGGCCTGGTCGTTGACGGCCGTGATCCCCTTCTGGATGGCGCCGTACACGGCTGGGTCTTTGCTCGCTATGATCTGTGAGACTTTGGAGGCTTTGCTGCCCAGCTTGCGGCAGAATTCGATGGCGTCGGGCGTCAGGTCATCCTCTGGATCCCCAGTTTCCATGTTCACGTTGCACTGTGAGCCAGAATGTACAAAAAACCGTTATGGTGAGTGGCTTTGCAAAGAGACTGTTTCAGTGACGCCCAGCGGGGCTGGCCTCCGCAGCTGACGCTGGCCCCAAACCAGACAGAACTATTGCCACTATGAACCACCATGTGCAGAGGCAGTCTACCTCCAGATACTGGATGCTGCAGGCACATGAGGGAGGGGCTCTTGGTTTCATACCCTGAACACCTATCGTCCAGCAATCCATTTTCCACAGTGCCCAGTCAGATGCTTCTAAAAACATCCAACCGATTATATCCTGCCCTTCCTAACCAAAAGTAGGCTGCCTTTGAACATGGAGGTTCTATGTTTTGCCATAAGCCTCTATTCAACATCCTCCTGAATGGATTTAAGCCAAGGTCCATCCATGTCCCCGTTTTCTTTCCTGCAGTGACAGCTAAATGTCTCCCCGGAAATTTGGGGAAATAACGCTCCCCATGAATCTGAACAATCCCTTTTCACAGCCTTCTGAGCATGTGGCTGTCAATGAACCTTGTGGCAGTGATTTCCACAGTTTAGTGATACACTGTGTGAAGTTCAGTCTTTTATCTTCCCAGCCAATTCATCGCAGGGGGAGATGCCTATTTCCAGTATTCCAGGGAAAGAATGCTGATACGGAATGCTATGGCCAGAACGTTGAGTACAGTGGGTTGTAGGGACCATACCACCCCAGTCTTCATCTAGCTACACTGCCTCCCACTTTGCTTTCAGGCTCAGTTCAAGGTGTTGGTACTGGACCCTTTAAAGCAGGGGTGGGGAATGCAGGCACGGGGGCCGTTTAAAGGCCCGCAAAATCATTTGGTTTGGCCCTTCATGGGTCCTGGCAGATCTCTAGCTCAGAAGGGTCTAAGACTGGTGATTCACCCCCTCCCACGAACAGGAATAGCCTTTATTCAAGGCAGATGTGAGTTTGTTTTGCCGAGAAAAGGAACCTTTTTCCCCCCTTGCAGAAGAGTCGTTAGCTATGGAGCTGCTAGGACGGCCCAAGAAACTGTGTTAACCCTTTCCTACCCAGGCTGTGGAGAAACATATTCCCTCTGTACTACAAGAGGGCTGGGGGCGGAAGTGGCGACAATGGAGGGGTTAAAGGGGGCAGGGCCAGAATGCAAGAGGGGGGAGTTCTTAGCCAGTGTGTCCTCATTTCATCCCTGCAGGTGGAGGTAGCAGGAGCTGGCTGTAGAATCTGGCCCCGACCATGAGAAGCAGGAGCAACTCCAGCGTGTGGCTGGATGGCTACACCTGGTTGGTGCAACAGACCATCCTGTGCCACCAGGTGGGCAAGTGCGCCACCGGTTGGATGCCTGCCTGCTTGCCCACCCCCGGGGGGGTCATATGGGGCAGCTGCCTGTTTGGGGCTTGGTCGTCTAATTTTTAAGTTGATAATTTTGTATGGCTCGCGAATGATGTTATAAATATCCAAATGGCCCTTGGCGGAAAAAAGGTCCCCCACCCCTGCTTTAAAGCTCTGTACAGCTTGGGGTCAGCATACCTGAAGGACCTTCTCCCATATCAACCTGTCCATCCATACTGATATTCAGTAATACTGCTTCCGGTGCCCCCAACCATCTGGAGCTAGACGGGTAGCAACCCGAGAAAGGGCCTTTTTGGGGGTGGTGCCCAAACTTCAGGACTCCCTCCCCCTGGGGGATTCGTTTGCATCCCTTTTTTTGTTGTTTTCCACCAGCAGGTGGAGTCTTTGTTTCACTTGACAATAACTGTTATTGGCCCTCCTCCCTGGTTTTGGTATTGCATGTTTATGTTTTTTAATTGAATTATTTTATATTTTATTTTAAATGCCGTGGTCACGTTTGAATGTTTTCAATGTTTGCTACAGCGGGAACCCTATTTGGGTGCCAAGGCAGCATAAAAATGTTTTAAATAAATGAATTTTAAAAGGAGGAGGAAGAAGAGGAAGAGTTTATTTTTGTAACCCACTTTTCTCTACCTTTTAAGGAGTCTTAAAGCAGCTTACAATTGCCTTCCCTTCCTCTCCCCACAACAGGCACCTTGTAAGGTAGGTGGGGCTGAGAGAGTTCAGCGAGAACTGTGATTAGCCCAAGGTCACCCAGCAGGCTTCATGTGGAGGAGTGGGGAGACCAACCCGGTTCTCCAGATTAGAGTCTGCTGCTCTTAACCACTACACCACACTGACTCCCCATTAAAAGTTATAAGGATGTATGGGGTAGGCAAGCTAGAAAACTCTCTTATGTCCCCTCCCCCTAGTCACCTCTCTCAACTGAAAAACCCCAAACTTCAGCCCCCTCTCATGGGGAAGGTGCCCCATCCCCAATTGTACGGGCTGCCTTTTCAAACTCAATTATTTTTTGAGAAGGGTAAACCAGAACTGGACCCCCACAGTATCTAATCTAGAAAGGCACTACAATACAAGCCCAGAGTCAATGGGACTTAAAACACTTAGGGCTGTTTAACTTGGAAAGAAGGGGGTTAAGGGGAGAGATGATAGAGGTCTATAAAATTATGCATGGTTTGGAGAGAGCGGACAAGGAGAAGCTTTTCTCTCTATCTCTCATAATACCAGAAAGCGGGGTCATCACGTTCAGAGGCAGTCTACTCCCCAGCGTCAGGTTCCGGGCGGCCCCGTTTGGCAGAAATGAAAGCCGGCACTTGCCTTCAGAGTCAGCAGCATCGAGAGGAACTTGGCCTTGTCCCCCAACAGCATGGCGTTGCTCAAAATGGGCACGGCCTCTTTGACGGCGTCCTCGATAGGGACTGGCGGGATGTTCTCACCTCCTGCGGTGATAATGAGCTCTGGAAGGGAAGGGCACAGATTTGAGCATTGCAATCTCTCTCCCCAAAAAACTACAAGCACAGTACATGAAACTCAGTGATCCCTGCAGGCATCTCAAACAGCCCCCCCCCCACACACACACATGAGTTTAGACACCAAAGTTTCTCTCATGCTGAAAATCAGTCCTGGTTTTTGAAATCTGGTGGGGAGGGAGAGGGGGGAGGGAGAAGAAGGAGGAGGAGGGGGAGGGGGAGAAGGAGAAGAGGGAGAGGGAGAAGGAGGAGTGGGAGAAGAGGGAGAAGGAAGAAGAGGGAGAAGAGGAGGAAGAACTGGTTTTTTATACACCGCTTTTCTCTATCACTTAAGTGAGAATAAAACCGGTTTACAATCTCCTTCCCTTCCTCTCCCCACAAGAGGCACCTTGTGAGGTAGGTGGGGCTGAGAGAGTTCAGAGAGACGGGGAGTGGTGGCTCAGCGGTAGAGCATCTGCTTGGCATGCAGAAGCTCCCAGATTCAATCCCCTGCACCACCTGTTAAAGGGAGCAGGCAAGTAGGTGATGTGAAAAACCTCCGCCTGAGACCCTGGAGAGCCACTGCCGGTCTGAGTAGACAATGCTGACTTTGATGGACCAAGGGTCTGATTCAGTATAAGGCAACTTCATGTGCTCATGGGTTCAGAACTGTGACTAGCCCAAGGTCACCCAGCTGGCTTCATGTGGAGGAGTGGGGAAACAAACCCAGTTCACCAGATTAGAGTCTGCTGCTCATGTGGAGGAGTGGGGCATCGAACCCGGTTCTCCATATTAGAGAATGACGGACCATGTCATTTAAGGATAGACTGGTCCATACTGATATAATCGATCACCCTATCAGCACTCATAGGAAAGGCCACTTTCGTTGTGGAACTTGTAATATGTGTCAGTATGCTCTCCCTGTTAAATGCTTCACATGTGTGAGAACGGGTCTGAAATTTGAACTCAAAACTTAAACTGACTGTAGCTCAGAGAATACTATTTACGCCATTCTCTGCCCATGCCAATTTATGTACATAGGCAAACCCAATCGATCCCTGAGTACACGGATCGGTGAGCATTTATCACGAGTCCACCCCTCCAAACCACCGCTCTTAACCACTACACCACGCTGGCTCTCACACCATGCTGGTTCTCTCTCCCTGAAGGCTGTCGAAGCCAGCAGTCAATACACCCTGGAGCAACGAGCTCCTCGAACAGTGTCCTCAAAGCATTTCATGAAAGAGTCCAGCCTGGCGAGCTACCTGTCTGCTTGAAGGGAAGGACTGCATTAGAACCTCTCTTGCTGCGGTGATACTTTTCCATTTGCGGGGAAGGCATCTTTGACCATGGGTGTGGGGGAGATGACACTCAACATTCTAAAGCTGTCCAAAGTAACCACTGCACAGACCCATGTCCTGGAGGGGAAGAAGCGTCTTACCTTTGATCCGCCCCGTGATGTAAAGGAAGCCATCTGGATCGTGTTTCCCGAGGTCCCCTGAATGCAGCCAGCCTTCGTTGTCAATGGCTTCTTTGGTCTTGTCTTCCATGTTCAAGTAGCCCATGAAGACGTGGCGGCCCGCAAAACAGATCTCCCCGTTGCCGTCACCGTCCGGTTTGAAGATCATCGTCTTGCAACCCGTGATTTCTTTGCCGCAACTGGGAAGAAGAAGATTGTGAGCCAGTTTGAGTCTTCTTTAAATGGTAGAGGAAGTCGGCATATGAAAACCAACATCTTCATCTCACAACAACCCGCCACTCTTAACCACTACACCATGCTGGTGTAAGGGTCTGTATGCCTGGCCTTGGGTAGGCCTTTGCCTTGTATGCTTTCTCCCCCCCCCCCCCCGGACTCGTAAAAGCAGTCCAGGTCTCTTGACTTTCCTTGGTTCAGGCGCAGCGTCTGACGGGCCCCAGGTTGGAATGTCGATTCCCTCTTCCCACGTCCCTCCTTTGCTCTCACTGACTCCCTTCCACCACTGTGGCCTTGGTGGGTAGATAGTACTAACAAGCTCTGAGTTCTTTGATGTTTTGTACCATGCACAATTATCTCGTAGATTCCCATAACACACGTTTGACATCTGCTTCCCTGTAGGGGTTATAATTCTGTTTTTGTGAATCTGAATTCAATTGCAACTTTACCAGTGTAAGGCCTGTACTTCTCTGAAGCTTCCAATAAAGTTTCTTGTTTCTGCATGACCGTCTGAGCAAGTGATTTTATGGAGTTTGCACAGGGAGGTTGGGAACCCTCACAGCTGGCTCTCAAAAATAAATTAGCGTGTAAGATTTTCACAGCCCACGGAGGCTTTAAAGTCAGGGTTCGGCGCTGAAGCCTCTTTTCCGCAAGGTTCAGCCCCCTCCCTTTTTTTTAAAAAAAAAAAGTGCAGTTCATCTTTTGGGCTAGAGAGAATTCCCAGTTGAGGTAGCCGTGGCAGCTCATTTCCGCAGCCTGAACAAAAACAGGCTTTTATTTTGTAAGTCGTCCGTAGTTCTGCATTTCCTTCTGAAACCATCCTTCTGGAATATTATTCCGCTGCTGGTGGTTAAGGGGAGAAGCAAGACACCAATAGCTTCCCCAACCCTAGCCCCAGCCTTGGACAGCATCTACAACTGCTTAGGCCAGGGGTCCCCAACCCTTTTGAACCTGTGGGCACCTGTGGAAATTCTGACACAAGGTGTTGAGGTAGGGTTGCCAACCTCCAAGTATTTATGAGCTATAAAAAAGTTTTTTTACACGGCTTTTCTTATGTGTGAAAGTAACACTACCATTGAAATCATCACTGATGTAAACTGCTATTGAGTTGAAATTTACTTGTTCAAATATAGTTGAATAGTTGAAAGTATAACCTTGTTCATTTGTTATATATTAGATTTATTTGACTGCCAGAAGCTGATTATTTTTTGACTACTTACACTGTATCAGCTGAATTTCTTATTTTGTATTAACCTCCAGGTACTAGCTGGAGATCTGCTATTACAACTGATCTCGAGCCAATAGAGATCAGATCACCTGGAGAAAATGGCCGCTTTGGCAATTGGACTCTATGGCATTGAACTTAGGGTTGCCAACCTCCAGGTACTAGCCGGAGATCTCCTGCTATTACAACTGATCTCAAGCCGACAAAGATCAGTTCCCCTGGAGAAAATGCCCACTTTCGCCCCTGGACTCTATGACACTGAAGTCCCTCCCCTCCCCAAATCCAGCCCTCCTCAGGCTCCGCACTCCGCTTCTCAGGCTCCACCCTGAGCCAGCTTGCTGGGGAGGGTGGACTACAAATATGAAAAATAAATTAAAAAAATATATATAAATAAACCTCCCGCCAGTGGCGCAGAATGACCTGGCAACCCTATGGTGAGGGCAGCCACAAAATGGCTGCCACAGACACCTACTGCCTGAAATAGGGTTGCCAGGTCCCTCTTTGCAACCAGCGGGATATTTTGGGGGCGGAGCCTGAAGAGGGCGGGGTTTGGGGAGGGGTGGGACTTCAATGCCATAGAATCCAATTGCCAAAGCAGCCATTTTTCTCCAGGTGATCTGATCTCTAT
Source organism: Euleptes europaea (assembly GCF_029931775.1). Lineage (NCBI taxonomy): Eukaryota > Metazoa > Chordata > Lepidosauria > Squamata > Sphaerodactylidae > Euleptes > Euleptes europaea. Next base: position 12,115,986 of record NC_079313.1, on the reverse strand, counting down.
CGGCTGGAGATCAGTTGAATTAGCAGGAGATCTCCTGCTACTACCTGGCAGTTGAGCAACCAAAATAAACACCTCTGCACTGATACCGAAGGTAAGGAAGATAGTGCAGGAAAAGCTGGCAATAAACAACTGACAGAACTAGTGATATGACAAAGTGTATTCAGTGCAACAAATAGGACTAACAAAGCTATGTACAAAATATACACAAAACTCTTTCAAAAGTCCAAAGCAGGTACAATTGTCCAAATGCTATGATAAGGATGCAACAAGAGACATCTTCATGCAGAAGTGGATAGGAAGTCGATCGTTTCTTTTTCTTCTTCAGTTCCGTTCAATTAGAATTTTTCAATAATGCACATAAGAACATCCAACTTTCATTCAATTCTCCTCTGAGGATGAGTAAAAAACTATGTAGACTGAAAATAGTGGGGTTCCAATACAGGATGCGTCATATAAGGTACATAGTTGTACAGACGTTTCTGCTAGTTTGACTGTTCCCAACGGGAACATTATTGAAAAATTCTAATTGAACGGAACTGAAAAAGAAAAAGAAACGATCGTCTTCCTATCCACTTCTGCATGAAGATGTCTCTTGTTGCATCCTTATCATAGCATTTCTTGGACAATTGTACCTGCTCTGGACTTTTGAAAGAGTTTTGTGTATATATTGTACATAGCTTTGTTAGTCCTATTTGTTGCACTGAATACACTTTGTCATATCACTAGTTCTGTCAGTTGTTTATTGCCAGCTTTTCCTGCACTACCTGGCAGTTGGCAACCCTAGCCTGAAAGCCCAAGTGGGGGAGATTGTAGAAAAATCTAATAATTTTAGAAAAATACACAGGGAAAGAGAAACATGTGAGATAATCAAATCTAGTGGCAGCTTTTAAATCTGCACCGTCAGTCAGATGTCCAGTGGCCAATCAGAAGTCCCGCTGGGCAAGAGCCCTGTTTGGCCCCGTCCACTTCCTAAAAACACTTGGTGGGCAACAAAAGTGTCTGCGGGGGCCATGGCTCCCCCAGGCACCATGTTGGGGACACCAGCTTAGGTGACAGATCCCGTAGCCATGCCAGCATGGTGTAGTGGTTAAGAGCGGTGGTTTGGAGCAGCGGACTCCAATCTGGACAACCGGGTTTGACTCCCCACTCCTACACACGAAGCCAGCTGGGTAGCCTTGAGCTAGTCACACTCTCTCAGCCCCACCTACCTCGCAGGGTGTCTGTTGTGGGGAGGGGAAGGGAAGGTGATGGTAAGCCGGTTTGATTCTTCCTTAGGTGGTAGGGAAAGTTGGCATATAAAAACCAACTCTTCTTAGGGACTAGAGACATTACGAGTGCTGGGTTTTTCTATTCTGGGCCGGGATCGCAACCTACACCTCTTGCCCTACCTCATCAACTTGTAGCAGTCCACGTGAGAGAGTGTGTGAGGGCCCGAACTTTCGCTCATGCCGTAGAGCTCGTAGACGGGGATGTCGAGGCTCAGGAAGTACTCCAAGGTTTCCTTCGTGATGGGGGCCGCCCCCGTGAAGCATTTGGTGCAGTGGTCCAAGCCCAGCGCCTTCCGGACTTTCTTGTATACCAGCGCCTTGGCGAAACGGTAGCTCATCGGGAGCTCAGCAGATCTATGGAAGGGGATGAAAGGATGGAAAGATCTGAGGAGGGGCCTGCAGAAGGTCCCCGGTTCAATCCCCGGCATCTCCAGTTAAAGGGATTTGGCAAGTAGGTGATGTGAAAGACCTCTGCCTGAGACCCTGGAGAGCCTTGGAGAGGGGCCATGGCTCAGTGGTAGAGCATCTGCTTGGCATGCAGAAGGTCCCGGGTTCAATCCCCAGCATCTCCGGTTAAAAGGGACCAGGCAAGTAGGTGATGTGGAAAGACTTCTCCCTGAGACCCTGGAGAGCCACTGCCGGTCTGAGTAGACAATACTGACTTTGATGGACCAAGGGTCTGATTCAGTATAAGGCCCAGTGGTGGAACATCTGCTTGGCATGCAGAAGGTCCCAGGTTCAATCCCTGGCATCTCCAGTTAAGGGGACTAGGCATAGAAAAGAGTAGGAGTCCAGTAGCACCTTAAAGACTAACAAAATTTCTGGCAGGGACTAGGCAAGTAGATGATGGGAAAGACCTCAGCCTGAGACCTTGGAGAGCAGCTGCCGGTCTGAGTAGGCAATACTGACTTTGATGGACCCAGGATCTGATTCAGTAGAAGGCAGCTTCATGTGGGTGTTCCCAAGCAGGAAAGGTCCTAATGCATATACATGGGGGGGGGGGCTCTCTTGCATGAGACCCACAGAAAATGCTGGGCACGCCCCATATCCTTCGTCGAGATGCCGAAAAACACAAGTGCCCCCAAAACAGAAGACCATCATGGACTTAGCTTACGGAACTCGCTGCCACAAGATGTGGCAATAAGCACTCACCTAAACTGGTTTCGAAAAATGATGGGACCCAGAGGCAGAGGAGGATCATAATTATCAGCCAGACACAGGAGCTAAATGCTCCTGGAAAGGGAGGCTTCTGTCTACCTCCCTTCATCCGTTGCTGGGGATGGGGAGAACAGGGGAGGGCTTGGGCCTCCTTGACTCTGCTTGTAGGGCTCCTTTCAAACCGAAGAACAGCCATACAGGATTAAGCACCCAAAGGTTAAGAAAAAAATGCCACCATCCAAGGTCAAAAGATAGACAATATAAAGGTTATGTCGATACAAAATACGTATGTATTTATTACAGGCTAAAATCAATAACATATATAAGGCCCTGCAGTAGCCTACCAAAACCAGCATGCTTATTAGCCTGAAGAGAAGACTGAGAGGGGATATGATAACCATCTTCAAATACTTAAAGGGCTGTCATATAGCGGAGGGTGCCAAGTTGTTTTCTGTTGCCCCGGAAGGTCGGACCAGAACCAACGGGTTGAAATTAAATCAGAAGAGTTTCCGTCTAGACATTAGGAAGAATTTCCTAACAGTTAGAGCGGTTCCTCAGTGGAACAGTCTTCCTCGGGAGGTGGTGAGCCCTCCTTCCCTGGAGGTTTTAAAGAAGAGGTTAGATGGCCATCTGTCAGGAATGCTGATTCTGTGACCTTAGGCAGATAATGAGAGGGAGGGCATCTTGGCCCTCTTCTGGTCACTGAGTGTGTGGGGGGTGGGGGGTGGGAGGTAGTTGTGAATTTCCTGCATTGTACAGGGGGTTGGACTAGATGACCCTGGTGGTCCCTTCCAACTCTATGATTCTATTCTATGTAAACCTACAACACAAATAGACATAACATTGCACAATTAAACGATTTGTGTTGTAGGTTCACATAAGCATGCTGGTTTTGGTAGGCTATTGCAGAGCTTTATATATGTTATTGATTTTAGCCTGTAATAAATATATACATATTTTGTATCGACATAACCTTTATATTGTATAACTTTTGGCCTTGAATGTTTTTTCTTGACTTTTGGGTACTTCTGTTTTTTTTTAGGGTTAAGTCTTTTTCTCCTTTGCTGTTGTTGCAGCAGCCATACAGGACCAGAGCCATGGTCCATCAAGTCCAGCATCCCATTTCTCTACCCACTAGCCAACCAGAAGGCCCATAATTTGGGGCACAGGTGCCAAGCCTCCCCCTTCTGCCTGCCCCCCCAGGTACACTGTCTTTTAACACGGAGGCTCTATTTAAGCTGTAATGTCTCAGCCACCATGGGTGGTCCTCTCTTCTCACAATCGTGGGAAACCCCTTTTAAAGCAACCGAGGCCGGTGGTCACCACGACATCCTGTGGCAGTGAGTTCCACAAGCCTTGTATGAAACCCTGGCCAGTCTACTGCCCAACTGCTTCATGCGGTTCTTGTTCAGTGTTCCCACAGCATACAACCCTCTCCCAGCTTTCTCCACCTCATAATTTTAGGAGAGGCCCTCTGTCGGGGCCTCTCCTAGGGTTGCTAGATCCCCCCCCTGGCCACCAGCAGGGGATGGAGGGGTAGAAGAGTTGAGTTGAAGAGTTGGTTTTTATATGCCGACTTTCTCTACCACTTAAGGAAGAATCAAAGCGGCTTACAATCACCTTCCCTTCCCCACAACAGACACCCTGTGAGGTAGGTGGGGCTGAGAGAGCTCCAAGAGAGCTGGGACTAGCCCAAGGTCACCCCGCTGGCTTCATGCGGAGGAGTGGGGAAACCAACCCAGTTCACCAGATTAGCCTCCGCCGCTCACGTGGAGGAGTGGGGAATCAAACCCGGTTCTCCAGATCAGATTCCACCACTCCAAACCACTGCTCTTAACCACTACACCACACCGGCTCTGGGTTGCCAGATCCAGGCTGGGAAACTCCTGGAGATTTGGGGATGGAGCCTGGAGAGCACAGGGACCTCAGTGGGATACAATGCCATAGAGGGTGGGTTAGAAATATAATAAAAAATAAAATAAAAATAGAGACACCCTCCAAAGCATCCATTTTCTCTAGGGAAAATGATCTCTGTGGTCTGGAGATGTCCTGTAATTCCGGGGGATCCCCAGGTCCCACCTGGAGGCTGGCATCTCTGTCTTCTCCCCTCACCCTGCTAGTCATCCTTTTTCTCAGCTCAAGAGCCCCACATGCTCTCCAACCCTTCCTCGCAGGGTCAGCGCACCATGCCAACCCTCGGATTTTCCTGCTTACCCGTTCATCCGCTTGATGTTGGTTTCTAGCCCAACCGCCTTTGCCCAGGCTGCAATCTTCTTCTTCAAGGCCGATGACTTGGCACCAACCGATTTCATCTTCTCTTGCATCTTCTCCCACACCCGAGGGACCCCCATGAATGCCGTGGGCCTCACTTCCTTCAAGGTTTCCACCAAACTTCCCTGTGAGGCACACAAGAAGAAGAGTTGGGTTTTATACCCAGCCTTTCTCTACCACTTAAGGAAGACTCAAACCAGCTTACAATCACCTTCCCTGCCCCTCCCCACAACAGACACCTTGTGAGGTAGGTGGGGCTGAGAGAGCTCTAAGAGAACTGTGACTGGCCCAAGGTCACCCAGCAGGCTTCACATGGAGGACAGGGGAATCAAACCTGGTTCCCCAAATTAGAGTCCGCCACTCTTAACCACTTCACCACACTGGAATCAAACCCGGTCCCCCAGATTAGAGTCCACTGCTCATGTGGAGGAGTGGGGAATCAAACCCAGTTCCCCAGATTAGAGTCTGCCGCTCATGTGGAGGAGTGGGGTATACAACCCGGTTCCCCAGATTAGAGTATGCCGCTCATGTGGAGGAATCAAACCTGGTCCCCCAAATTAGAGTCCGCCACTCTTAACCATTGCACCACGCTGGAACCAAACCTGGTTTCCCAGATTAGAGTCCAACGCTTATGTGGAGGAGTGGGGAATCAAACCCGGTTCCCCAGATTAGAGTTTGCTGCTCATGTGGAGGAGTGGGGAATCAAACCTGGTTTCCAAAATTAGTGTCTACTGCTCATGTAGACGAGCAAGGAATCAAACCTGGTTCTCCAGATTAGAGTCCGCCGCTCATGTGGAGGAGGAATCAAACCAGGTTCCCGAGATTAGAGTCCAGCGCTCTTAACCACTACGCCACACTAGAACCATCAGGGCCACTGCTGGAGAACCAGCATATGCACCCATTCCCAAAAAAGGGAACGCGCATCACCTTTAGAGCGTCCGGCTGGGCAAAAAAGGTCTGCATCCCAAAGGTCATCGGTAGCCAGATGTCAATCATCTGCGCGGCAACGTGGCTGAGTGGCAGATAGCTGACCACCAGCTCCTGGCGCTCCAGGGCACAAGACAGGCCGACATACTGCCCTCCTGCCCGGGCAGTCCACGTTATCTGGAAGCCAAGACACAGGGTTAGCCCTGAAACACACTGTCCTTACCAGGCTGCCCTTGCCCACTTTCAGGGATCTAGCAAACGAACGTTAGCGTGCTGTACAGTTACTTAAGCAAACCAAAACAGCAACGGTTGCAAAAACAATTGAATAAATCAACAGTATGTCCTTTTGATAGTGTTATTCAAATATCATATACACTATATATAATGAACTTGGTTGACAAACTTAACCATAAATTACAAGGAGCACAAAATTATAGGTACAATGTCCGTTTTTTCAGTCTTTTTGGCTGTATCCACTTTCAGGGATCGGCATGACCCAAAGGACCAAGCTTCATGTCCAAATAGGGCAGCGGTTTCCAAAGTGGGCAGTACCACCCCCTGGGGGGCAGTGGGATTACCTAAGGGGGTACTAAGAGGCAAGAGGGCAGCAGGGGGGGCGCAAGAGGTGGGCCCCTTCAACTGTGTTGTTCAATAATTTACAATAGATCCAGCTAATGCACCATGCTGGCAAATTGGGTGGAAGCTATCAGAATTTTTTTCCAGACTTTGAAGAGCTGGTACCACTGGATCAAGTTCAGCCGTTTTGTTGAATACATTCCAACTAAAAAGTTGTAATTTCATTTTGAATAGATGTGCAATTAATTGTTACTATTTTGAAATTTTATTGTTATTATCTTCTTTAATGAGTCATGCAAACCCCTATTTTGAATAATGCTTTTTTTTATTTTTTTTATTTTCTACAATTCAACAAAAATAAACATATCTCAACAATATATTCAGTTGTAACTACTTGTAACAAAAAAAGCTCATTGCTATTACTGAGAATATGTTATCTATAGTATTCAATGCTATCTGCTATATATGACTTCCCCGCATCTTCTTCAGTCACTAATTCTACTGGTTAACACTTTTGCATTTCAAATTAATTTCTAATCCTTATTTTCTCATACAGACTTGCTTTAAGCTATCTATACTACTTCTATAAACAATTTCAAGTCCTGCCTAGTTATAATATTATCATCATTGTCTCTATATAACATTCTATTATTCTATAATAAAGGGATTAGATCAATACATATTTTCCCATTAGAAATTCATCAAAGTAAATCCACCGTGTCTCCCTTACACCCTAAAAATAAGCATCATCTTAGCCATTATCTTGTTTTGGGAGGGGATCTGCCAGTCCTTCTTTATTTCCCAATCCCCACCCCCCGTTTTTCAGTATAGTAGCTGCAATTCTGGCCTCTGAAAATGTAAAAGAAGATCCCAGTGATTGTATCCATTGGCTTCTTGTTAAAATTTCCAGCAGCTTCTTGGTAAAATCCTTCGTCATGTCTCCCTCCATCGCTGGCTGCCAGGAAGTGTTTTCTTGGGATAATAATGTTCCTCCTGTCAGCAGTAACTCAGACAAGTAGATTGTAGAGATATTGAATTCTCTCATGTTGCTCTCTCTCATTGCCAGCTGGTCACTTGCAGCTACCTCTTTAAAAATAGATTGTTCTAATTCATTGTCATTTTTTCCAGGTTTTATCACCATTTCCACATAGCATTCAATCATCATCTCCTTAGTAGAATCTTTTTTTTCCATTGACATAATTGTTGTCGTTATCTTGGGTCTTCATATCGTGGATCTCCTCAATAATAGTGTCCAGTTTTCCATTAATTGATTTAAATAGGATATTCATCACCTCAGCTAGTTGAAATACTTGATGTGAGAGCGCTTGTTTTTCAAAGACTAAATCTTGTTGCACTGCAAACATGTCCATTTGTTTGAGTAACATCTCTTCCATCCTCTTGTTTGACATATCTGCTTGTATTCTTATATAGAAGCAGGCTTTGTAATTTTCAAGATATCCTCAATTACGCTTCAAAGCGGCACAGATAAAGAAAAGAAAGTAGACAGGAAACTGCAGTATCATAGACCCTGCGTCGTCTCCTCTCGGTGGTTAAGTGATAGGAACGATTTGATGGGTACACCGGGGAGATTCACTTCAAGTCTTCCAGTCTGCCCTGTCTTTTCGATGGTAACAAAGCCCTTCTTATTATCTTCCGGTCTTAAGAGGCGACGTGGCTGGACATTGAATCAAAGAGATCCGGAAGTGGGGGGGAAGGTTTTCGTCTCCCTCCCTCCCCTCAAAGCATTTAATTGGTAGTTGTAAAGTCATTCAAAAGTCCCTTTTATTGCGTCTACTCACTGATCAAGTTGATAAGGTCTTAGTCAGTTCATTTAATGGCATTTGTTTATTTAAAAAGTCTCGTTACGCTGGGCAGGGAGTCGCCGGTTTTCGTAGGTATTTTGAATAATGCTTTTTATAGGATAGGGTAGGGAGCGCTGGGGTTGAGTTTGTGGAACCAAGGGGGCGGTGGCCCGAAAAGTTTGGGAACCACTGAAATAGGGGTTTTTCAGGAGCTGCATTTCTCAACGTGAGCTCAAAGGGAAACCCCACATTCATGTGAGGGGTCTGGAGGCAAGGTCCTATGAGGAAAGGCTGAAGGAGCTGGGTATGTTTACCCTGGAGAGGAGAAGACTGAGAGGTGATGTGATAGCCATCTTTTTTTTTGTATAGATTTTTTTATTGTTTTCTAGTTACAACATATTCATCAATCAGTCATCCAATGTCATACGTTGATAATCTAATCATTACCTTTTCAATCATTATATATAATCCAAACAATATTGACTTCCCCTCCCACCTCCTCTATCTTTTTGATATACTTGTTCTTCCCTTTGTATTTAATTTCTAATCCGTTATAGTAATATAGATTTAAATTAAATATACTTTCAATTATCTTAAAATATAAACTTTAACATTAATACTAATATGTAGTAATCAGGATTAGAGCAATACATATCCTTTAATTTCTCCTGTATACAGTTCATTTACACAGTAAGTCGTCCATGCTTCCCATTCTCCCACAAATTCCGTATTCTCTTTTTGATTTATTAATGCAATTAGTTTAGCCATTTCTGCCAGTTCTAACATTTTTTGTATCCAGTCACTCTTATCTGGTGTCTCTGATAATTTCCATTTTGCTGCATATACCAGTCGTGCAGCCGTGGTGGCATATATCAAACATGATCTCTGATTTGAAATAGAATCTGGTAGGATACTTAACAACATCATTTCCGGTGTTTTAGGAATATTTTGTTGTAGTATCAATCTTACTTCGTTGTAGATCATGTCCCAGAAATTCTTTGCTTTTTCACATAACCACCAAACATGATGAAAAGAGCCAATCTCGTCCTTACATTTCCAACAGTTTGGTGACATTGTTTTATACATTGTAGCTAGTTTTTTCGGTGTCAAGTACCATCTGTAAATCATCTTGTATATGTTCTCTCTCAATGATTGTGAAAGTATGGATTTCATATCTCGTGACCAGAGTCTTTCACATCTATTCAAAGGAATGTTGTGACCCAGCGTCTGTGCCCAGGAAATCATCGTAGGTTTAATCTGGTCTTGCTCTGTATATATAGTTAACAACAGTTTATACATCTTTGAAATTAGATGATCATTTGTATCCAACAGCGTTTGTTGTAGAATTGATTTTTCTTTGGTAAAATCTAGCTTTATACCCTGGGTATAAACAGACTTTATTTGATGATATTGAAACCAGGTCAGGTGTTCTTTTAATTCTTCATGTTCTTTTAGGGCACATCTGTTGTAATCCCATTTTAAAAGGTCCTGGTATATAACAAATTGGGAAGGTTTCAATGGTCGTAATGTCAACATCTCGTGATGAAATCCACAATGGCATTTTAGTTTCTAAAAGATGTTTATACCTTTGCCAAGTTTTTATTAAAGAAGATTTAACAATATGATGCTGAAATGCAGTATGTATTTTAAGTTTATCATGCCACATGTAACCATGCCACGCAAATCTATTGTCAAAGCCTTCTAAATCCAATAAACAAGTATTCTTCAATTGTGTCCAGTCCTTTAGCCACACAAAGGCCGAAGTCTCCACATATAGTTTAAAATTAGGAAGAGCAAATCCTCCTCTTTCTTTAGAGTCCACCAAATATTTATAGGTAATTCTAGGTTTTTTCCCTTGCCAAACAAAATTCAATAAGTCCTTCCTCCACATGTCAAAATATTTTGCATGTGTAATTATTGGTAGGTTCTGAAATAAAAACAACAGTCTTGGCAATATGTCCATTTGAACTACTGAAATCCGTCCCAGAAAGGAAATATTTTTATTAGACCACGTTATCATATCTTTTTTGATTACTCCCCACAGTTTAACATAATTATTAACAATTAGATCTTTACTTTTATTTGTAATCCAAGTACCTAAGTACTTTTCTTTGTTTGTTTTCTCCCATCCTGAAATATCTACAAAGTCTTTTTGTTCTCCCCTTGAGAGATTTTTAAACAATATCTGAGTCTTATCTTGATTGATCTTAAATCCCGCAACCTCACCATATTGTTTCAATAAATCCAACAAAAAATTTATAGATTGGTTCGGGTCATTCAAAATGAGTAGTAAGTCATCTACAAAAGCTCTCATTTTAAACTCATTTATCTTGAGGCCATGGATTGCATCTCTATCCCGTATCTTACAACATAAAGTTTCTAGGACTAGGATAAAAAGCAGAGGAGAAAGCGGACAACCTTGTCTAGTTCCTTTTTGTATTTCACAATTATCGGAAATTGATTCATTCACTAATATTTTGGCTTTCTGAGTTGTATATATAGCATCAATTCCAGTCCGAAATCTGTCACCAAAATTCATTTTTTCCAACACTTTTTTCATATATTCCCATGAAACCATATCAAAGGCCTTCTCCGCATCTAAGAAAATGAAAGCAGCTTTATGTTGGTTGTTATGCTCATAATATTCCATTGCATCTAATAAGACCCTCAAATTGTCTTTAATCTGTCTTCCAGGGATAAAACCCGCCTGATCTTCATGAATCAAGGTTGTAATAAATCGCTTAAGTCGGTTCGATAATATAGAAGCATATATTTTATAATCTACGTTCAATAAAGAAATAGGACTATAATTAGTTACTCTTTCTGAATCTCTCCCAGGTTTGTGAATTAACAATATAAAAGCATGGGACCACGTCTCAGGAGAAAGTCCCATATTTAATATGGTATTACATACCATCGTAAATGGGCTCTTCAAATAGTCTTTAAACAATTTAAAAAATAAAGCTGTAATTCCATCTGGGCCGGGTGTTTTATCCGGTTTTTGTCTTGTTATTGCTTCTTCTGATTCTGTTGTTGTTATTGGGGCATCTATAGATTTTTGTTGTTCGGAGGTTAATTTAGTAATGTTTACCTTTTTCAGATATTTATCCATCTTCTTCTCAGAAATAAGATCTTTCTGATACAATTTAGTATAAAAAGATACAAATTCTTTCTGTACATCAGTTGTTGTGTGTACCGGTCCCTTTTCCGTCTGAACTGTACTAATTATCTTCTTCTGCATAGAGTTTCTTAATTGGCTGGCCAAAAGTTTACCAGGGCGGTTTGCATGTTCAAAATACCTTTGCTTCACATATTTCATATTTTTATTCATTTCTTCCATGACGACCAAATTAAGTTGATGTTTAGCAATTTTAATCTTTAATAAAATATCTTTTATCTGGGGTTGTTTAGATTCTAGAATAAGTTGTAGTTCTAAGTTTTGTAGTTCCCAGAGTATGTCATTTGTTTGCTGTAATTGTTTTTTCCTCCATGCAGTATTCTTCTGAATCAAAAATCCTCTCAGTACTGCCTTAAAAGCATCCCAAATGGTATTTAGATTGGTTTCTCCATTCATATTAATCTCAAAAATGTCTTTGATAAGTGTGTGTAGTTCTTTTTTTATTTTATCATCTCTCAAAAGTCTGTCATTTAATCGCCATCTGAATGCTTGTCTGCTTTTCCAGTCAAAGGAAACCGGATTATGATCAGAAAAAGTTCTTGGTATTACATGTACTTTGCGTAGTTGAGTAAAAATAGACTTGCTCGCCCATATCATATCTATACGTGAATGTGATTCATGTCTTGCGGAGAAAATAGCGTATTCTCTAGACAACAAATTAATCGTCCTCCAAATGTCTTGTATTTTAAACTCCTCAATAAGTTGAAAGAATATTTTAGGAAGACATCCTTCCTTATCATCTTTGGCTTTTGATTTTTTGTCAATCGCACAGTCTATAACTCCATTAAAATCACCCATTATCAAAATCTGTTCTTCAGCATATTGCAATAAGGTATCGTGAAGTTGTTTAAAGAATTGTGCTTTTCCATCATTAGGTGCATAGATCTCTACCACCAATGTCTTTTGGCCTAATATTTTAGCTCTAATCATAAGCATTCTGCCCTCCCCATCTCTATATGTTCAGGAGCAAATGAGGCTTGTGCATATATGACTACTCCTTTGGTTTTTGTATTAGATGAGGAGATGGTTTGCCCCAAAGAGTTTCTTTCTAAGTACTTTTTATCTTTCTTGGAGATATGAGTTTCCTGCAGATATATTAAAGAGTATTTTTGTTTTTGTAGAAATTTAAAAATTCTTCCTCTTTTCACCTTTTCATTTAAACCATTTACATTCCACGAAATTACTTTAGCCATGTTGTCAGGGTTTTTTAAAAATATAAATTTTATAATCCACCTGTTGCTCCTTTTGTCGAATCATCTGCTTCATCTTCTTGAGCTTGATCTTGTCCCTGGTCTGGTGTAAGGCCTGTGAGTTCCTTCCTGTACTTTCTCAAAAATTTCCCAACATCTTCCATCGTGGTGATAACACATTTTACTTCTTTATAGGTGAATGCAAGTCCTTGTGGTAACAGCCATCTGTATCTTATTCCACTTTTCCTCAATGTCATTGTGAAATCTTTAAAGATATTTCTTTTGGCCATCAGATGCCTTGGAATGTCTTTAAGAAGTATTAATGGGTTGCCTTCAAAAACAATTGGATCTAATTGGTTGTTTAGTCTATCTCCAGATAGACTTGATAAGTTTCCTGCCGGTTAAATCAATTGTTTTTATAAAATCCAATTCATTTTTATGTTGGGGTGGGAGGCACGGATTCTATAGCTGTTTTTAAAGTCTCAGTTTTTTTTACTGCCGGATGAAAACAAAAGGGTTCTTTTAGACTCACTCAGATTTCGGAGGGTGAGGTTTTTTTCTTTTCATGTAGTTAGTTAGATGGTAATAGATAGAGGAGAACGAAGCCTGAATCCAAAGAGACGTCCACGGCGAATTTAATTCTCTCAAGCCAGCGGGACAGCGTCTGAGCCTCCGGGAGTCTTAAAAAAGCACTCTCGGAGATCTCAGGAGTCAACACCGCTCTTGTCGGCGGCAGGAGAATTCCTGGCACCCGATCCACTATTTAGGAATCGGGGGGTGGGTGTATTAACCCCCTAATTAAGGACGTTTCTTGGTTCCCCCTGGGAGCTTCCAGGGAGACGTAGCGCATCCGTCAGCTCTCTACTGGAAGTCCTTGTGATAGCCATCTTCAAGGACTTGAAGGGCTGTCATATACAGGAGGGTGCCAAGTTGTTTTCTGTGGCCCCAGAAGGTCGGACCAGAACCAACGGGTTGAAATTAAATTTAAAAGGTTTCTGTCTAGACATTAGAGAGAATTTTCTAACAGTTACAGCGGTTCCTCAGTGTAACAGGCTTCCTCGGGAGGTGGTGAACTCTCCTTCCCTGGAGGCTTTTAAGCAGTGGCTTAGACGGCCATCTGTCAGCAATGCTGATTCTATGACCCTAGGCAGATCATGAGAGGGAGGGTATCTTGGCCATCTTCTGGGCATGGAGTAGGGGTCATTGGGGTGGGGGTGGGGAGATAGTTGTGAATTTCCTACATTGTGGAGGGGGTTGGACTAGATCATAGAATCAGAGTTGGAAGGGACCACCACGGCCCCAATAGAACCAGACCTACCAAAGCGGACCAAGCTAGAGTGCCCACGGCACCCTCAGGGAGGTGGTTTGGATGAAAGAACACCAGGAAGCTGCAGGGTGAGTTTTTGGAACGTTAAAAAATAAATGGTGTGGGAAAAGATTAGGAGCCAAAGAACATTTTACTTTTAAAAATATTCCGTCTGGGCACATACACCGCTTGACATTATAGGAAGGAGAATTATATATTAAAACACAGGGGGAAAGTTTGTGTTCTGGGAACAGCGTGATCCTGCCCCACCTTGCTGCCTTAAAAAAAAACCAAGCTCTCCTTTTTGAAGCAATCTACCTCTATTAAATTTTGCCTCGCGGATCTCCTGGGCAACGCCCGATTAGAGATAACAGGCTGAACTCCTTTTCGTCATGTGCCAGCCTTGCCCAATTTGCTGGCTGGCATTCAGAGACGGGGGTGGAGTGTGGGGAGGTCACGTTTCAGCCCCCCTGCAGAGCCAGAGTCAAATTCCCTGCATAGCAACTATTCAGGATGCAGAGAGCCAGAGACGCCTCCCCGAGGATCGTAACAGTGGGCAGTTACTCACGTTGTCATGGCTCAGCATTACTCCCTTTGGCTGGCCCGTCGTCCCGGAGGTATAGATGAGAGTACAACACTGGTTCGGCTTCTGGGCCTCGATGACTTTATCTAACTGTTCATCTGGGACAGCGTCGCCAAGAGTCATAAATTCATTCCACTGCGTTGGGGTGGGAGAGGAAAGAAAGCCACATCGTTTGGTTACGCAGTTCTGTTTTGACACGGCATCTGCACAGAGACGTGCTGAGACGCTGGCAACGCTGCTGGCTTTGAGAGTCTCGAAAAAGTTGCAGCACGTTTCTAGGCCTCGTGGAGAAAGGAGGGACATGGGAAAGGCTCAGGGGAAAGGCTCAGGGTTGGGTTGCCAACCTCCAGGTGAACACACGAAGCTGCCTTATACTGAATCAGACCCTTGGTCCATCAAAGTCAGTACTGTCCACTCAGACTGGCAGCGGCTCTCCAGGATCTCAGGTAGAGGTCTTTCACATCACCTACTTGCCTGGTCCCTTTAACTGGAGATGCCGGAGATTGAACCTGGGACCTTCTGCATGCCAAGCAGATGCTCTACTACTGAGCCATGGCCCCTCCCCAAAATGTCACATGAACACATGAACTCAGACCGGCAGTGGCTCTCCAGGGTCTCAGGTGGAGGTCTTTCACATTACCTACTCGCCTAGTCCCCTTAACTGGAGATGCCAGGGATTGAACCTTGGACCTTCTGCGTGCCAAGCAGATGCTCTACCACTGAGACACAGCCCCTCCCCTGGAGATCTCCCAGCATTACAACTGATCAGCAGACTACAGAGATCAGCTCCCCTTGAGAAAATGCTTTGCAGGGTAGACTCTACAGTATTATATCCTGCTGAGGCCCCTCCACTCCCCAAACCCCAGCCTCCACTCCCAAATCTCCAAGAATTTTCCAGCCCAGAGTTGGCAATTCTAGGGTTGAGAGGGTTTGGAAGAAGCAACTCTGAACATGTGCAAAGCTCCGACCAGGAGAGGGAAACACTCACGTCATAGAGATTTGGTAGCTTCTCCTTGATAGGTTCAGCGTACTGGATGATCGCTTTCAAGAAAGGGAGCTTCTTCTGAACCTGAAACAGAGAATTTGGAAACAGAGAATGAGTCCAAGCTGGTTATCAACAGGACTCCTCGCTCAAAAGAAAAGATGGATCGCTTCTCTTCTAGGAAGATCTCCTATCCTTGCCCTGGAAACTCGGATCTTTAAAGTGCATAATATGGCCACATAAAAAGATGCAAATGGGCGCTTTCACACATAACGCGCTTTCAGTCCACTTTGCAGCTGGATTTTACTGTGGTTGTATATGAATGGGAGATTCACCTGAGGTTCGTTACTTGCTGGACCCACACCTTCCTATTGGAAATCTCTGCACCAGCAGTCTTCAAGCTCAAATCAAGTCCCCGCCCCTTTAAATGCTGCTTTGTAATTGGCTTACTTGCAGTGCTTACTATGAGAGAAACTCCCACCCCCCAAACCCAACTGCTGCATAAAAAAGCATTTTAAGAACAACAACGGAGCAATCTGAAAAGGGGTGGGGGGAGAAATCCAAGCCTCGTTTTAAAAAGTTTTTCTTCTGCTCAGAAAGAGCAAGAAAGCGGGAAGTATTTGAATCCCAGCCTCTGGACATGCTGCTTTGTAATTGGCTGTGAGCGAAACTAAGCTTGCGTGTCCTGCACTTTGCCTTATGCATGGGGATTTCACTCCGGGCTTTGCTCAGGGGAGAGGGAAGAGTCAGGTTAGCAGAGAAATGGGAAGACCCGGACATTGCGAGGGCTGGGCACGAGGTCCTCTCTAATGGACGGAAAACTCATGCATAACTCCAAGGAACAACCTATTACAGACCTGGGGTGAACGTGAGTGAAAGTTCCCATGCATAAATGACCTGTGTGAAACAGGAAAATCCACTTGCGAAAGATCGTTAAAGTGCATTGAAAGCGGACTGAAAGTGCATTATTCAGGATGTGTGAAAGCACCCGCAGATAAACCCGCCAGCCCACTTTCTCAACTATGCCCATTACAGCATCTACAGGCTGAAAGCCCCTGAACCTCTTGGGTACCTGTGGGCCAGAAATGGCCAAGCAGGCAATCAGATCCCCTCCAGTCTGTTCTGCAATGACTCTGGGGCCTCTTTGCAGGCACCCAGGGGAATGACAGGACGTAGACAGATTTTGTGCAAGAATTAAAGAAATTCTTTTCAAACTTATATATTCTCAATATCACATAAAAAATGATGCTGTCCACCCCCCTGAAGTCCACTCCTTTGTACCACGAGGATTCCCCTTCAAAACTAACTCTCTAAGATGGAAAGCATTTGACATCCATGTTTGTTTTCAGCATACAGAAAGACATCTTTATTCCTTTTGGGGCATGCATGCTTTTTGGAAGATTGTGGACAGACCATGGATCCAGACATTACGAGTTCCACTCTGGTATATATTTTAGATAACTCGGAAACTCAAAATATCCAGGAAAATATGGGTTGTGGCACCCATATAGGCACCCAAACTACTTCAGGTTGAGTAGCCTTTATCTGGATATCCAAAATATGGAAAGATCCAAAAATATGGACATTTTGAGCTGGCATGTAGGCATTACTCACAGGCCCTCAGCTGCGCGCCAGTTTGCTTTCTGATGGTTCAATGTACACACAATTATTTAAAATATTTTTTAAAATTACATTCAGGCTATGTGTATAAAATGTATATAAAACATATATGAAACAAAAATGAATTTTGTGTTTAGACTTGGGTACTATCCCCAAGATACCTCTTTATTATATGCAAGTATTCCAAAATACGGGAAGATCCGAAATACAGAAAACACTTCTGGTCCCAAGCAGTCCGGATAACGGTTACTCAACCTGTAGTCCAAACCAAAGCTGGAAAACACAGCTTAGTGGAGCTGCGAACCAATTGCAGCTCCCTGCTCTTCAGGCTTGGGGATAAAAGCCAGTTTTGTCCTACCACATGAACACATGAAGCTGGCTTCTACTGAATCAGACCCCTGGTCCATCAAAGTCAGTATTGTCTACTCAGAGCAGCAGCAGCTCTCCAGGGTCTCAGGCAGAGGCCTTTCACATCCCCTTTAACTGGAGATGCCGGGGTTTGAACCTGGGACCTTCTGCATGCCAAGCAGAGGCTCTACCACTGAGCCACAGCCGTGTCTATGCTAGAAAATAAACGTCTTCCTAACTAAGTGAAGCAAAAGCTGCCCCTTTGTAACACTGGCCAGCTTTTTCTCCTATAACTTGGGGTGCGGTGGGGAACAGGAGGACAGCCACTGAGGAAGCTGGCAGTAAATGTAAGATGAATAACAGAGTACTTATTCATACACAGTGTAATTAGCTTGCGGAGTTCTTCGTCGCATAGGGTTGCCAGGTCCCTCTTCATCACTGGCGAGAGGTTTTGGGGGCGGAGCCTGAGGAGGGCGTGGTTTGGGGAGGGTATGTTTAGCCTGAAGAGGAGAAGACTGAGAGGGGATATGATAACCATGTTCAAGTACTTGAAGGGCTGTCATATAGAGGAGGGTGACGAGTTGTTCTCTGTTGCTCAAGAAGGTCGGACCAGAACCAACGGGTTGAAATTAAATCAAAAGAGTTTCCGTCTAGACATTAGGAAGAATTTTCTAACTGTTAGAGTGATTCCTCAGTGGAACAGGCTTCCTCGGGAGGTGGTAAGCTCTCCTTCCCTGGAGGTTTTTAAGAAGAGGTTGGATGGCCATCTGTCAGCAATGCTGATTTTGTGACCTTAGGCAGATGATGAGAGGGAGGGCATCTTGGCCATCTTCTGGTCACTAGGGGTGTGGAGGTGGGAGGTAGTTGTGAATTTCCTGCATTGTGCAGGGGGTTGGACTTGATGGCCCTGGTGATCCCTTCCAACTGTATGATTCTATGATTCCAATGCCATAAACTGCCAAAGCAGCCAATTTCTTCAGGTGAACTGACCTCTATCGGCTGGAGATCAGTTGTAATAGCAGGAGACCTCCAGCTAGTACCTGGAGGTTGGCAACCCTACCATCACAGGAAGTAGTGGCAATTACTCATTTACATGGCTGCAAAAGACAGATTCACCAAATTAAAGGCAGAGACGTCCACCTAGGGCAAAAAGCAACCTCCATGTTCAGAAGCAGTGTACCTCTGAACAAAGAAGGCTGGTTACCATGCCCTGCCTGTGGGCATCCTGGGAGCATATGATTGGCCACTGTAGAAAGCCAGATGCTATGTTAGACTGGACTTGGGTCTCTCCCTTTGAGAGAGGCAGAACTTCCCGCAGAGGAACCTGCCTAATGCTGTTTCTGGTCAAGCAGGTTTTTAGAGGAAAGCTACAAAAACCTAAGACACCTATTTGGTATGAAGAGTCACTCTACTTTCAAGCCACCTTAAAGGCAGAGATGGTGGTGGGGAGAGAGAGGTGTCCTTGAAGTGGGGACGGAGGTGAGAAGGGAGGGGAAGGATGCTGAAAAGCCGGACTGTGCCGAGGGTAATCCAGGCCCAGCTCTGAGTGGCCCCAGATCCAGGGCTCACCTCCAAGATCTTCTGGAGCTGCTTGTCGTTCTCCACCACGATGATGTTGGCCCCACAGTTCTCCGCCACATACTGGCAGGCCTCGGGGGAGTTGGTGGTGTAAATACCAACGGCAAAGCCACTGTAAGGAAGAAACAGAGCTGTCACATGAACACATGAAGCTGCCTTCTACTGAATCAGACCCTTGGTCCATCAAAGTCAGTATTGTCTGCCCAGACCATCAGTGGCTCTCCAGGGTCTCAGGCAGAGGTCTTTCACGTCACCTACTTGCCCAGTCCCTTTAACTGGAGATGTCGGGGATTGAACCCGGGACCTTTTGCCTGCAAAACAGAGGCTCTGCCACTGAGCCATAGCGGCTTCCCTGAGCCCCAGCCTGGTGCTGCCCATTCATCTGGCGCTCATGAGCCGCATCACTGGCCGTTGGAAACAGACCCATTAACACAACGCAGCATCGGAACCGCAGCAACCGGCAAACAAAGAAACGGTTGGCGTCTTTGCAAATATTCTTCTCAGGGAGGAGGTTCCAGTGCTTGAGGGCCATTTCGAGTGGGAAGCAGCCCCACCCGTGGGAGCAATGGGAGAAAAGACCTACAGCCTTGCGAAGTATCTGCCTGTACATCTTAAACTACGCTGGCAAAAAAAAATCTCTCCCGTCAGCCACTGGCTGGGAAACCGCCACATCTTTTGGCTGTAGCTGGCTCCTTCGATTGCACGTGCAGAGACACAGCGGAGGCAGAGTGTTCAGGACTCAGACTCATAAAGAAATACAAGGAACAGCTCCCCAAAGAGCAGGCAGCTCCTACTCCACAAGAAAACCCTTCCAGGCTCCACTTAGAACGTATACCCCTGCTAGCAGTGGCTAGAGCGTAAGACTAGGATCTGGTTGCTATAAACAGGTTGAGTATCCCTTATCCGGGTTTGATTCCCCACTCCTCCACATGAGCAGCGGAGGCTAATCTGGTGAACCGGGTTGGTTTCCCCGCTCCTACACATGAAGCCAGCTGGGTGACCTTGGGCTAGTCAAAGCTCTCTTAGAGCTCTCTCAGCCCCACCTACCTCATAGGGTGTCTGTTGTGGGGAGGGGAAGGGAAGGTGATGGTAAGCTGGTTTGATTCACCCTTAAGTAGTACAGAAAGTTGGCATATAAAAACCAACTCTTCTTCTTATCCAGACTGCTTGGGACCAGAAGTGGTCCGTATTTTGGGTATTTCCGTATATTTGGAATATTTTTGGAATTTTTGCATATACATAATGAGCTATCTTGGGGATGGGACCCAAGTCTGAACACGAAATTCATTTATGGCTTATATATGTTTTCTATATACTTTATACACATAGCGTGAATATAATTTTAAACAATATTTTAAATAATTTTGTGGTCATTGAACCATCAATGGAGCTGCTGAGGGCCTCTGAGTAAGGCCTGCATGCCGGCTCAAAAGGTCCAATTTTTGGATCAGTCCGGATATCAGATGTCTGGATAAGCTATACTCAATCTGTATTTCTATTCTGGGTTATCATGCCAATAAACGTGGCTGAAATGGAAGTATTCTGAGCTTTAAGGCTCATTTTAACGTTACTCTCAGGAGTTTTATGATCTTTTCCTTTTGGTGTGATATGTGTATTTGCTAACGGTTCTAGTTTTTAAGAATGACATATTCTTCAGCACCAATAGACGGTATTGATTGTGGTTTTAGAGATCTAAATTTTTTTTATATACATAGTTGTGTGAGTCATCTTGATTACAATCTATAGAGGGGCAGGATAAAAATGCTTCAAATAAATGAATAATGATAATTTTTTTTAAAAGACTAGGATCTGGGAGACACAGGTTCGAATCCCCACACTTCTGTCGAACTACATGGGTGACCAGTCTCACATACTCAGCCTAGCCTACCTCACAAGGTTGCTGTGAGGATAAAAAGAGCGGAGAA
Source organism: Euleptes europaea (assembly GCF_029931775.1). Taxonomy (NCBI): domain Eukaryota; kingdom Metazoa; phylum Chordata; class Lepidosauria; order Squamata; family Sphaerodactylidae; genus Euleptes; species Euleptes europaea. The sequence goes on along the minus strand of NC_079313.1, from coordinate 12,095,274 downwards.
AGATGTAAGCTCCTTTGAGTCCGGCTACTCACAGCTCTCTTAGAGCTTTCTCAGCCCCACCTACCTCACAGGGTATCTGTTGTAGGGAGGGGGAGGGAAAGTGATTGTAAGCCAGTTTGATTCTCCCTTTAGTGGTAGAGAGAGCCGGCGTATAATAACCAACTCTTCTTCCCCAGTGAGGGGGAGGGATGCATAAAATGCATAAAATTAAAAACAAAATTAGCAAAATGTACCTTGAAGATACCCTGACCTGGAATGGCCCAGGCTAGCTTGATCTCATCAGATCTCAGAAGCTAAGCAGGGTCAGCCCTGGCTAGTACTTGGATGAGAGACTACCTAGGAAGTCCAGGGCTGCTATGCAGAGACAGGAAATGGCAAACCACCTTTGAACCTCTCTCGCCTTTAAAACCCTATGGGGTCGGCTCCAAGAAACTCCCTTTCAGGGTCTTACCAGCCTCTGTCACCTTTGAAGGTGGAAACACTTGGGTGGTTTGTGCATGGGTGCTTTCACTCACGTTCACCCCCCACCCTGTCTGTCTTGGTTGTTCTTTGGAGTTATGCATGAGTTTTCCCTCCATTAGAGATGACCTTGCTGCCAGCCCTCGCAAATCCCGGACCTTCCCGTTCCTCTGTTAACCCGATTCTTCCCTCTCCCCTGAGCTGAGCCTGGGTAAAATCCCTGTGCATAAGGTGTGCGGGACACGCAAGCTTCATTTCGCTCACAGCCAATTACAAAGCAGCATGTCCAGAGGCGGGGATTCATTCCTGGGAGCTCTTTCTGAGCAGAAGAAAGACTTTTTAAAACCGATGATTGGATTTCTCCCCCCTTCTTTTCAGATTGCTCCATTTTTTGTTTTATATTCTTAAAATTCTTTTTTTATGCGGCAATTGGGTTTGGGGTGGGGAGGAAACTTTTCTCTCACTACAGCCAATTACGAAGCAGCATTTCAAGGGGCGGGGATTTGAGCTTGGAGACTGCTGGGGCGTAGACTCCCAAAAGGAAAGCGTGGGTCCAGCGAGCGACGAACCTCAGGTAAAACTCCCGTGCATAAGCGACCTTGGAGACGGAGTGGCCAGAAGGCCTCTTACCCAGCAAGAATAGCTCCGATGTCAGCCAGGAACCACTCGACGGAATTGAATCCCAGGATGCACACGCCGTGGAAACGCTCCAAGCCCAGCTGCGGACAGAGTCGAGAAACGAGTCAGGCTTCGTCTCCTCCCAGAAGTCTTCAGGCAAACCCCCAATTTTGCACAACCGGCAGCCAACCCAATGTATTCTTTACCTCCCCCTCCAATCTATACAGTTTAAACATGTCCATGGAGTAGGGTTGCCAACCTCCAGGTACTACACACACAACAAAAATATCAGCCTGCTGTAAAAGGGAAACTATATAAGAAATAAACAGCAGTACAGGCTTACAATAACCAAAGAAACAACTAATGTTGATGCGAAGAATATATAACAATGTAATATTGTAATAATCAAAGTAGCACCACAAAAACAAGGTGCAAAATATACAAGTACAATATCAAGCCTGTTACACCATAAGATTTGTATATTTCTTGTATATAACCTCCAGGTACTAGCTGGAGATCTACTGCTATTACAACTGATCTCCAGGCAATAGAAATCAGATCCCCTGTAGAAAAAGGCCACTTTTGCAATTGGATTCTATGGCATTGAAGTCCCTCCCCTCCCCAAACCCCGCCCTCCTTGGGCTCCACCCCAAAAACCTCCCACCAGTGGGGAAGAGGGACCTGGCAAACCCTACCATGGAGGAACAGTTAACCCCAAAGCTTACAGTTCGCCACGTTCATATTTCCTTCTGGATCTGGGGCGAGGGTGTGGTATGTTAATAATCTTTCATGTTCTAAAATAATCTTTCATGTTCTTTCATGTTCTTTTAACAGTGTTTAAACCCACCAAGAAAATACAACAAATGCTACGATCAGCTAAAGACAAAAGAGACCCCCTCACCTCTGCAGGAGTATATCGTATACCTTGCAGCTGTGGACAAGTTTACATCGGGACAACAAAACGCAGCATACAAACAAGGATAAAAGAACATGAAAGATACTGCAGATACCTGAGAAATCAGCAGTGGCTGAACATGGACTGACACAAACAGGACACAGGGTCTTATTCCAAGACACTGAAAGACTGGACAATTCTACCAACTATTTTGTCAGATTGCACAGAGAAGCCATTGAAATTCATAAACATCAGCACAACTTTAACAGAAAAGAAGAGAGTTTAAGAATGAATAAGGCTTGGCTTCCTGTCTTGAAAACCTCCAGACTAACAAAGACTACAGTCAACAATAGCCATGCAGATTAGCTTTGGATTTCACACATTAACAGATCACTTCAGGATACAATGGTTCCATATTAACATACCACACCCTCATCAGCACATTATCTTGATACTTACAGGACAATGGTTAGCACATTACCTTTGTTACTTTTTGCAGGACAATGATTCAGCTCAAACCCAACCCCTGTCTGACTATATATTACTCTTCCTACACACTTGACACTGAGAGACACTGTCCTTCAGTGTTACTCCTCTGAAGATGCCTGCCACAGCTGCTGGCGAAACGTCAGGAAAGAAAATACCAAGACCACGGTTACACAACCCGGATAACCTACAAGAACCAATGAACTCTGACCGTGAAAGCCTTCGACAATGCAATTTCAAATTTAAAAAAAACAATAGGGTCATATTATTTATTAAGGTAATAAAAAAGGTAAAGGTCCCCTGTGCAAGCACCGGGTCATTCCTGACCCATGGGGTGATGTTGCATCCCAACGTTTCCTAGGCAGACTTTGTTTACGGGGTGGTTTGCCATTGCCTTCCCCAGTCGTCTTCCCTTTACCCCCAGCAAGCCGGGTGCTCATTTTACCGACCTCGGAAGGATGGAAGGCGGAGACGACCTCGAGCCGGCTACCTGAAGCAACTTCCGTTGGGATCGAACTCAGGTTGTGAGAAGCTTGGACTGCAGTACCGCAGCTTATCGCTCTGCGCCACGGGGCTCTTCTATTAAGGTAATACTAATTGGATTTTTCACCCCTCTTTTTTTCTCCTTCCAAAAGGATTTTATGTTATTTTTTTAACCTTGTGTTACGTCTGTGTAAATGTCAGGATGTGTATTGTAAAATTATGCATGGATGACCACTGAAGAAGGCCTTTAAAGAGCCAAAACGCATCTGGTCTTATTTTGGCCATTGTATGCACTAACATCAACTGTTTATGCGCTGGTAATATTTGTAAACATTTCTGTGCTTTTTCGGTAGCCTTCTTTTAGGCCCTGTGTTTTGAAACACAATTGTGCACAATATATAAGTAAACAAATGCATTTTTTTGTTACAGACGATAGTGTTTAGCTCAGCCTTTTTGGTTTTCGCATAAAAAGAACAAGCAATTCACTCCAAGGTTGCCAACCTCCAGGCACTAGCTGGCGATCTCCTGCTATTACAACTGATCTCCAGCCGATAGAGATCAGTTCCCCTGGAGAAAAATGGCTGCTTTGGCCATTGGACTCTATGGCACTGAAGCCCCTCCCCTTTCCAAATTCCACCCTCCTCAGGTTCTGTACCCCCCAAACCTCCCACCGGTGGCAAAGAAGGACCTGGAAACCCTAATTCACTCTCTTCCTCACCCAACCACCTCTTGCTTTCCTCCCAAGTTCTGACTGCCTTTGATCGCTCGTCCACTGCCCGTAACTAGAGACTGGTTTGGGGGGGCACATTGTGACCAAGGGGGCAGAGCTGAGTCTGTCAGGCTCCGCTAGCAAGACTCCCTACAGGGCAGGGAGCAGCATGCTACCCCCCTCCCCAGTGTGCCCGGGCTCTGGGCATGTACGTTGCTTTTGCTGGCTTAGGGTAGGAATGACCAGGAAAGTTGGAGCTGCCTTCCCTCCCCGGATCTGACCCAGGCATGGCAGAAGCAGAAAATCCAAGGATGTGAATCTCTCCCACCTTCAGCCTGAAACGGGATGCTCTATCCAACCTTCTGGGCCCTTGTTCCGCCCCCTGGATAGACCACAACCCCAGGATAATCCACGTCAAATGCTTTAATCTCCTTAAGAGGGCTTTCAGTATTTCAGCATTTGTTTGGAAACCAGAACAAAAAGGTAATGTTGGGGCGAGGCAATCGGGAGATGGAGAAAGAGCCGTCTGCAGCCCAGAGGTCTCATTCTGGCCCATCTGTGTAATTTTAAAACAGATCGAGTGGGGCAGGGCTTCGTCTTCCAGACAGACACAGAACTTGGCCAAAGGGGAAACGCACCCCATGGATGCGCAGCTCAAAACAGAGCCCCGCAAGACCAACTCCCTGTGTCAAGCATACATAGAAACAGTGCTGGAAGGAACCTCAAGGGTCATCCGGTCACACCTCCTGCACAATGCAGGAAATTCACACTACCTTCCCCCCCTATTATGTTAGGTGCTGTGGAGCACAGGCAGGATGGTGCTGCTGCAGTCGTCTTGTTTGTGGGTTTCCTAGAGGCACCTGGTGGCCACTGTGTGAACAGACTGCTGGACTTGATGGGCCTTGGTCTGATACAGGAGGCTTTTTATAGAATCATACAGCTGAAAGGAACCACCAGGGTCATCTAGTCCAACCCCCTGCACAATGCAGGAAATTCACAACTACCTCCACCCCACACCCCCAGTGACCCCTACTCCATGCCCAGAAGATGGTCAAAATGCATCATCTGCCTAAGGCAGGGGTGGGGAACCTTTTTCCTGCCAAGGGCCATTTGCACATTCATAACATCATTCGGGGGCCATACCAGGTGTAGATCTCCCAGTGGGGGGGGGGAGGCTAGGGTTGCCAGGTCTCCAGCCACCACCTGGAGGTTGGCAACCCCAGGGGAGGCCACACAGAGAAGGCCTGCAGGGCGCCTTCACTCCCCCCTCCCAGGCGGGAGGGCAGCCAGCGGTGGGCCCGAGCAAACGAGGCGCCAGGCGGGTGCAGCCTGCAGTCGATCGGCAAGGGAGGAAGGGAGGAAAGAAAACAGAGAAAGAGGAAACAGGAGGGAGGGAGAAAGAGAGAGAAAGGGATAAAGAAATGGAGAGAGGGGGAGAAAGAAAAGTAAAGGACAGAGGGAAAGAAAGAAAAGGACGGAAGGAAAGAGACAGAAAAAGAGGGTGAAAGAAAGGGAGAGAAAGGAGAGTGACAGAAAAAGAGGAAGAGAGAAAAGCCTTCCCCCCCCCCCAAACACACACCCGTGCACACCGGCCCTGCACGACCAGGCTCCAGCCTCCCCGGCCCACACACACACAGCGGTGCACGGAGCCCCGTGCGACCGGGCCCCAGTCTCCATGCCCTCCCCCCCCAGAGTCCAAAAAAGGCCCCCCTGAAGCCCGATTGGCTCCCGCATGCATGCTCTGCCGCCGGGAGCCGCCGGCCTCTTCCCCCCCCTCCCGCTATTCAACAGCTGACAGGCAGCGTGAGGGGCTTACAATGTGCCGTGGCGTTCCTGCACGCCGCTGCTGTAGGGGGCAGCCTTGGGGGAAGAGTCCCTCCCCCTCCCCTCTCCTCTTGCCGACCAACAGCTGACAGTCGGCGAGAGAAGGTCCAAAGGGCGCTGCAGCGTCCCTGTAAGCTGCGGCCCCAGGAACACCCTCGGGGAGGGCCACCCTGAGTCCCGCCTCCGCAGCAGGGTCCCAGAGCTCCCGAGGGCCACAAAAAATGTCCTCAGGGGCCGCATACGGCCCCTGGGCCTGAGGTTCCCCATACCTGGCCTAAGGTCATAAAATCAGCGTTGCTGACAGATGGCCACGAAGCCTCTGCTTAAAAACCTCCAGGGAAGGAGAGCTCACCACCTCCCAAGGAAGCCTGTTCCACCGAGGAACCGCTCGAACTGTTAGAAAATTCTTCCTAATGTCTAGACAGAAACTCTTCTGATTTAATTTCAACACGTTGGTTCTGGTCCGACCTTCTGGGGCAACAGACAACAACTCGGCACCCTCCTCTCTATGATAGCCCTTCAAGTACTTGAAGATGGTTATCAAATCACTTCTCAGTCCTCTCCTCTCCAGGCTAAACATACCCAGCTCCTTCAACCTTTCCTCACAGGACTTGGTCTCCAGACCCCTCACCATCTTTGTTGCCCTCCTCTGGACACGTTCCAGCTTTCTTATGTTATGTTCCCCCAACCACCACCCCCAGTGACCCCTGCTCTATGCCCAGAAAAAGGCAAAAAAAAAAAATCTCCAAGGTCCCTGGCCAATCTGGCCAGGAGGAAAATTCCTTCCTGACCCCAAGACTGGCATTACTCTGGGTGCGTAAGGACCACGAGAGCCGAGCCTGGACTCATCCTTTCCTGCCCTCCCTCTCACGATCTGCCTAAGTTCCCATGCCCTCCCCAAAGGCTGTTCCCAGAAAGGGAGGGGGGTAGAAAGAAACCCTCCAGAAAGTATTGATGGCAAAGGAAGAAGCAGCCCTCCCAAAGGGAAGAGACACCTGGATTTCAGAGTGAGACAACTACCTGTGCCACAGGGCACAATCCGCTAGGAAAGTGCCCAGCGCCACCGCCATTCATGGGCAAGAGCATGTTAAGGGCTGAGCGGAGGATGAACGGGCCATTTGGAGATACTCATGAGCACATGAAGCTGCCTTCTACTGAATCAGTCCCTTGGTCCATCAAAGTCAGTATTGTCTACTCAGACCAGCTGCGGCTCTCCAGGGTCTCAGGCAGGGGTCTATTCACATCATCTATTTGCCGAGTCCCTTTAACTGGAGGTGCCGGGGATTGAACCTGGGACCTTCTGCATGCCAAGCAGATGCCCTACCACTGAGCCACAGCCCCTCCCACACACTCCCCCCCTCCAGCTCAGGTCCCACAGGTCTCTACAGCCAGCATTGGCAGAAGTCCTCAACGTCTCTTTCCACTCCAAGTACAACCTCCACCTACAGGGAAGAATTTGTTCATTATAGGAACGTAAGAAAGGCCATGCTGGATCAGGCCAAGGCCCATCAAGTCCAGCAGTCTGGTCACACAGTGGCCAACCAGGTGCCTCCCGGAAGCCCCCAAACAAGACGACTGCAGCAGCATTTATCCTGCCTGTGTTCCACAGCACCCAAGATAATGGGCATGCTCCTCTGATCCTGGAGAGAATAGGTATGCATCATGACTAGTATCCATTTCGACTAGTAGCCATGGATATCCCGCCCTCTCCTCCATGAACATGTCCACTCGCCTCTTAAAGCCTTCCAAGTTGGCAGCCATCCCCACATCCTGGGGCAGGGAGTTCGACAATTTAGTAAGAATATAAGAAAAGTCCAGGTCTCCCAAGCTGTTAGGTGCCCAGTGAATTGCGGTGGTTAGAGCGTCAGACTGGGAGACCCAGATTCGAATCCCAGCTGTGCCACAGAAGCTTGTTGGGTGGCCTTGGGCCAGTCATGAGCCTCAGCCTAACCTACCTCGCAAGGTTGTTGTGAGGATAAGACAGAGGGGGAGAGGATAAGATGGAGGGGGAGAGAATAATGTAAGCTGCTTCAGGGGCCCCCACTGAGGGGAAAGATGGGGTATAACTGAAGTAAACAAAAGGGACCCCCTTCCTTGTTCTCTCTGGGCCTCCTCTACCAATGGAAGAGGCAGCGGCCCACTGCATGTGGAAAGCGTGCGCTTGTCCACTACCGATAGGGGTGCCAGCTGTGGGAGATTTTGGGGGTGAAGGCTGGGGGAGGCGGGGTTCGGGGAGGGGCCTCAGCAGGGTATACTGCCATAGAGTCAACCCTCCAAAGCAGCCATTTTTCCCCAGGGGATTTGATCTTGGTCACCTGGAGATCCGCCATAATAGTGGGAGATCTCCAGGTGCCCCCTGGAGGTTGGCAACCGTAACCACCAAGACAGAAAAACCCCTCCCCCGGCACCCTTAAAAAAAAAAAAACACCTCGCACCTTGAGAAAGCTTTTGGCCACCTTCCGGCTCTGCGCGTAGTACTCCTTGTAAGTCAGCTTGGTCCACGTCCCCCCTTTCTTCGAGGCCAGCGCGTAGAAGTCCCCGTATTTCCGGACGGCCTCGAGGAGCAGCTCGTTAATCCTGACAGGGGGCTCGCAGCCGATGCCGCTCTCGTCCATTCTCAGATTGACTTCCCCATCGCGCTTGGAGGTCCAGAGCCCTATGGAAGAGGGGGGTGGTCCTGGAGAGCCACGGGGGGGGGGGGGGTGGAGACAGAAAGCATTCAGTGCTGGTCCTCTATGTTGGGAGAGGGTGTCGAATATCCTGAGATTGGGAAGGCCCCCAGTTCAAATCTTGCCTCTGCCAGAGCCTCACTGGGAAGCCACTTCCTCAGTCTTCCCTCCTCCATCTGTAAAATGGGGATAATTCTAACCCCCCTTAAAAAGGCTGTTGAGCAATAGTCACTTCCCCCCATCTGAAACCGCTGCAGGTTTTTCATCATTCTTCAGTGTTGTTTTAGGGTTTTAAAAGTCTCTTAGGTTGTTTATGCATGGATACTTTCACTCACGTTCACCACCACCACCACCACGCCCCCGTCTGTCTTGGTTGTTCCTTGGAGTTATGCATGAGTTTTCCCTCCATTAGAGATGACCTTGCTGCCAGCCCTCACAAACCCCAGACTTTCCCGTTCCTCTGTTAACCCGGTTCTTCCCTCTTCCCTGAGCTGAGCCTGGGTGAAATCTCCGTGCATAAGGCAAAGTGCGGGATACGCAAGCTTTGTTTCGCTCACAGCCAATTACAAAGAAGCATGTCCAGAGGCAGGCATTCAAATGCTTCCTGCAGGTGGACACCTAGCAGTCGCAAGGCTCAGTCAAAAGCAGAAATTCAGGGAACTGCAAACATCAACTGGCCACCTCTCTGCCATAGATCCTCCTTAAGCAGAAGGGGGCTTGCCTACCTTTGGATTTGAACATCTCCGCTTTGGACTCCTCAGATTTTTCTGCTACCTTGGGAAGATGGTTTTTGATACTGCCAAGACACAAACAGAACAAAACAGAAAAATAAATAAATCAGGTCTTTGAGCTCTGCACTGACTTGACACGCAGTGGATTAAATGGGTTCCTCATTCTGTCACAGAGCCCCCCACCCCCCCAATATCTCCATAGCGCTGCAGCTCGTTTTACTCTCTTCACTTAAAAAAAGGAAATAAAAAACAGGATTACCATCCAATGCAAGAGCCTCCAATTACTGATTCCGACCCGGCTTCGGTTGGAAAGAGAAGAGCTTGCTATTCCAGCCACCAACTGGGGGTGGGGAAGAGTCAACCACCTGGGTACTATGGATTTCGACAATAGGATTTCAGCAATAATAAGGTCAGAGGCAGAAAAGGATTTCGTTCCCACAGAGGCGACCGCAGGTTTAAACATTTCCCAGTATGCTCCAAAGAAGCTAGCAATGGCAATTGGAACACCAATCCTCGCTTTGGGATTGAGATTTCAAAAGCATAACAAGCAGCCAAGCAACTACCACATAATTGTACTACCATCAAAGATACGCTATATTGCAATTCAGCAATCAAAAGTAAATTTCACATACACACACCCTGCGGGAGGACACTAGGGCCGTTTACGCTTGGTAATTAGCAGCGCGTTCCAGGCTGAAGTGCCCCGCATATTTTTCTGATTTTTTCAAGCTGAACTGTCATTCCAGATGTCACTGCAAAGCCGGTGCATACCCGCTTCGCATTTCTTAAGAGCCCCTTTAACGCCCTCCGCCGCTGCATCGAAGCATTCACTGAAGGAAGCATGCAGAATCCCAGCTGCAGCTTAGCTTTGCAAATGACGATTGCTAATGGCTATGTAAACAACGGAACGGGCAAGTGGGGGTGGATTTTTTTTTTACTTTCTTCTCTTGCATCAGGACTGTGAACAGTCATTTTAAAGGTTGGATTTTTAAAAAATCAGCATTGAGCGAGGAGCAGAATCGACCCTGCATAAATGGCCTAGCAGTTAAAAGATTCCCCAGAAGTAGTAATAGTTAGAAGGCTGCTTAACCAGGAATCTGTTACCAACAAGGTGCAGCGCAAAGTCTGGGGAAAGGTGTAGCCCAGGCTAAGTCTATCTCAATAGACCACAGCACTGGGATGGGAGACCACTAAGAAAGTCCAGGGTTGCTACGAAGAGACAGGCAACGACAACCGCCTCTGTTTATCTCTCGTTTTGAAAACCCTACGGGGTCACCGCACCAAGAAGCTCCTTGTCCATGATCGCAACGCTTTCTGTCCCCTCTGAAGTTAGAGGCACTTGGGGATGAATCTCAGAGATATTACTCATATGATTCTGGGCCTTGATTATTTTGTAGCGCAGAACCAGCCCCCCAAATCCAACAGGCAAGAGTAGGTTGCCAGATCCCTCTTCGCCACCGGCAGGAGGTTTTGGGGGTGGAGCCTAAGGAGGGCGGGGTCTGGGGAGGGGAGGGACTTCAATGCCATACTGTCCAATTGGCAAAGGAGCCATTTTCTCCAGAGGAACTGATCTATACTGGCTGGAGATCAGTGGTAACAGCAGGAGATCTCCAGCTAGTACCTGCAGGTTGGCAACCCTAGGAAAGAGACAGATGCTGGCACCCCTCTGCAAAGCAAGCCAGCCAGCCAACCCTTTTGTAAGCAACGCACGCAGCAGGGGACTTAGGAGAGGTTCCCGGGTCTCATACGGGCTAGCCCTCACCCCCCGAGGCCCCGGCCTGCAGTTACCGTCAGTGCAAAAGGCTTCTCTCGGGAGTGGACTTCATTCCATTTCAACGGAGGCTCTTAACGCGTCCGGGCTGGGGAGGAAACCAGTGCGGTGGACGCAATTCGCTCCTCCTGTTCTACGAGGGTACCGGGGTTGGGGAAAGGAGGGTTTCCTCCCCACCCTTTGCAACAGGAGGGGGATCCTGCAGCGGGGTCTTCCTGCCGCCACTGCCGGCCAAAGCAGGCTGCCTTCTAGAACCCCGGCGTTGTGACATCAAGAGAATCTCCCAGGGGTTCCAGGCCTAGCAGGGCAAGGCAGGAAATCTCTGCAAACTACTCTTCGCAGAGAGCACAGACGTTATTTCCATGCTTATCAGGAAGGATAAGCATCACAAATATAGGAAACTGCCCCCAGGGTTCTTCAATAGGGTTGCCAACCTGCAGGTACTAGCTGGAGATCTCCTGCTATTACAACTGATCTCCAGCCGATAGAGATCAGTTCACCTGGAGAAAATGGCCGCTTTGGCAATTGGACTCTGTGGCATTGAAGTCCTTCCCCTGACCCCTCCCCAAACCCCACCCTCCTCATGCTCTGCCCCAAAAACCTCCCGCCAGTGGCAAAGAGGGACCTGGCAACCCTATTCCTCAAGGATTCATTTCTGGAGCAAAACGGATCCTGGAGAGCCAGCGTGGTGTAGTGGTTAAGAGCGGTGGTTTGGAACAGCGGAGTCTGATCTGGAGAACCGGGTTTGATTCCCCCACTTCTCCACATGAGCAGCAGACACTAATCTGGTGAACCGGGTTGGTTTCCCCACCTGAAGCCAGCTGGGTGACCTTGGGCAAGTTACAGCTCTCACAGCCCCACCTACCTCAAAGGGTGCCTGTTGTGGGGAGGGGAGGGGAAGGTGATTGTAAGCCAGTTTGAGTCTTCCTTAAGTGGGAGAGAAAGTCGGCATTTAAACACCAGCTCTTCTTCAAAGGACAAACCCACCGCGCATAGACTCGATGCAGCTATCAGTTGAGACACTTATTCATATTATCAGCCAGTGTTTTGTAGTGGGTAGTGTGTTGAACTATGACGTGGGAGACCCAGGTTCGAATCCCCGCTCTGCCATGGAAGCTCAGGGGGGGGCCTTGAGCCAGTCACACTCTCGGCCTAACCTACCTCACAGGGTTGCTGTGAGGATACAATGGGAGACAGAAGGTTGTACACCACTTTGGGTCCCTGCTGGGGAGAAAGGCATGGATACATGAAGTAAATAAAAAATAAATAAATTATAACAGGGTCCTCCTCATTTGCTCCATTTTTATCCTGCCTTTCTTCCAAGGAGTGCAGAAGATCCTCCCGTATAGGCAAAATGTGTGGGGAGAGCAAGGCAACCTCTGAAGGGCGGAAAAGACACGCATACTCAAAAAAGAAGCCCCGAAGCAGTCGGCAGGGGTGACCACGGGGTAACGTCCCAAGAATCATAGAGTTGGAAGGGACCACCAGGGTCACCTAGTCCAACCCCCTGCACAATGCTGAGAGTCCGTTGAAAAGAAGGGGGGGGGAGAAGGAGAAACTGGCCTCCTCAGGGGCCCCCTCCAAGTGCTGAAAGAATCCCTGAAGGATATGATGTGAGCTGGGCAGGAATTTCCCTGCGTTTATTTCCCCTCCACCCAGATCTCCAGGAATGTCCCAACCCGGAGTTGGCAACCCTAATTACAGGCCTCGTTCTACGCCGGCGTCCTTTTGGAACGCGCGAGCCGATTTAAAGTTGTTCTTCTTAGCCGCTTGTAAACCAGGTGCCATCGGCCGGAACTAATCGCACCTCCCCAATTATACCGCACCACCCCAGATTAAGGCAACCCCCCCACACACACAAAAATGCCGCACAGCCGAGACTAAACTTTACCAATAAGTTAGCAAAATATGCAAACTGCAGTCGTGCTGTGAAAGCCTGTAAGTGATCAGAAATAAACAGCACTGGCCTTACCCTAATGACTATGTCCTACTATCTATACAGTATATTTAACAGTGTGGGTACAGTATACCTACAGTATAATTCATAATAAAACCGCAACAATATTGAACAAAAATCCCGACAAGTTTTGTAACATCCGACTTTTGCGGTCGCATATTTAGTGTTTAAAGCGACAGTCCACATCCCCACAATCTGGAGCAATAAACGGATTATGGGATGGCGACTGTCACTTTAAAAACCAAATATGCGACCACAGATGTCGGATGTTAAAAACTTGTCGGGGTGATTTATTGTATGCTTGGTAGTCTATAGATAGTCGGGATTTTTGTATGTTATATATAACTCGTTCAATATTGTTGTGGTTTATTATGAATTAAATGATGCATTGTAAACTGTAAGGTAAATGTCCCCTGTGCAAGCACCGGGTCATTCCTGACCCATGGGGTGACATCACATCCCGACATTTACTAGGCAGACTTTTGTTTATGGGGTTGGTTTGCCAGTGCTTTCCCCAGTCGTCTTCCCTTTACCCCCAGCAAGCCGGGTACTCATTTTACCGACCTCAGAAGGATGGAAGGCTGAGTCGACCTTGAGCCGGCTACCTGAAACCGACTTCTGTCGGGATCGAATCCACTGTTAAATATACTATATATATATAGTAGGACGTAGTCATTAGGGAGACTAAACTTTACGGCATGAAGATCGCACCAGCCAGATGTGTCTGCCATCCTCAATCCTAAATCCCTTTTTTCCTTGACAAAAGGTATGAGGCAACTCACCGGGACTGGGGCACGTTCAGTCGAGCAAGGAGTTTACAAACCACGCAAGGTTGCTCCGTGACAACCGGGAGCCCCATTATCAGCTCTGGGATCTCGTTCCGAAAGAACGCAGCCAGAAGACTCTGCTCCCAGGAGAAGAAATTAAGGTTTGGCGATGCCAGCCAAGCCAAAGGTCTCCTCCGGGCAGAGTAGCGGTGGAGGTTTTGGCCGAGGGAGCCCGGGGAGGTTGTGGGTTTGCTGAACTGGCGCCCCAAAAGAGGGCAGAAGCGCCAAATGCTGGCGGTTGGGGTTCAGCCCGTACAAGATGGGGCTGAGATCCCCTCCCCGCCCGGGCCCCAGGCCTAATGTTTGGGTGTGTTTCTGGACCCAGGTCTGCTAACAGTTGCAGCCAGCAGTACCATTAAAATCGCCAACCTCCAGGTGGGGCCAGGAGAACTCCGGGAATTACATCGGATCTCCAAACTACAGAGACCCATTTCCCTGGAGGAAATGGCTACTTCGGAAGGGGGGATAGGGTTGCCAGCTCTGGGTCGGGAAATACCTGGAGATTTGGGGGACGGGACTGGAGGAGGGCAGGGTTTGGGGAGGAGAGAAGAAGAAGAGTTGGCTTTTATATGCTGACTTTCTCTACCACTTAAGGGAGAACCGAACCGGATAACAATCACCTTTCCTTTCCCCTCCCCACAACAGACACCCTGGGAGGTAGGTGGGGCTGAGAGAGCCGTGACTAGCCCAAGGTCACCCAGCTGGCTTCATGTGGGGCAGTGGGGAAACCAACTTGGTTCACCAGATTGGCGTCCTCCACTCATGTGGAGGAGTGGGGAACCAAACCCGGTTCTCCAGACTAGAGTCCACAGCTCCAAACCTCCGCTCTTAACCACTACACCATGCTGGCTCTCCCGGGAGGGATCTCACCAGGATATAATGCCATACTGTTCACCCTCTGAAGCAGCCATTTTCTCCAAGGGAACTGATCTCAATTGTCTGGAGATAAATTGTAAAAGCTGTAAAGTTCCAGGTGCCACTCAGAGGCTGCCAAACCTAAGGGTGGACTCCATGGCATTATACTCTGCTGAAGTCCCTCCCTTCCCCCAAACCCTGCTTTTCTCAGGTTCTACCCCCAGATCCCCAAGAATTTCCCAACTGGAATTTGACAACCTTAAGTACCACAGGACCAAACCTGGTGCATCCGTTGCAAACCCTGCCTGGAGGAATTCCCAGGGTAGGCTGGCTTTAAAAACTCCTTGGGAATAGCAGCTGGTCCAAAATCATCACCAGGACTAGGCAAGTAGGTGATGGAAAAGACCTCTGCCTGAGACCCTGGAGAGCCTTGGAGAGGGGCCATGGCTCAGTGGTACAGCATCTGCTTGGCATGCAGAAGGTCCCAGGTTCAGTCCCCAGCATCTCCAGTTAAAGGGACTAGGCAAGTAGGTGATGTGAAAGACCTCTGCCTGAGACCTTGGAGAGCTGCTGCCGGTCTGAGTAGACAATACTGACTTTGATGGACCAAGGGTCTGATTCAGTAAAAGGCAGCTTCATGTGTTTATGTGTTCAGGTAATACCTAGGGGGAAATTCCTTCATATGATATTAAGTGGGTTAAACTTGTTCCCTGATTCCAATAAATTAGTATTTTTATTGTCAGATACCGACTCATTTATCACGTACAGGATGTCACTTTCCGCTCTAGCAGCTAAAAAGATAAGCGCTATACTGGCGCCAAAGAATATAACTAGCCAGAACGGATGGCCAGCTAGGGGATATTTTAATTATATTGTATTTTACCATAATTTATAAGGCATTTTATCTTTTATCTTCATTGTATAATGTTTTTGTTTTATAGTCTTATTTACTTTGTAATGGCCTTTGGCTATCTACAAAGAAAACATTTACTTACTTACTGGCCCAGATTGAGAGACAGCAGCCACGTGCTTCAATCCACCCAAGGAAAAGTGGCAGTTTTGCATAGCCTGCTAAAAATACATTTCCAGCAAACCAAACCCTGCCTTCCTCTTGCCAGAAAGGAGCCTGCTGTTCTATTTGAGAAGTTCTTTTCTTTAGTAAAACTTGTTCCTTAAAGATCAAGCGGTTTGGACAAGAAGTTAATTCTTCCCTGTTGATACCCCCCTTTGCAGTATACAAAGCCCTAAAGCAGAGAGCAGCCGTATCGAGAGCAGGTGGTTCCATTCAGACAACGCACCAAACCCAGGTTAAGAAAGCCTAACAGCGATTTGGTCCAATGCCTGAATTGACAAGTCAAGATCAGTATTGGCGGAGGGGGGGGAAGAAGAGAATCTGCCCTGCTACTTTGTTCACTCCCCTAACCCTGCTTAAGGTAGACTGCCTCTGATCATAGAGGTTCCATTTAGACAACGGGGATAACACCCAACATGGTGTAGTGTTGAAGAGTGGTGGTTTGGAGCAGTGGACTCTCATCTGGAGAACCAAATGAGCAGCAGATGCTAATCTGGTGAACTGGATTTGTTACCTCACTCCTACACGCAAAGCCAGCTGGGTGACCTTGAGCTTGTCACAGCTCTCTTAGCGCTCTCTCAGCCCCACCTACCTCACAGGGTGTCTGCTGTAGGGAGGGGAAGGGAAGGAGATTGTAAGCCAGTTTGATTCTTCCTTAAATTGGCATATAAAAACCAACTCTTCTTCTCCAGGAATTTAAAGGTCAGCTGATCCTCACCTTGCACCGGGGAGTTCCACAAGTGAATTCTGGGCTGTGAAACAACATCTGTCCTCACCCTCCTGCCAATTGGGTAGTGAGTGACTCCCAAATTCTAGCATTATGGGAGGAGAAGAAGAAGGCAAAAGTGTTCTTCCTCATAATTTTACATGACTTCCAACCCCCATCCTCTTCTTTAACCTGAAAAGCCCCCAAATCCTTAACTTTGTACTCCAATCCCCAGATCACTTGACCCAAGACAGGGCAACCAGTACACCTTGTCCTGGTTTGCCTCAATTTTCCCTTCCAGCAAGCGGTGACCCATCACATACAGGTTGTCCAATGTTCAAACTGCTTGCGCAGAAGATCAATTTGTTCCTTCTGAAGAGTTCAAGAACCGGGTCTTCTCAGTTCAGGCAACTAGCACAAAGCATCCTCCTGGGGTAGGGGAGAATCTCCATGGGTTAATTTTTGGCTATTTGTTTTAATCAAATGCAATGTGGCTGGTGCGAAGAACTGCCAGCCGAAGCAAAACAGCTGAGACAGAAAACTATGTTTAATGATTCAAAACGAAATTATAAGGAGCTTGGTGGGGGTAAAGGAAGGCAGACAAGCCATGGTCCTTTAAAAAAAAAAAAAGTGCTTCACTGAAACTTTTTCAGAATAGGAAATATTGGCTTTCTGGCCAGCTGTAGCTAGAAACAGGATGCAGGACTAGCTGAAGAAGAAAAAGGGATGTTTTTTATATGCCGATGTTCTCTACCTTTTAAGGAGTCTCAAACTGGCTTACAAGCACCTTCCCTTCCTCTCCCACAACCGGCTAACAAATCTTACAATCGCCTACCTTGTGAAGTAGGTGAGTCTGAGAGAGCTCTAAGAGAACCGTGACTAGGCCTAGGTCACCCAGCTGGCTTCATGGGGAGGGGAGGGGAAACCAGCCCAGTTCACCAGATTAGAGCTCACGTGGAGGAGTGGGGAATCAAACCCTGTTCTCCAGATTAGAGTCCACTGCTCTTAACCACGACACCACACTGGCCTGATCCTACAAGATACTTCCGCACCACAGCAAGAGCCAACACATCTGCCAGGTTTATTCCCACAATAAGAAAATCCTAGTTTCTCTCTCACTTCTGATGCACGTCATTGCATAGGCTGGATGCTTTCTGGGGATTGGCAGTTAAACATTTGGTGGTTTGGACCAGGAAAGAAAAACAGCTATTTTAGAAAACGCTTCCTCTGCACCAAGCAAGGTGTGCTGGCCCACTAGGGCGGGGTGCTCCTGTAGCAGCACGGTGCTCTGAAGAGGCCTGCAGCAGGCGGGGCAACAGGCTGGGGTTTCTGAAGCCGAGGCTTCTACAGCTGGCAGCTGTATTAATTGGGAATGGGAGTAATAACGCAGTCCAGTAACAGTCCAAGGTCAGTCAGGGTGAAAGGCAATCCATCAGAGCGAAAGGCAGAGTCAGGGTCAGGCCGGTCCAAGGTCAGGCAGGGAGTCCAGAAGAATTCAGGGTCGAGAAAGCAGTCCGAGTCAATACAGCGTCAGCCAGAGTGGAGTGCCGCAGGTTCGCCACGCGTTGCTTCCACAGATTCTGCTGGCTCAGCCTTCCTAAATACTTGCAGCTGTCTGGGGGAGGCAGCTTCTGTAAAGACTCACTCACTATCTTCATGGCTGTCTCGGTTCCTTCTTTGTTGTTCCAACCTGGCTGAACGCCGGCGTTGTTCTGCCAGGACCCGGCCCATTTTCCTTCGACGAGTCCCAGGAGACATCTGTTCCTCATGGTCTCCCGGCTCCCTGGGCAGCTTCCTTGATGTTCCTGGGTCGGCCGGCGTCTGGTCTTCTTTAGGCTGCTCTGTAGCCGGTGACTTTAAGGTATGTCTTGGCAATACATCGTCATCAGCTGTTTTCTCTGTCAGTGTGGGTGGGGAAAGAGGACTCTGTCCCTGGATCTGGTCTCCGTCAGAGTCTGAATCTGTTGTCAGGCAGCCTCTGACACAAGGCCAGAAGCCAGACTGTAAAATAGATTCTCCAGTATTGGCACTTGGAACTTAAAAGCTGGCCCTACCAGGCGGCAGAAGAGAAGGAAGAGGAGGAAGAGAAGGAAGAAGAGTTGGATTTTATATGCCGAAATATTGTCGAAGGCTTTCACGGTCATTGGTCCTTGTAGGTTATCCGGGCTGTGTAACCGTGGTCTTGGTCTTTTCTTTCCTGACGTTTCGCCAGCAGCTGTGGCAGGCATCTTCAGAGGAGTAACACTGAAGGACAGTGTTATATGCCGACTTTCTCTACCACTTAAGGAAGAATCAAACCAGCTTACAATCACCTTCACCTCCCCACAACAGACACCCTGGGAGGTAGGTGAGGCTGAGAGAACTATGACTAGCCCAAGGTCACCCAGCTGGCTTCGTGTGTAGGAGCCGGGAAACAAACCCAGTTCACCGGATTAGAGTCTGCTGCTGATGTGGAGGAGTGGGGGAATCAAGCCCGGTTCTCCAGATCAGAGTCCACAGCTCCAATTAGAAGAAAGAGAAGCTGTTTTTGCGTGCCACTGAAATAGCTAGGACAAAGTTTGAGTTCTTCAGCACTCAGACCAGGACCAACAACATTTTCCAGGGGACAAGCTTTTGTGAGCCAAAGCTCACTTTGTCTGATTAATGGCCCACAGCTACCTGCCTGAAATTAAAAGAGCTAGTTAAGCATAGCCGGGGGGGGGGGGAGTTTCCGAAGCCGGCTCCCTTTGAAAGGGAGCCCGGAATGCGCCAGCCCTGCTTAAAAGTTGCTTTTTGGACCCAGGTCACATGGGTCACATCGCACAATCTTCACCCATCTGCCAGCTGCTATCAAGAGCCCGTTTATGACTCAAAATCAGCCAGGGTCTAGACTGACAGAACTTTACCCTAGAATAGAATTGTTATGTTGAACATAAGAAAGGCCCTGCTGGATCAGACCAAGGTCCATCAAGTCCAGCAGTCTGTTCACACAGTGGCCAACCAGGGGCCTCTAGGAAGCCCACAAACAAGACGACTGCAGCAGCATTTATCCTGCCAGTGTTCCACAGTACCTAATATATTAGGCATGCCCCTCTGACACTGGAGATAATAGGTATGCATCATGACTAGCATCCATTTTTACTAGTAGTATGTTGGAATAAAGTTACGCTGGAATAATTGGTGGTCTTTTAAGATCGTTTTGCTGCTACAACAGACCAATACAGCTGCCCGTACGGGATTTTACGGACCCGGCAGCCAGGATGTGTGTGTGCGCATGCCGTCAAGTTACAGGTGACTTATGGCGACCACGTAGGGTTTTCAAGGCAAGAGATATTCGGAGGTGGTTTGCCATTGCCTGCCTCTGCGTGGACTGAGAGAGTTCTGAGAGAACTGCGACTGGTCCAAGTTCACCCAGCAGGCTCCATGTGGAGGAGCGGGGAATCAAACCCGGTTTGCCAGGTTGGAATCCGCTGCTCTTAACCACTACACCACGCTGGCTCTCATATCCTGGGCAGCCAGGGAATGTTACTTAAGATCTAAAGCAAAGAGCAGGGCAGGACAGAAAGGGGTAACAACTTTAGTTTTCTCCCCTCGACTGGGTTTGGGAACATTTCAACAGGCCGATCGTAAGCACGGCCATAATTACGGGAGACGAGAATGTTTGCCGGTATTTAGGAGAAAAACGGAGCCCAGGTTACAGCTAACAGGCTTCAGTTAACTGAGGCCGCAAAAAGTGTAACAAAACGTTTGGAACGGACTGCCACCAGATGGAGGGACCAGATTCAGAAAAGCTTACACGTCTTCAGAAGGGGATCAGGATCGCTAACAGAACCTCCACGTTCAGGGGCAAACTGTCAGTTGAGAGGGATCAACTGTGGAGGCAGACTCAGCTTCAGGCCCTGCTTGTTTCCCAGGAGGCATTTGGCTGGGCGTCATTAACAGAGGCTGGATGAGATGCACTTTGCACCCGAGCTATCAGAGCTCATCTTCAAACTTGTACTTTTTCCAGGGTCAGCTCTGGGAGCCAGTGTGGTGCAGTGGCTAAGAGCGGTGGTTTGGAGCGGTTAAATCTGGTTGATTTAATCTGGTTTGATTCCCCACTCCTCTACATGAGCAACATAGCAATGGACTCTGATTGATGTGTCCCCCCATTAACATTGAGTCCAATGGAGTAAATGAGGACAAGGAGGCTGGTGTGAGCTTTAGGCTTGCTTTATTGGCCAAGAAGTCATAACCGGGTGATCCAAGACACAGACAATGAGCTCTGCAATCCTGTCACACCGAGGAAGGGGCAATGCAAGAGGTTTTATAGACATTCCAATCAAAATTCGATGTTAGCTTGTCACTGCAACGTCATTTGTTTCTACAGCGCCAGCGTGAGCATTGCTACATTACTGAATAGAACTCTATTATTCCCTTGCATAGAGAAACGAAACTTAAAGGAGGAGTAGGTGGGAGGAAGGCTGTTCCCTTATGTGAGAGGAAAGATTCCAGCCTTTGGCATATGTGTGTGTGACTACTTGCTGAAGGAAAGGGGGGTTGGGGCCACTGACAAGCGGCTTCTGTGGGTATGTGTGTAGCTTGCGTGTCTGAATGAGGTTACTCAACCACTACATGATCTGGAGAACCGGGGTTTGATCTCCCACTCGTTCATATGAGCGGTGGACACTAATCTGGTGAACGGGGTTGGCTTCCCCACTCCTACATATAAAGCCAGCTGGGTTACCTTGGGCTAGTCACAGCTCTCTTAGAGCTCTCTCAGCCCCACCTACCTCACAGGGTGCCTGTTGTGGGGAGGGGGAGGCGATTGTAAGCCGGTTTGATTCTCCCTTAAGTGGTAGAGAAAGTCGGCATATGAAAACCAACTCTTCTTCTTCTCTGCAGCTTTTCCTTAATTCAATGACTCATGTGAGAAGCAAGTGTCCCAGGCCTCATTGGCCAGAGCAGACACAATTCACCCCTCCTCCTCCAACTCCTCACAACAACCCAGCAAGGCAGGCTAAGCTGAAAGGTCACAAAAAGAAGAACTAACCTGGGCGAAGCAGTCACCGACACATCGCTGAGCGAAACTCCGTTGAGTTCAGGGAGGGAAGATTTCAGGACCTCAACCGAGGAATCTGAGAATACAGCCGGTGCCTCCATCCTGCAAGGGGTGGAAAGAATTACTAATTTAGATGGGAGGCGAGTTCAAGAGGTTGCATTGCCTTCTGCTGCTTGAGGCATACAAAGCTCTTCTTAGAATGCCATCAACATCATTTGCATGGCTGTTCTATCAACAGAAGTATAATGTCCAGATCACGCAAAGTGCTGGTATCACTTTACTCTGCTCTGGTTAGATCTCACCTAGAGTACTGTGTTCAGTTTTGGGCACCGCAAGTTAAGAAAGATGTAGACAAGCTGGAACGGGTCCAGAGGAGGGAAATGAAGATGGTGAGGGGTCTGGAGACCAAGTCCTGTGAGGAAAGGTCGAAGGAGCTGGGTATGTTTAGCCTGGAGAGGAGAGGACTGAGAGGTGATATGATAAGTACTTGAAGGGCTGTCATGAGAACATAAGAAAGGCCCTGCTGGATCAGACCAGGGCCCATCAAGTCTAGCAGTCTGCTCCCACAGTGGCCAACCAGGTGCCTCTAGAGAGGAGGATGCCGAGTTGTTTTCTGTTGCCCTAGAAGGTCAGACCAGAACCAACGGGTTGAAATTAAATCAAAAGAATTTCCATCAAGACATTAGGAAGAATTTCCTAACCGTTAGAGCGGTTCCTCAGTGGAACAGGCTTCCTTGGGAGGTGGTAAGCTCTCCTTCCCTGGAGGTTTTCAAGAAGAGGCTAAATGGCCATCTGTCAGCAATGCTGATTCTATGACCTTAGGCAGATTATGAGAGGGAGGGCATCTTGGCCATCTTCCAGGCATGGAGTAGGGATCACTGAGGGGTTTTGGGGGGGAGGTTGTTTGGAATTTCCTGCATTGTGCAGGGGGTTGGACTACATGACCCTGGTGGTCCCTTCCGACTCTATGATTCTATTCTATGATTTTATGAAATGCCCCCCTGCTCACTCCCATGAATGGAATTCCCTCCCTGGCTTTATATTGTGTGCCACCTCCCCTTCCAGACCCGTCCTCAAATGCCATTTCCCTTTGGATCAAGTCCCTTCTTCCCTGCCCCAACTGAAAGAAAATCCAAGTGACTTGAATGCAACTATGGTCAGTTTCACCCTGCCTAACAACCACCCTGCCTAAAATCCAAGCGACTTGCATGCAACTACGGTCAGTTTCACCCTGCCTAACATCTCTTGGACTGACCCCATATTTATAGTGTAAACTCAATGGGGGCAGTCCCCCCATCAGCCTTGGTAACCCTTTCCACAAAGGGCTGACTAATCCAGACCCAACCAGCGCCAGAATCCTAGCAACCACGAGGCCATCTGCACCCGTCAGGTATTTGTGTGCTTGGGTAAAATAAAAAAGGAGCAACAGTTTGGAGCCAAACAAACCCCATCTTTGTATTATTAGCAACCCAACCCGGCCTGAATAAGATGCTGTTTCTAAAGGGGGGATCCAGCTTTACTCAGTGCTTGCAGGAAATGAAAGATGATGCGCTTGCCGATTTCTTTTTGAGCTCAGGCAGCTGCCTGTGGTCACGTGTCCTCCGCAGAAGAGAGCGGGCTTAGCAGATGTCACGGTTCTTCCTGCCCTACATCTGGAGAGGGGCCCATCCGGCCACACACCCCTCCCACAATCTTTCCGCCAAGTCATTCCCTCCACTGGTTCAGTGATGACCGACTAGCCCTGCTGACCCAATCGAATCATTTCTGTTACTGCTCATCGCGACATTCAAGTCCCCAAAGAGCATAGAGGAGAGGGATTTTCCGGGGAAATTTCTGCCGCAGCTGCACAATTTGCAGCTGTGCCCAGCTGAGAACACCCTGGCGTGCATCACTTGGCACAGAGATATAAATTTTTAGGGGACATTGTTCCTAGCGGTAAGAAGAATAGTTGGGTTTTATACCCTGCTTTTCTCTACCTTTAAGGAGTCTCAAAGCAGCTTACAATCACCTTCCCTTCCTCCCCCCACCCCATAACAGACACCTCGTGAAGTAGGTGGTGCTGAGAGAGTTCGGAGAGAACTGTGACTAGCCCAAGGTCACCCAGCTGGAGGCTTAGTGTGGAGGAGTGGGGAATTGAACCCGGTTCTCCAGATTAGAGTCTGCCACTCTTAACCACTATACCATTCGACGGCCAGCAAGACTTCGAAGAAAAATATAACTCTTCACCCTAACACATCTCATGCCCATAATACTGCCCTGGGGGATCAGGCCACAAAAGGGGCATCTAGACTGGCACGCGTCTCCTCCCCAAACAATAGCCTAGCAAGTGCTCATTCTGGAACAACTTCCAAGCAAGGCATGAAGGAAATGCCCACCAGTGTCCTCGCAGCCAGGCCCTCAAAGGAAGACTGCACCTGAACATGGAAGCTCCATTTGGCAGTTCAGGCTTAGCTATAGGTAGATCCATCTGCCACAAGGAAAATCTGCCAAACCTCCACCCCAGCATCCACACACAGGTAGTGGCTTCCCAGAAGAAACAAACCCTCCCCTCTATTGGACCACGGCATAAAACACTGAGCTAGACTGCCTGCTAAGAGGGAAGCACTACTTAAGCTATTACAGCCAATAGCTACCAAAACTCCCCCCGCCGCCCCATTTTAAAGAATTGCTTATTTCATCCTGGCCAGATGGATAGTTTCTTGCCCTATCTGAGCTTCTCAGAAGAAACAAACCCTCTCCTCTATTGGACCACATCCAATATTGAGGTAGACTGCCTGCTAAGAGGGAGGCTCTACTTAAGATATTACAGACAACAGCTACCAAGAAACCCCCCCCCCCATTTTAAATAATTGCTTATTTCATCCTGGCCAAAAGGATAGTTTCTTGCCCTATCTGAGCTTCCCAGAAGAAACAAACCCTCCCCTCTATTGGACCACGGCATCCAACATTGAGGTAGACTGCCTGCTAAGAGGGAGGCTCTACCTGAGCTATTACAGCCACCAAGACTCCCCCCCCCCAATTTAAAGAATTGCTTATTTCATCCTGTTTGCCTGCTATCCTTTTCCTTCCCCCATCCAGCCAAAATTCAGAAATTTCCATAAAGAAAAGATTAGAGCTAGAAAGATTAGCTGATGGGGAAGATGTCAAGTTGACTTCTGATGTTTGTCTCCTCTTCTCAAAACTTTACCTGCTCCACTACCCGGTTTGCCATTTCCATGGATGCCTGCCACTTTCTGATACAGAGAGATGGTTGGCTTTTTCTTAGGCAAGCATCTGGTTAAAGATAAAAAAGTCATGCTGACAAGTCTAAGCTGGTGCATGAGGTGTGTGTGGGGAGACTGACAGGAAGCCAAAATAACAAGTATTTGCAAAACAGACTCATCCAGTGAACATAAGCATGGCTGTGTTTGTTCTGTAGCTGATACAAGCACTTCAACCCATCCCCTGTCCACAAAATCCAGCATCTATCCCCCTAACACCAGCCTTTTTAAAGTTTCTAGACCTCAAGGCCAGCTTGAATGCTGGGGCTGCCAACCTCCAGGTGGTGGCTGGCGATCTCCCACTATTACAGCTGGTCTCCAGGCGAAAGAGATCAGTTCACCTGGAGAAAATGGCCACATTAGAAGGCGGACTCTGTGGCATTGAAACCATAGAAGTCCCTCTCTAAACCCCGCCTTCCCCAGGCTCCACCCCCAAAATCTCCAGGTGTTTCCCAACCCGGAGCTGGTAACCCTATTGAATGCATACAGGCACTGCTTGATAAAATCAGAAATTGGTGGGGTGGAGGAAACCGGAGTCAGTATGGGCATCGGACTAGAATATAGGAGGTTCATTCATTCATTATAATTTATTGCGGTCATTGGCCAGTATCACAAAGCTAAAACATCATTAAAACAACAGTTCAATACAACAACAAAATTAGCTGCATGAACATTGGAGCTAGTCAAATGGGTTTAAAACTCTGCGTCAGCTTTAATATCGTTTCCCCATGTTTTGCATATCCCTAGACAGAATTTGCCAACTTGTCTGGATACCCAGTGGTTTCTGTCGGACAACAGATATTCCAGTTTGGCCGCATCAGATTAATCAAGAAGCTCAACTAACACTGGCTGGAGATATTTTGATTTGGCCTCCTGTAGGAGGTTCGGATCATTCTGCCTTGAAGCTCGTTAGGTAACATTGGGAAGCCCGGTCTTCTAGTCAAAATGAATACCAGTCATGATGCATACCTATTCTCTCCAGGACCAGAGGAGCATGCCTATTCTATTAGATGCTCTGGAATACAGGCAGGACAATGCTGCTGCAGTCGTCTTGTTTTTGTGGGCTTCCTGGAGGCACCTGGTTGGCCACTGTGTGAACAGGCTACTGGACTTGATGGACCTTGGTCTGATCCAGCAGGGCCTTTCTTATGTTCTCTAATGGCACTGGGCCGTTGCAAAGATGAAACGGAGGAAGAACGACGTGTAGCGCTCCAAACGTTTTGGAGGAAAGTGAAAATTCCCAAGAAGATTTAGACCGAGGACTGGTCAGGGCATTGGTAGCTTGCACAACTCCTTGTGAGTAAGGTGGTAATTTCAGGCTTTCAATTGGCACTTGCATAATCGCCTCAGGTGAGTCGAAATCTCCTCCAGGCGACCAGACAAGGAAGATGTTTGAAAATGCTTTTCTAATATATTCCACGTGGGTCTAGTTCAGAGAACTAGTTTTTGGGAAGGGATGTATATGGGAGGAGGGGTGGCTTTTGCCCCACTGTATGGTTAAATTTACACTGCCGTTTTCTATCAGCACTACATATCTTTGGCTCGTGCCCGTGAGATCAGACACAGGCAGGCACGGCAGCGCCATCCTCTTAATGCTTGTTGTGCAAGAAGGTTTCTCAACTGGGCCAAAGGTCTTTCCTACCCATGCCAGCCAGGCCAGGGTTACCACAACCTTAGGTGAGCATCGTCTTATCTATATGGCAGTCCTCAGCAAACAGCACAAACGGTTTATTTTGGCTGGCAACGCCTTGACTTAAAAAAAAAATACAAGCTTGGACATGAGTTTTTCAATAAATGTTCCCGCCGCTGCCAGCAGCCAGAGGCTTCCTGGCTGTGATGCCCTAAACTACTGATTTGATTCTCAGGTCATCCCACGATGAACACATGAACAAATGAAGCTGCCTTCTACTGAATCAGACCCTCGGTCCATCAAAGTCAATATTGTCTACTCAGTCCAGCAGCGGCTCTCCAGGGTCTCAGGCAGAGGTCTTTCATGTCACCTACTTGCCTGGTCCCTTGAACTGGAGATGCCGGGGATTAAACCTGGGACCTTCTGCATGCCAAGCAGATGGTCTACCACTGAGCCACGGCCCCTCATAGGAATCACAGAACCATAGAGTTGGAAGGGGCTAGGCAGGCCATCTAGTCCAACCCACTGCTTAATGCAGGATCACTCTAGACTCGAGCATCCCTGACAAGTGCTTGTCCAGCCTCTGCTTAAAGACCACCAGTGAGGGGGAACTTGCCACCTCCCTAGGAAGCTGGTTCCACTTTCGAACAACTCTTACTGTAAAACAATTTCCCCTAATATCCAGCCGGTACCTATCTGCCTGCAATTTAAACCCATTATTGCGAGTCTGATCCTCTGCTGCCCAGCAGGAACAGCTCCCTACCCTCCTCTAAGTGACAGCCCTTCAAATACTTAAAGAGACCAATCACGTCCCCTCTCAACCGCCTCTCCTCCAGATAAAACATTCCCAAGTCCTTCAGCCTTTCCTCGCAGGGCTCAGTCTCCAGGCCCCTGATCATCCTCGTCGCTCTCCTCTGCACCCACTCCATTCTGTCCGCATCCTTTTTGAAATTGGGTCTCCAGAACTGCACACAGTACTCCAGGTGAGGCCTGACCAATGCAGTGTACAATGGAACTATAGCATCTTGCGATTTGGATGTTACGCCTCTGTTGATGCACCCCAAGATCGCATTCGCCTTTTCTGTCACTGCATCACACTGGCTGCTCATATTTAACTTACAGTCCACCTGTACCCCAAGCTGTGGCTCTTGGACGAGACATCTGCCTTGCGTGCGGAAGGTCTCGGGTTCAAAACGCAGTTAGACCGCTCTCTGCTGAGAACCCTGCCAGTCTGGGAAGAAGTTGGCAGATCCAAGCCAGCTCCGACTCTGCATAAGGCAGCTTCAGGTACTGACGGCTACGCCCTTCTGCTGAAAACCAAGAGGGACACAGCTCTGCCGCAAAGCCACTGCCTTGCATACCGAAGAGACCAGGGTCAAATCCCAATCTAAGGTGTCTTGGAAGGACAGGTCAATATAAGAACAGCCATGCTGGATCAGACCAAGGCCCATCAAGTCCAGCAGCCTGTTCACACAGTGGTCAACCAGGTTCCTCTTGGAAGCCCACAAAAATGACGACTGAAGAAGAGAAGGTTAGTCTGGAGAAGAGAAGGTTAATGGGTAACATGAAGAGAAGGTTAAGGGGTGACATGATAGCTATGTTTAAATATTTGAAGGGATGCCATGTTAATGAGGGAACTAGCTTGTTCTCTGTTGCTTGAGAGGAGTAATGGATTTAAACTAAGAGAAAAGCGATTCCACCTAAACATTAGGAAGAACTTTCTGACGGTGAGGGCGGTTCGACGGTGGAATGCGCTGCCTCGGAGGGTGGTGGAGTCCCCGCCTTTGGAGCTCTTTAAGCAGAGGCTGGGTGGCCATCTGTCGGGAGTGCTTTGATTGTGGGATCGTGCATAGCAGGGGGTTGGACTGGATGGCCCTTGTGGTCTCTTCCAACCTTGTGTGATTTTGTGACTGCAGCAGCATTATCCGGCCTTTGTTCCACAGCACCCAATATAGCAGGCATGCTCCTCTGATCCTGGAGATAATAGGTATGCATCATGGCTAGAATCCATGTTGACTAGTAGCCATGGATACCCCTCTCCTCCATGAACATGTCCACACCCTCTTCCAACTTGGAAGGTTGTAAGAGGGGAGTGGACATGTTCATGGAGGAGAGGGCTATCCATGGCTACTAGCAAAACTGGACACTAGTCATGATGCATATCTATTCTCTCCAGGATCAGAGGAGCATGCCTATTATATCAGGTTCTGTGGAACACAGGCAGGATGGTGCTGCTGCAGTCGTCTTGTTTGTGGGCTTCCTAGAAGCACCTGGTTGGCCGCTGTGTGAACAGACGGCTGGACTTGATGGGCCTTGGTCTGATCCAGCAGGGCCTTTCTTATGTTCTATTTGTCTATGGAAAGCTTTCCACCCTACATCCGTAAATACAGTCTGTCTATAGTTGTCTGGGTGGTCGCTGTGCTGATCAACCATGAAAGGTGCGTTAAATGTGGGGCATGAAGCACGGACAAACAGCAGCCCTGGTACACAGCGTACCTGCCTTCTTTTTTGCTAATATTTAAATATTTAAATTATTGGGTTAAAGTTGTATTGGAACCTTCCCCTGGAAAACCCACATCACGACTGACCAGAGGTCATTGAACCCATGTGGTGTAATTTATACAGCGACATTATATGGGATTATGCTCCCGTGATGAGAGCTTGTTTAATTATTTAGCCAATTAACAATTAGATCTGTTTTTATAATTGTAAGGTTAGAATCATAGCGTTGGAAGGGACCACTGGGGTCATCTAGTCCAACCCCCTGCACAATGCAGGAAATAAAAATATATGCAGGTTGATTGTATTTTATAGTTTTTTTAATATTGTATTTTATAGTTTTATATTGTATGTTGTTGTACTCTTAGCTGCCCTGAGCCCGGCCTCGGCCGGGGATAGAAGGCTGGGTCTAAATTGGGTGGTGGTGGGGAATAAACATTAAAAGCAGGTGAATTTGTTCAGCATGGCTTTATACTACTTTGCCACCCCAGAGGGCCTCAAGTCGGTTGTTAGAAACACTTCCTCCGCCGAAAAAGTGCGTCCGTTTAAGAACATTTTAAAAGTTAGGGGGGGAACCACGCTCAGTCTACACAAGGGGATGCGTTCTTTTTGCACAGGGAAGACCTCTTCTCTCAAGGGAGTTCACATTGTACGATCTACCTGGATCATCCCAGGACAGAGTTCTCCTCGCTTCATTTCCCCTACTCTGTTTTCAAGTTTACAGCTTTTTTTAAAAAAGCCGTCATCAAGATGAAAGTCTAGAGACAGCTTTAGCATTCTTCGGGTTTTTGCCCTCCTCTGTAGCTTCCCCCAAAAAATCATCTTGGTCTGGGTGGCGGCAACTAACCACTAAAATCATTAAATTGCCACAAGAAGACTGAAGGAAAGCGTCTGTTATTGTCCTTAGGGTGCCCCGTAGCTTGACAATTTAAGGAAGAAGAAGAGTTGGTTTTTATATGCCGACGTTCTCTACCACTTAAGGGAAACTCAAACCGGCTTACAATCACCTTTCCCTCCCCCTCCCCACAACAGACACCCTGTGAGCTAGGTGGGGCTGAGAGCTGTGACTAGCCCAAGGTCACCCAACTGGCTTCATGTGGAGGAGCGGGGAAACAAATCCAGTTCACCAGATTAGCCTCCGCCGCTCATGTGGAGGAGTGGGGAATCGAACCCGGTTCTCCAGATCAGAGTCCACCGCTCCAAACCACCGCTCTTCACTACTACACCACGCAATGCATTGGGGGGAAGGGATGACCAGCTGCGTTTCCCCAGTGGAGAGTTTGCACAACCAAGCCCTATCTGTGTTTCCTCAGCAAGGTAAAAGGCAAAGGTCCCCTGTGCAAGCACCGGGTCATTCCTGACCCATGTGGCGACATCACATCCCCATGTTTACTAGGCAGACTTTTTTTACGGGGTGGTTTGCCAGTGTCTTCCCCAGTCATCTTCCCTTTACCCCCAGCAAGCTGAGTACTCGGCAAGGAGTCCCCCTTATTTCACTGGCTTCCTCCCAAGTAAAGATGATCACAGCTTCAGAGGGTCACCGTTACAAAAGCCGTACTACAAAAACCATGGCGACAGCAAGCCCCCCAGCCGCGGCATCCTGGCATCCCCAGAGAGCCAGATTCTCAGGTTTGTTTTTAATTCTCACTGCCGCTCGGCTCCGGTTGCTTAATGGCAGCCGGGCGCACCTGCCGCAGGGCTTTCCATCCGCAGGATCATCCCAGCCAGCTCAGCCAATCGCAAGCCTCCTAGTCATCGCCCCATCATCCCAGGCCTCGTCATGCGAGGATGGTCTCCAGATGCTCCCGGGGTTACTAGAGCGCATTCACCTACTCCCAGGCTGAACTCCTAACGGAGAACCTCCAGCCGGCTTATTTCCACGCACTGGCTCAGCAGAGGAGGGGTGGGCGGAGAGGCCGCGCCAGTCCGCTAGATCACCATCTGCCTCTCGGGCATCCACAAAAGGAAGATGCACAAGGAACCGGCAAAGGTTTTCCAAGCCCTCCCAAACTGAAATAGGTACACCGGTTTGCAGTGTTGTGGTTTTTCAATCAGTCACTACATTTTGCAGATTGCTACCTGCAGCCGCAAATGTTTTTCAGAGATCGTCTCCAACACTGGGTACCAAAAATGGTATTTCTGACTGGTCATAATGTGGCATCTCAGTAAGGACGCCAGCCTCCAGGCGGGACCTGGAGATCCCCCAGAATTAAAGCTCATCTCCAGACTACAGCGATCAGTTCCCCCGGAGAAAATGGATGCTTTGGAGGGTGGGGTCTATGGCATTCCATCCTACTGCCCTCCCCAGGCTCCATCCCCAAATCTCCAGGCGTTTCCCAACTATTGATGCCAGCCTCCAGGTGGGACCTGGAGATCCCCAAGAATTAAAGCTCACCTCCAGACTACTGGAGAAAAATGGATGCTCTGGAGGGTGGGTTCTATGGCATTCCACCCTACTGAGGTGCCTGTCCTCACCATCCCCAAATCTCCAGGCGTTTCCCAACTAGGGATGCCAGCCTCCAGGTGGGACCTTGAGATCCCCCGGAATTACAGCTCATCTCCAGACTATAGAGATCAGTTCCCCTAGAGAAAACAGATGCTTTGGAGGGTGAACTGTATGGCATTGCACCCCACTGAGGTCCCTGCCCTCCCCAGGCTCCATCCCCAAATCTCCAGGAGTTTCCCAACCTGCAGCTGGCAACCCTGCCCCCCAACCCCCACCGGTGGCCAGGGGTGAGGTGGGGACCTGGCACTACATCTCAGCGCACTGCAGCCAATATTTCCAAATGAGTTGCAGCCAGCCACCACGGAAGCCGCAAGCATGCCATGATGAGAAGTAACCAAACATCCCTCATTGAGAGGTAACCACCTGTAACACGTATAAATATTCAAATGCCTATTTGCTACCATTCAGAGGCCGCTTTCAACATGGGAGTAAAAAAAACAACAGAATTTCAAAACAGAGACCAGCAACAGAAGCATCAAATAAGCATCCAAAACTGTGGTCTTTAAAAAGCATGCACGCTTCCCCATTTGCCTTTCAATTAAGTCAAATGTATTAGATTTAATATTTCCCCCTACCGCACAATCCATATTTGTTTCCTTTCCCCAAAATTAAAAAAAGAACGCACCCAAACCTCAACCTACTGGCTGTTCCTCTTTTCATAATGTCAAGGTTTCCTGAATGATGGAAATATGAATAATAGAGTTGGAAGGGACCACCAGGGTTATCTAGTCTAACCCCCTGCACAATGCAGGAAATTCACAACTACCTCCCCCCCCACACCCACACACAGTGACCCCTACTCCATGCCCAGAAGATGGCCAAGGTGCCCCCCCTCTCATCATCTGCCTAAGATAACAGAATCAGCATTGCTGACAGACGGCCATCTAAACCTCTTCTTAAAAACCTCCCGAGGAAGCCTGTTCCACTGAGGAACCGCTCTAACTGTTAGAAAGTTCTTCCCAATGCCTAATTAATTTTTTACTTCATTTATACCCTGCTTTTCTCCAGAACGGGGACCCAAGGTGGTTTACGACATTTTCTTGCCTTTTGTCCTCACAACAACCCAGTGAGGCGGGTTAAGCCGAGAGTGTGCGACAGGCCCAAGAACACCCAGCAAGCTTCCATGGCAGAACGTGGATTGGAACCCGGGTCTCCCAGATCCGAGTATGACACTCTAACCACTATGCCCCACTGGCTATTACAAAACCAAGCAGCCGAGATCTTCGTATTGAGTGAACAGTGTGCTGACATATTTACAGGGAGTTAGAGGGCAAGCCAGAAGCCCAGTTTATGCCAGACACATCCCAAAGCGCAGTTACTGCTATTTATAAAAAGGGCTGATAAAGGAAGCAAGTTAAAGATGGGGATGGGGATGGGGCTGTGGCTTAGTGGCAGAGCATCCGCTTGGCGGGCAGAAGGTCCCAGGTTCAATCCCCAGCCTCTCCAGTTAAAGGGACTAGGCGAGTAGGGGATGTGAAAGAACTCAGCCTGAGACCCTGGAGAGCCGCTGCCCGTCTGACTTTGATGGACCACGGGTCTGATTCAGTAGAAGGCAGCTTCATGTGTTCATTTAAAATGTTTATTTTTCCTAACCTTTTTCTAAAAGCTCCACATGTTAGGATTAAAAGAGGTTTAGCTGTCATTAATCCTACTTCTTCCAAAATGTACTTCAACAGAATGTATAATCAGAGCACAGACCTTGTTTGCATACTATTAATGAGCAAATCAGAGGTCCATTTACTCCAAAACCCCACTTCCTGCATTGTCCAGCCAATAAATAAATAAATAAATAAATACTCAAGAGCATAAAACCTACAGCACCTGTTATTCTCAGGTAGGCAGTCTCAACAGATGGAGGTTCCACTTAGCCACCATGACCAGTCTATCCCCTGGCAGTGAAGCTGTCTTTTGGGGCTATCTAGACTGCAGGTGAGAAGGCCCACATGATGGAAACTCCCTTCATCTAAAAGACTAACCTGCCACTGAGAAGGCTAGGCTAAGGAGCCTCCACTCTGACACACTAGTTTCTACATGCAGGGAATTTCATACAAGAATGCAAGAGCCAAAGGTCCATCAAATGCCACACAACAGCCAACCAGATGTGCCCAGAAAGCACGTGAGCACCGGGCTGAGATTCTAAAAGCCTGGTCCTGGTTCCACCCTGCCCCCTCCCCAGCAACAAGTATTGACAGGTATACTGCTTCTGACCAGTGAGGTTCCATCTTGCCGTTTTGAAAGCTGCTGGTTTCTACATACATTTATTGTGTTTCCTCACATGAAAAAACTGTGGCATGGAACATTTGAATCAGGAAATAGAACACCAGGAAGTAAAGCAGCATCATGTTTTCTGGCTGGGTTTTTTTTTTAAAGCCATTTAACCACCAGCCCATTTCCTCAATCATCCAGGAGGGTCTCCCTAAAGCAGCCCTTGGAACGTATCAGCTTACTCTAAATCCTCTCTTGGCAGTTGGAGCAGGTGCTATGCATGAGCTAATACACCATGTTGCATCATGCGCCGGAGCGTAGTACACGCGTGTGGGAGGGGAAGAGAAGACACACATGCTTCCCCCCATGAGCTACTTGGAAGCTCTGGCCAGCAACTCTACAGGGCTTCCTATCTGGACTGATTCCAAGCTAAGCCCAGTGAAATCAGATACGGGAGTAAGCTGCATAGGGATTGCACTACAAGCTGGAGGTATTGCTCAAAGAGAAGTCCCTCCCCCAAAGAGATCTCCTCGTCCTCCAACTAGAACTCTCTAGATGCTTCTGTGGGTCAGCTTTGCGCTAAGAAAAGGCGCACATTACCTGTTTAATGTACCCCAGGATGCAAGGACGTGCCTTAGACCAGAGGTTCTCAACCTTTTTTTTGTTCCATCCCCCCCTTTCACCATTGTTCAGAATATACTTTCCCCCCTTCCCAAGATAAGTAATTAAACTTCACTGAATGTCGCAAATTAAATTAAAAACAAACTACAGTTTACAGATTGTACATAACCTACAGAACATCACACTTTTCTGAATAGTGGTCCCAATCCCCCCCAACCCTAAAATCCCCCCCTGGGGAGAATTCCCCCCTTGTTGAGAACCCATGCCTTAGACATTTATCCAACCCCCCCAATGCCCTTCCCCCTTCCCCTGCTCATTAAAAAGTAATCACCTAGCAGTGGAGAAAAATCCGGCATGCTCTATCCAAGGGGTATTTCAAGTACATTTTGCTGAAATATTAGGGTGCATGTTTGCAGAGGTAGGATAAAGACTCCTAGCATTTTTTTGTTTTAAATGTAGTTTTAGATGCTATCAACTTTTCTTTTGCTGCCAGTTTATTTGAGATCTCGGGCGGCGAAAGAATTACACTAATTTAAAATATAATAAGCCTAACCAAAGCAATAAAAAAAAAATGCTCACAGGGTTTGGGTCTGTTCCACTATGTAAATAGTAGCTGCCAAAAAAATTTGGGGAGGGGGAAGAATGATTTCCCTGGCCATTTCATGGCAATGAAACAGAACTCCTTGCAAGACAAAAAAAAAGCATTGGGTTAACGTTGTGTGTTGTCCATAAAACAGAATAATTGTGAGATCTAGACAGGAAAACTTTGCCTTTTCTGGGGGATTTGACCCAATTTTTAGCCCAAATAAGAAGCCTGAAAGACAAAGGACAAAAAAAGAGTCA
The DNA here is from genome assembly GCF_029931775.1 of Euleptes europaea. Lineage (NCBI taxonomy): Eukaryota > Metazoa > Chordata > Lepidosauria > Squamata > Sphaerodactylidae > Euleptes > Euleptes europaea. Next base: position 12,060,628 of record NC_079313.1, on the reverse strand, counting down.
CCACCATCAAAACCAGCTAGATTTGGGTCCAATAGCGCTTTAGAGCTACCGGATTAAAATCTAGCTGTTCTACTGCGGACCAACACCGCTTACCCTCTGAAACTAAGCATGAAAACCAGTTTCCGTTCTCAGTGTAGACACAAGACTTACAGCAGCGCCCCTTTTTCAACAACAAAACCTGTACCAGGATTAAGAGAGAAGGAAGAGACCAGCTGCCAGCGTGACTCAAGGGACAGAAGGGGGACCTGTCAATCAAACCAGGCGGGCAAACAAGACTGGGGGGGGGTAAGAGACCTGGTACACCCCCTGGGCCGCCAATCACTCTAACGCAAGAGCAGGGCATGTTGACTCTTCTGCACGGTTCAAAAATAAAACAAATCAAAAATTCATCACCAGATGATGCAGGACAAAAAAGTCAAGGGGCAGGCGGGGATATCGTGTGCGTCTGAAAGCTTCCCATGATTGCCTCGTCCGCAAAGTAGGAGAGAAGCAAAATCGTGGACCGTTTCCTGGTGTAGAAATAAGCAGGAGGTGAAATGCAGCTAATTTAAACGTAATATGCTCAAACGTTATAATAAACTCTGAATTATATTTTTTATCTCAATTAACTGCCAAGTAGAATATGAATTTTTAAAATATTATAAATCAGCCTGATGCAAGTATAACAAACTAAAGATATTTTGTAATTATGTTTTATTTAAAAATCATTTTATAATACTGTATTGTTTTTATAATGATAACATTTATCCCTTCCCCTTTTCCCTTCCTGTACCCTCCAATTATATAAATAAAATAATAAAAAGGTTAAAAATAAAAAATAAAAAAATAAGCAGGAGGTAGACAGCAGGATACACATACCTCCTTCAGGATCTGCTAGGACTGTATTATAGCCAGACAGCCGGAAGGTTTGGGAACGAGTTTTCCCAAAAAGCCAGACAACAGAAAAGGGAGTAGTCGGCACCTGTGTTATTTCGGGCAGGTCTGGAAGATTAGATTTCCGTTTGAAATCTCCTCTGATACGCAGGCTGTTTTTAAAAGAGGGATCCCCCCCCAAAAAAGAGAGGAGCAGAGCCACCATCGGAAGCCTCAGGGGCATAGGAGCTACACAAAGACACCCCCCACTCACACAGACACACACAATGCTCATTTATTATCAAGGCACCCTCTAGCCTATGGGGGTGGGTTGGGTGTGCAAATCCTGCGTTTACCATCCCACACTGCCGAGAACACAACGAAAACTTTATCTCCTCCCCGCCCCAATAGGTAGACCTGCCGTTTCCCATCTAAGATGAACACATGAGGCTGCCTTATACTGAATCAGACCCTCAGTCCATCCAAGTCGGTACTGTCTACTCAGACTGGCAGCGGCCCTCCAGGGTCTCAGGCAGGGGTCTTTCCCATCAGCTACTTGCCTGGTCTCTTTAACTGGAGATGCCGGGGATTGAACCTGGGACCTTCTGCATACAAAGCTTTAAGCAGATGCTCTACCACTGAGCCACAGCCCCTCCTCACGAATTCCGCCAGGGCACAAGGTGCTGTCCAGACCCGGCTGTGTGGCGTTAACCCTTGCAGCCCCAGCCGCACAGACCTTTAAAATAGTTCACTTAATGCCATTTATGCACGGGAAGGTTTCGCCTTGGATTCGCCGCTCTCGAGATTCACATTTCCCCCCGCCTGAATTCTCCAAACTCTAGAAGGGGACTTATTGTTGAGCTTTAAGAATTCAGTTGGGGAAAATGTGCATCTAGAGAGCGGCAAATCCAAGGCAAACACCTCCCATGCAAAAAAATTGCCATTCTTTAGATGCACTCTTTGCCACAGGATTTGCCACTCTTCAGGTGCACTTTTGCCCCATCCATATCCCCAAAACTCAACAATAAGCCCCCCTGCAGAGTTTTGAGAATGCAGATGGGGAAAATGTGCATCTAGAAAGTGGCGAATCCAAGGCAAAACCTTCCATGAATACCTGGCCCATTGACGCATGGGAGGTTTGGCCACTCTTTAGATGTACTTTCTCCCCATCCCCATCCTCAAAAGTCAACAAGCAGCCCCCATGCAGAGTTTTGAGAATCCGGGTGGGGGAAACGCGCGTCTAGAGAGCAGCGAATCCCAGGCAAAACGCTCACCTGCATCAATGGCCTAATTAGGACAAGCGGGGAAAGTATAGACCGCTTTGTCTTCCAAGGCGTGTTCCGAGCCGCGCTCGCTTCTCCCCCCTCGCGCGTCTCCAGCGTGCCGGGCGCCGCGCAAAACCCCCTCGGCCGGCCGGCTCCCTCCCTCCCTCCGGGCTGGCGAGGCGTCCGGCGCCCATCCAACGCCCCGGCGTCCAGAGAGGCGCCGCGCAAAAACCCTCCCACACTTCCTCTCCGAGCCGCGCGCTCCTCTTAACCACCTTAACAAAGCGCATCACTAATCCCCCCCCCGACTTTATTAAGATTATTATTAATATTATTACTCTTTTAGCGCCAGAGCCAGATGCTCCGCGCTGCCGAACGAGGAAAAGAAAACGGCTCGCGCGTTACCTGCCCACGTTGCGCAAAAATCCTCCACAGCTGCCAAAATTTGCCGGCGGGAAGCTTTATACAGGGCAAAGGGAATAGGCCCCGCCCCCTACTCCCCAAGCCCCGCCCCTTTCCCCAGTCGTAAACCCAAGCCGGGGCCCCGCCCACCACGGCCGCTATTGGCTGCAGGGCGAAGGAGCGGCCGGCTCGGCCCGGGCTGATTCGGGAAGAGGGCTCAAGCCGGGCGCGCGAGGCTGGAGGCGCCATCTTGGGCGAGGGCCACCGCCTTTAAAGGGGAAGCACACCCCCCACCTTCCTCTCCGCCCCGCCCCGCTCATCAGCCGACTGCGAGCCGCGCCCCCCTCGCCGTGCGCGGGGGAGCGAGTTAACTGCCGGTCATTGACCTTTTCCTTGCAAAGCGGGTGAATGAAAGGAAGGGAAGCCAAGCCACGTGCCTGGATCGGGGCCTCTAGGGTGCGGTGGCGTTAGAGGGAGGAGGAGGAGGAGACCGGTGCGTTTGGCCGAGGCAAGCTCCGCTGACGGAACCAGCCGCCCAATGTCGGGTTTTGGCACAGCCCCCTTTGCAAATCGTCTAAAGCAGGGGGGGCGCACGCTTTTCACACACCCACCCACCCAAATAGTGGGGCCTCGTGATCTACGAGACTCCGGGCCCTGCGTCCCTCCCCACACCGAGCCACTGAGCAGCTGCCGTGTGGCAGCACCGTCACTGAACGTCAGAGTCCAGGGGGGTCCAGCCGTGCCTGGCAGGCGACGATTGGACCTGACTCCGACGTCACTTCGGAGCATCGGAGCCGTTGTTCATATTCATGTGTCTTTTGTCGGTGGTTCTTCACAATGCTCCAGTTTCACGACATTATTGGAGTGCAATTAAAAATGGTGCTAAAATCTCAGATGGGGAGCATAAGAATCAGGTGGGGGCAGTGGCGTAGCGTGGGTTGTCAGCACCCGGGGCAAGGCAAGTAATTTGCGCCCCCTAACCCGTGGATTTTAGCACTCGAGTCTCTTCCACTAGATTAGTTAAAGAAACCCTTTTCCACAGTGCCAAAGAAAGTAGCAGCCTTTGTCCCAACACCAACTGCATGCATCCCAGCAAGATTGAGCGAGTGATTGTTACATGGCACAAACATTGCTTTGGGATTCATATCCAAAATACGTTTTTGTACACCACTAATGTGTCCAGCCATAGTCGCAGCATTGTCGTATCCCTGGCTGTAGCAATGCTCTAGTTTAAGGCCATCAGCTTGCAACTTGTCACAAATTTGTTTTGTAATGACATCAGCTGATTTCCCATATAACTGAATAAAGTCAATGAAAGACTCTGTCACATGGACTCCTGAATCTTCAATATGCACATATCGAATCACTTGGGACATTTGGTCAGTGTGTGAAATATCAGGAGTGCTATCAAACATTATAGCAAAATACTTGGCCTTTACACCCTATGCTGTAAATGATGATACTAAATTTGTAAAGTGGATTTGGTTGTAAGAGCTTATTAGTTTAAAAAGTCTCAATACAGTCTTTGTTTCTAACAACCCTTTGCAATGGAGTCTTTGCATGCTTTGAAAATTGATTATGTATTGTAAAAAAGTTTTAATTTCCCGGCCCCCTTCCTTTAATAGTCACTTCCTCTAATTTGATGCCTCTGGAATTTTCTATTTCCTGGTTTGGGGGGGGGGGGGAGAGAGACAAACCGGTGTAGCCACCCCAACATTAGAAGAGGAAAAACGCCACCACGCATCCAGATTGTGACTCTCTCACCTTTTTATTTCTTGCCTTTTTTTTTTCCTATAAAAACTCCTCCATAAATTTCACAAATTTAACAAAGTTTAAAAGTCAGGACAAAAAACGATCCCATTAACTCATTACAAACATTTTCCCCCTCCCGTCCCACCTTTTCAGGATTTCGCCTTGGAGTCTTGGGCTGGGTGAGCAAAGAAAAAAACCCTTCCCCCCCTTTAACACATCTTTTTTAATATCCTCTCTATTCCGCAACCAGGTATTTAATACCTTTTTTTCTTTTCTTTTTTGCTTTTGGCAGACAAAAAAGCAGCAAGAAAAAAGTTTTTTTTTTAACACGCCAGCAAGAGGATTAAGTACTCATTTGCTTCCTTGAAGAGTGCAAACTCTTTTGTTCATCAGGGCTACCCCCCCCATAACCTCCCCCAACTATTCCACCCCCAGTCAAATTTGTAATACATAAGAGGCCTGTTCAAGGAGGATAATTTAGGCCGTGCGTACTTTGCATTATAAAAGAGAAGACGTCTGCATATATGATGTGCAAACCTCCTGGAAATCTGAGTCTGCTAACCCCTCTGCCTCCGGGTGCGCCCCCACTCTTGCCTCCGTGTACTGGCGAGAATACCCATGTGTCACAAGGACTACACGCCTGCCTCATTCTTTAAGCTAACAATACACCCGAGAAGGTTAAATCCTGGGGACCAGGATTTCTCTCAAAGCTTGCATGTAACAGAAGTGTACACGCGGTCTCTAGTACAACCGATGGGTCGCCCGGCAACATGCGGGCTTAACGGCATTAAAACCACAAAAGCGAGGAAATGCAAAGGCTTGTGACCGCACTCAAAAGGACGCGGGATCCGGTCCCAAAATGAAGCGCTTCAATCATGTGTTAATGGATGGAGACGGCGCCCCGCCAGGACCAACGGGTGTTTGGGTGAAACTCATAAGAAAGGCCATGCTGGATCGGACCAAGGCCCATCACGTCCAGCAGTCTGTTCACACAGCGGCCAACCAGGTGCCTCTAGGAAGCCCTCAAACAAGACGACTGCAGCAGCATTATCCTGCCTGCGTTCCACAACACCTAATATAATAGGCATGCTCCTCTGATCCTAGACAGAATAGGTATGCATCATGGCTAGTATCCATTTTGACTAGTAGCTACAGATAGCCCTCTCCTCCACGAACATGTCCACACCTCTCTTAAAGCCTTCCAAGTTGGCAGCCATCAAAACACCTTGGGGCAGGGAGTTCCACAATTTAACTATCATTGTGTGAAGAAATACTTCCTTCTATCTGTTTTGAACTCCAAAAACTCAAGGGAGCCAGAGGGGAGGAGAGCTGCAGAATAACTTCTAGACAACTTTCATCTCTCCCAGGCTTAATTTCTCTTAGCGACTGCCAGTGTTGGGGTCCACTTTGCCAGCCCCAGCTCTCTCCATACAACCTCTGACCCTCCTGCCCAGCGCCTCTCCTTTTTAAATGTGCAAGCTTAAAGCACGCTCCATCTTCCCATCAGTGATAAATTTAAGTCTCTGCAGTTGCCCCTCCAGTTTGACACCAGACCCAAAGGCTGGGGCAAGGGATTGGGGGGGGGGGGAGAGAAGAAGAAGAGTTAGTTTTTACATGCCGACTTTCTCTACCACTTAAGGAAGAATCAAACCGGCTTACAATCACCTTCCCTTTCCCTCCACACAACAAACACCCTGTGAGGTAGGTGGGACTGAGAGAGTGTAACTAGCCCAAGGTCACCCAGCTGGCTTCATTTGGAGGAGTGGGGAAACAAACCCGGTTCACCAGATGAGCCTCCGCTGCTCATGTGGAGGAGCGGGGAATCAAACCCGGTCCTCCAGATCAGAGTCCACCGCTCCAAACCCCCGCTCTTAACCAACACACCACACTGGCTCTCAGAAGAATGCCAAATAAGAGGTCTAAATCTAGCTTTCTACTCTCTCTACTTGCCAAGGCCTGGTATGAAAAAGCTGAAAAGTGGCACGGTGGGGGTGGACGGAATTGCAAAAGAAAATACTGGAAGCTTGTGCTTAAAAAAAACCCCGATGAAAATTATGTTAACGGCGTTAAAAGCTGGATTTGAGCGGCAGCTTTGACACCAACAAGATTTTCGGGGTGTGAGCTTTCAGGAGCCAAAGCTCACTTTGCCAGCTCTGACAGCTCACACCCCGAAAATCTTGTTGGTTTCTCTGAGGTGCTATTGCACTCGAATCCGGCTCTTGTACTGCAGCCCGACACGTCTACACTCTGAAACTAGCATTAAAAGGGTGTTTCGTTTCCAAGCCCCCCCTTTTGCTTATGCATAACAACAAGCAGGTATACATACTAATACCCCCCCAACACAAGCTTCTTCTCTGTTTGTCACAATATGTTTGTTTCTACTCCCATCAACCCCTTCCCCATCCCCAAATTTTGCCAACTCAGCCTAAGAGAAACACCGTCGGCCTCGAAAACATGCCGCGGGAGGTCGCCAACTGTCAGCCGGCCCAAGGCCATGGGTTTCCACTGGAGACGTCACAACCGACCTCTTCCCCCAAGTCAGGGCACCCCGCCCCGGTGTTTGTGAACTTGTGCAATAAGCCCTCCCCCCGCAAAACGCGCACACACACACACACAAACAAGCAACTGGTCCACAACCATTGACCTAACACCAGTCATTTAGTAACACACCTGCTGGTTTAAGACACCCCCCCTGTTTTCTAAACTGCTTCCCTGCCTGGCTGGCTTTGATGCGATTTTGACCCTTGAGCCGGGCAAGCGTCTGCGTACGGATTTGGCATGGGTGAATGGAAGCTTCCCCTCTTAACACTGAGCGTTATCGGCAATTCTTGGCAAAACGCACACTCTTAACGGATGTTTGGACCAAACGGCAACAAGGGGGGAAGAGTTCGGGTACCCCTACCAGGGTCATCTAGTCCAACCCCCTGCACAATGCAGGAAATTCACAACTACCTCCCCCCCCCACCCCCAGTGACCCCTAGTCCGTGCCCAGAAGATGGCCAAGATGCCCTCCCTCTCATGCTCTGCCTCAGGTCATAGAATCAGCATTGCTGACAGATGGCCATCTAGCCTCTGCTTTAAAAGAAGTCACAAAGCTCCACAGCTTATAACCATGCGCTACCCAGCTCTTGCGGGCCACAGACCATAATATGTCCATCAGCCTTCAAGGACAGCCACAAGGCTCTTCTCTACCGGGGCTTTGTTTTGCTAGAACGGGCTAAACGTAGCTACCCTTTTGGAAACGGTATCATCAGACATGCAGAATGCAGGATCAAAAATCATGTAAATCATCGTGTCAATGTTAAAGTGTATAAGTTATTAAACTCACGAAGCTGCCTTAGGGCGGATCGGCCCATTGGTCCATCAAGGTCAGTATTGTCTAAGACCGGCAGCGGCTCTCCAGGTTCTCAGGCAGAGGTCTTTCACATCACCTACCGCCTGAGCTTTTTAACTGGGGACGCCAGGAATTGAACCTGGGACCTTCTGCCCGCCAAGCAGATGGTTTGCCACTGAGCCAAAATTTGAATTCCCTCCCAAGTTTTGTTTCTTTTTTTTTCCTTTTTTTAAAATCCCCCTTCTCTCTTCCCGTGGCTTCAGAGCTACTTACAAAAAAGATTCCTTATGTCTGCTTAAAGCCACTGGGTCAAGAAATAAAGGAGTTGGTCGCCATCCTCAGTAAAGTTTCTGATTTAAGTGAAGAGGCCACGTTTCCTCCACTTGAACCCTTTCTGATTTGTCCTTCCCCAGCTATGCCCCATAACGGCATGCGAAAAGGCAGGAAACAGATGCCAGTTTCTAGGGTGGGGTGGGTGAGGAGGAGGGGGAATGGGGAAAATATGGCAAAGATATCCATTTGAAATGTCAGTCGCACCCCTTATATCCCTCACTAAGCTCCTTTGTACAGTAATTATCACGAGGCTCACTGCGACGTGGTACCATCCCATCTCCCAACTATTTTTTTTAGCTACCTATCAAATGCTCTCGCACGCGAGAGAGGCAGACACAAACACACACATACACACTGAATCCACAAACACAGCCGAAGAAAGAATCTACTACAACAGAATGGGCAGACGGGAGACACCAAAGACACCAGGACCAATGGCCGAGCCACTGGCTGAAGGCCTCCAAGGCTTCTGATATATATATATTTAAGCGCAAAAGGAAAAGAGGGAAGAGGACACTTGCTTGGTTGACCAAGATGTCAGTGAGGCTGAACTGGTGTTCTTTGGAGTGGGGGGGGGGGGATTCTTTAAAACCAGTCCACAAAACACTTTTGAAACAAAGAATCCCACCCTCACATACAAATGAAGGAATCTTTCCCCCACCGCATCAAAGAGGACACTTGAAATATTCCCACGGAATATAAGGTTTCAGGTCGGGATGCTGCTGTGAATCGTGCCAGCCAAGGCCTTCCCCCCCCCCGGGCTGCCCCTCCCCCACAAAAGTACAGCTAAACACAGGGACACCACCCCACAAAGAATAAAAGGTTTCTTAGGCTCTCGGACAGATGACTTACCCAGCTTTTAGGGCAAACGCATTTGAGCAGAGAGATACTGGCGAGTGAAATCCGTTCAGGACTACTCAAGAGAAGAGGGCAGGGGGGAACATCCATTAACTTTGGAAGGAAGCAATTTAGTGTAATTTTCTTTAGAGGGGATTTTGGTCACTGTTCAAAGACTCGTGTCTAGCGTCCAAAGTTGGCCTCCTCCCGAGGTCTGTACGGCTCTTGCGTCACCCGCCGAACCCCCCAAACAGGACGACGCAAGTCCGGGGAACCTTCCGGCATTCAGACTGGTTGCATTCCTAACTGGCCGCGGAGCGTCCAACGGCCCGGTAAGCGCTTCTGCTAATGCGACGCTGACTCCTCTGGACTTTCCAAGGCTCAGAGAGGAGGCACAATTCAATCGCTGCTGCGGGGCTGGGGGGACCACCGGGACAGAGGCGTTTTTATAACCGAAGGACAACAGTATGCAGATGGACAGGAAGAACAAGTTCTGTAGGAATTTGGGGGTCAACGTGACCTTTCCCACGTCAGCTTATTGCCATTTCAGTCATAATTACTTGCGTGATTAAAAAAAAAAAGAAGATGGAAAGGATGCAGATCAAGGAACTAAGCTTTCCTATTTGATTTTTGTTTGCTTTAAAGTTGAGCCAGGAAACCGCCCTCTACAAGGAACCCTTTGAAAAGCACAAAACGGGATTAAGTCTCTCATCCAACACCCCTTGGCCAGCAGCTGCATCGACGTTTGGCAAAAAAAAAAAAAGGTTTTAAGACTCCTTGTCTGGAAACAAGTTAACATCTCTAAGTCTACGAAGACCGATTCAGAAGGGTTTGGCGCGCTTGCAAATCACCTTGCAGGAACGTCCACGACACAACCCTCCCTTCTCACCTCACACAAATACCATTTGAGCACAGAATATCAACAAACATTCCAATTAGTGTTTTCTGTCTCTTCCCAACGCTATGCTTTCAAAAGTCCTAGAAAACGGCAGACTGCAAGCCTGCAAGTTTTTTTAAAAATCTCTGAGACGCGTAAAGATGCCCCCCATCTTGTTTTCTTTCCATCCTTCTCCCCACCCCACCCGTAGCTGCTATTAGACAGTCCCAAAGCTTCTCTCTCTCGAAGAAGAAGAACACAGAACCGCGACGAGGGCCAATGCATTTTGGCAAAAAATATTTGCAAACACTGATGGTTGGAGGGAAAATAATAATAATAAAAGCAACACCGATAAGCTCCTTTCAGAGCACAGAACAGAAGGCTTCGTACATACCTGCTTGGCTTCCAGATGCTAGAAACTGTCCCGCTCAGAGGCATTTTAACAAACAGGTCAAATCTCGCCCCCTTTTTTTAAAAAAAAAAGATCCAACCCTTCTTCCCGACCTTTATACACACCTATTGAAGCCGTTAAGACCCAAATTAGGCCCTTTTTACACCATACATATATATAATATATATATAAAATAGCATACAATGAACATAGTCCTTACAGTTAAAGCGTATAAAAAAAAAACAGGGTGCAGAAAGGAGAGGCTCTCTTTGAGGGGGGCTGGACCAGCGCTGTGTCGAAAGCAAGCAAGAATGGCAGGCTGCAAGCTTTTTGCTGCTCTCTCAGCACACGCGAGCACAAGTTTTTAACAATCCACTTGCCGGAGGAGTCTGGGCTGCCCCCTCCTCCCCGGAAGGTTTGAGAATACTGTACGAGTCCAACGGTCCTCTGCTAACACATCAAAACTACAGCCGGTCGGATGCAGACACCCGACTCGTTTCGACGGGTAAGCCCCAGAACACTGCGGGCAGGCGTCTTCCACAGTCCGTCCGTTTGTCGGAAATGAAACAGCTCCGCTTGACTCCGAGCTGAAGAGGCGGCCTCAAAAGTGCATTCTCAAAAGACAAGCACCCGCACCCGCGGAACCTCTTTCTAAAAAAAATGTTTCTTTAAAAAGCTGGAGGGAGGGACGGGCGAACCCGGCCCAGCTTAGGACTGACGCGGCTTTGCTCGATCAGGCCCAGGGGAGCTGCCGAAGCAGAGGAGGACAGGCTGGGCGGTGGGCGGCGGCTCGGCTGAAGCTCGGAAAGAAAAGCGCGGCGGGTTCCTAGAGCGCGGCTGTTCTCTAAGGCAGTGCTTCAGGTGAACTGAGGAGGATAAGGCGGCGACCGAGGCCCATGGGTTGGTTTCCTGGTACCAAAGAGGCGGGGAAATCTGGTTTTCCAAAAAGCGTCCCACTGGATTCGGGAGGCTGCGGGTCACGTGGCCACGGCTTCCAGGTAACTCTGCAGCTTGCGGACCGTGGTCTCGTCCAAGGAGAAGAGGTCAAAGTCAAAGGTGGTGTTGGTGACGTTGAAGTGCCCTGTCTCCTCGATGAGGTTGACGATCTAGGAAGGAGAAAGGGGGGGGAGGGAGAATGACCGAGGTTTGCTCGGGCTTCGTTCCAACACAGTGTCTGAAACCTGCTCCTCCCTGGTAATCATAGGTCTTTCTTTCTTTCCCCCCTGTTCTTAGACCGAGGTCTTGAACAATAAAACCATAACACTTAAATAAGACCCATCTCTAAAAACACCTCCCTTCGTCTCTTCTCTGCAGCCTCCAGAAAACGAGCAACAAAATAAGGATGCTGAGGGTCAGAGTCCTCTAAGAGGAACTGAACCTTTTGCTCCAAAGTTGCTCGAGAAGATGAGGACCATTTGTTAAAACATGGTATAATCAATTTTAGCTTAAATTGGTATGTGTAAGGACAGTGCAAAAGGATATGTACCAAGGAGTCCGCTCACTGAAGAGGTCAGGGACACAGCCGGTCTGAAAAATGCATAAATCATAGGTCTTTTATGCATGGCCGTTTCACTCACCATCACACACACCCCGACGACTTTGGGTCTTTGTGTTGATTATGCGAGCCGTTTCTGACCGTCAGAGGCCTCACTCTCCCCTTGCCTTTCCCTGCAGTTTGTCCATATTTTCAAATTTGAGATAAATCAGCTCTCTGACACGGGGAAAGGCAGGGGAAGAGCGAGGTGACCTGTGATGGTCGGAAACGACACGCATAAGCAACACAAAGACCAGAAGTCGTTGGAGGGGTGACGGCGAGTGAAACGGCCATGCATAATTTGCAATTGCCCTTTTCTAGTCCCCTCCCCACAGTGAATATTCTGAACTCCTGAGGGGCAGGGATGTTGCGTTCAATGACTAAACAGAACCTCCCTGTCCAGAGGCAGCACCCTCAGGATACCAGCTTACGTACATGTGTATCGTCAAGACGCCACCGACTCACGGCAACCCTAGCAAGAGGCTTTCGCGGGGACTGAGAAGCAGAGGTGGTTTTGCCAGGGCCTTCCTCTGCAGAGCCGTCCTTGGTGGTCCAAGTACCAACCCTGCTTAGCTTCCAAGATCAGAAGCCAGTGTGGGGTAGTGGTTAAGAGTGGTGGACTCTAATCTGGAGAACCGGTTTGATCCCCCACTCCTCCACACGAGTGGCGGACTCTAATCTGGTGAACTGGGTCGGTTTCCCCATTCCTACACATGAGGCCAGCTGGATGACAGTGGGCTAGTCACAGTTCTCTTAGAGCTCTCTCAGCCCCACCTACCTCACAGGGTGTCTGTTGAGGGGAAGGGAAGGTGACTGTAAGCTGGTCTGATTTTTCCTTAAGTGGTACAAAAAGTTGGCATATAAAAACTAACTCTTCTGCTATGCTGTGCTGCCTTCTGTCCGATACCCACTTGGGGTGGGGGCAGGGGATGGCTGTTGTCTTTGCGCCCTGCGTTCAGGCCTCCTGGATGCACTGCAGTGGGGAAAGGATGTGGGACTAGCTGGCTCTTTGAGCTGACGTCGGCACAATGCAAACTGAGCGCAGCCATTTTGAAGCCTTGAAGCTGCTTTAAAAACGGAAAAGAAGTCAGTTTTTCAGAATACCACTACCACGCGGTTTCCCCACATACTTATTATTTGACAACTCATCTTCCTAGAGCCTTCTGTTTCGCTAGACTGAATGCAAACCCATCTATGGTTATGCAAGGCAGAATTTTGAATATACCATACCCAGAAAGGACCTGTCCTTGCCCTTCTGGCTCTATTGATTAATTAGCTCCATACCCTCTTGGGATGCCGCTTTTATGAAGAACTTTGATCACGTTATATCTCTCCCCTTTTAACATATAAATCTAATGCTTCTGTGCCTGACATAATGGCTTTTTTATTAAGTGACGGGGATCTCAAGGCTACATTGTCAGTGGCAAGATTTATTTCAGTCCTTATCTCCCTCAAACACTAGATTTAAAACTACGCTGCTCAAGATCAATGGATCAAGGAGCTTCTGAGGGATAAAGGAAGGAAAGGAAAAAACGGAAAAGGTAGCAGAGAGAGGCCATCAACCTACACGTTCCCTGCTCCGTCCAAGTCCCTGGTCCTTACGAAGGATGGCAATAAGGCAGGAAGAGGCGGGGGAACAGCACACGTGCTCCCTTGATCTTTCGGGAAAGTGCAGCACGGTCAAGAGACAAGAGGGCGATGCATCTGAGCGCAACTGAAAGAGGGCGTTCTTCCTCGGCACCAGGTTGGTTTTGAGCCAGTGCCAAAACAAGGGGTTTGAAGGGCAACAAGCTGGCCAGCTTCAGGCAAAATTCATTCACGCTCTTGTCCCTCGAAAGCAGGCGAACCTGGGTTTCGTAAATCCAGACACTGGCAAACGTTGCTCGGTATTTCAGACGCTGGAGCTTTGCTTGGTTTTGTCTGTAACCCCCCCCCCCAAAAAAAAAATACCTGCTGTAGTACGTTCCGTTCTCGTAGCGCCATCAGCCTCCGGTGAAGCTCCACCAGCTCGTCGGTGTAGGCCTTGGAAGGGAAAGAAGCAGGGAGGGGGGAGAAAGGAGATCAGTGTGGCCAATCCTAGGTCTCGCCATGGGGCCACTGCCCTTTGTCAAGCTGAGGCTTCCCAGGGGAGGGGTGGTGGTGGATTCAAGCCTGAACTGGACCAGAAGACACCTGACAGCACAGAACCACAGAGTTGGAAGGGGCCAGACAGGCCACCTAGGCCAACCCCCTGCTTAATGCAGGATCAGCCCAGAGCATCCCTGACAAGTGCTTGTCCAGCCTCTGCTTAAATGCTGCCAGTGAGAGGGAGCTCACCACCTCCCTAGGTAGCCAATTCCGCTGTCGAACAACTCTTACTGTAAAAAGTTTTCCCCCTAATATCCAACCGGAACCTCTTTGCCTGCAATTTAAACCCATTATTGCGAGCCCGATCCTCTGCTGCCCAGCAGGAACAGCTCCTTGCCCTCCTCTAAGTGACAGCCCTTCAAGTACTTCAAGAGAGCAATCATGTCCCCCCCTCAACCGCCTCTTCTCCAGACTGAACATTCCCAAGTCCCTCAGACTTTCCTCACAGGGCTTGGTCTCCAGACCCCTGATCATCCTCGTCGCTCTCCTCTGCACCAGCTTCATCCTGTCCACATCCTTTTTGAAGCGAGGCCTCCAGAACTGCACACAGTACTCCAGGTGCGGCCTGACCAAGGCTGTGTATGGCGGAACTATGGCATCTTGCAATTTGGATGTTACGCCTCTGTTGATGCCCTCTGTTGATGCAACGCAAGTAGCTGCCTCCCTCGGACTGAGCCCCCTCTAGCTTAGAATCGCCTAAGCGACCTAGTAAATTGGCTTCCTAGGGAGGTGGTGAGCTCCCCCTCGCCGGCAGTCTTTAAGCAGAGGCTGGACAAGCACTTGTCAGGGATGCTCTAGGCTGATCCTGCATTGAGCAGGGGGTTGGACTAGATGGCCTGTCTGGCCCCTTCCAACTCTGTAATTCTATGACCTGCTCAGACTGGCTGTGGCTCCCTGGGGCTATCAGGCAGAGAGAAGCCTTTCCTTGCACCTGAGATTACTGTGAATGGAGTTGCCAGGGACTGAAGCTGTGACCTTCAGAAGAAGAAGAGTTTGTTTTTTATATGTCAACTTTCTCTGCCACTTAAGGGAGAATCAAACCGGCTTACAATCACCTTCCCTTCCCCTCCCCCACAACAGACACCCTGTGAGGTAGGTGGGGCTGAGTGTGACTAGCCCAAGGTCACCCAGTTGGCTTCGTGTGTAGGACTGGGGAAACAAATCCAGTTCACCACATTAGCCTCCGCCGCTCATGTGGAGGAGTGGGGAATCAAACCCAGTACTCCAGATCAGAGTCCATTGCTCTTAACCAGATGAGAGTCCACTGCTCCAAACCACCACTCTTAGCCAGATCAGAGTCCACCGCTCCAAACCACCGCTCTTCACCAGATCAGGGTCCCCCGCTCCAAACCACCGCTCTTAGCCAGATCAGAGTCCACCGCTCCAAACAACCGCTCTTAGCCAGATCAGAGTCCACCGCTCTAAACCACCGCTCTTAGCCAGATCAGAGTCCACTGCTCCAAACCACCGCTCTTAACCAGATCAGAGTCCACCGCTCCAAACCACTGCTCTTAACCACTACACCAAGCTAGCTCCAGCATGCAAAACATATGCTTCTGCTGCCGACCCACCATCTCCCTTTTGGGGACGTGAGGAGTCCTGTCGCTGGGGGTACAGCCTGTGATGGATGAACAAGCCCCACTGCCGTCAGAAGGGCTGGTTGTTGGCACGACCGTGGCTTTGCTTTCACACGACGGGATAATGCATTTTCATCCCACGGTAGCAATCGTCTGCAGCGATGTGGAAACCGGAAAATCCACGTGCCGACGATTGCTAAAGGGCTTTGAAAGTGCATTGCCCAATGCGTGGGAAAGCAATTCATCTTGGCTGACCCAAAAAACCTCCCATTTCACAATCGGGGCCAGGTCCCATCGGAATACAGGATTGGACACCTAGATGGGCGTCACAGTGGGTGCCGATCTTTGGGGGAGGATAATGGAAACCTTCCCCCCACCTAATGCCTCTGGGGCTCAGAAGCCTCTGCACCCCAGTCTTAAGTTTTGCAAGCAACCCCAAAAGTGCTAAGTGCAAGCATGCACATCACCCTCGGGGATGAACAGTTTGTTGGTCTGGGACTTTTTGGAGGGAACATATGCAAATGCCCCCACACACACACATGTGCTGCACGCACTTCAACTGGCCAAAGACAAATCTGCTCTTCCCACCGACTAACAAGAGGTCATAGAATCACAGAGTCGGAAGGGGCCACAGAGGCCATCTACTCCAACCCCCTGCTCAAAGCAGGATCGGCCTAGAACACTCCTAACAAGTGTTTGTCCAGCCTCTGCTTGAAGACTGCCAGTGAGGGGGAGCTCACCACCTCCCTAGGTAGCCAATTTCTCTATCGAACAACTCTTACTGTGAAAACCTTTCCCCATATCCAGCCGGTACCTTTCCTCCCACAATTTAAACCCATTATTGCAAGTCCTATCCTCTGCTGCCCACAGGAACAGCTCCCTGCCCTCCTCTAAGCGACAGCCCTTCAAATACTTAAAGAGAGCAATCGTGTCGTCGTCCCCTCAACCTCTCCTTAAGAGTGGTGGTTTGGAGCGGTGGACTCGGATCTGGAGAACCGGGTTTGATTCCCCACTCCTCCACATGAGCTGCGGAGGCTACTCTGGTGAACCGGGTTGGTTTCCCCACTCCTCCACATGAAGCCAGATGGCTGACCTTGGGCCAGTCACAGTTCCCTTAGAGCTCTCAGCCCCACCTACCTCACAGGGTGTCTGTTGTGGGGAGGGGAAGGTGATTGTAAGCCGGTTTGATTCTTCCTTAAGTGGTACAGAAAGCCCGCTTTCTGTGCAGCTGCCCCACAGAATCCTTGCAACCTTTGAATTAGCTCCAAACCGGTGTTTTATATTATTTCCAAGCTTCTCTTTCCATCTGCTTGTGCGTGCTTAGCATAAACATCTAAGAACTGGATCGCTACTCAGAGGTTTTGGGTTAATCTCCCCCACAGTCCTGCTGCTCGGTTCCCGCTACCGGGAAATCGATTGTAAAAGGTCTGTGGCCGAATACAATAAACCTATCTACCCTGCCGGGAAATCAGGAAGAAGCCATTGCCCAGGCTCCCTTCTGGGGCTAGGAAAGTACTTTTCCTGTCAAACACACACCTGCAGAATTAAGCACCCAAAGTCAAGATGTAAAGGTTACATCAATACAAAAGAATGTATATATTTATTACAGGCTCAAATCAATAGCATGTATAAGGCCCTGCAATAGCCTACCAAACCAACATGCTCATGTACACATACAACGTAAATATCTGAGAGCCAGTGTGGTGTAGTGGTTAAGAGCGGTGGTTTGGAGCGGTGGAGTCCGATCTGGAGAACCGGGTTCTATTCCCCACTCCTCGGGAGGTGGTAAGCTCTCCTTCCCTGCAGGTTTTTAAGCGGAGGCTAGATGGCCATCTGTCAGCAATGCTGATTCTGTGACCTTAGGCAGATGATGAGAGGGAGGGCATCTTGGCCATCTTCTGGTCACTGGGGGTGTGGAGGGGGGAGGTAGTTGTGAATTTCCTGCATTGTGCAGGGGGTTGGACTTGATGGCCCTGGTGGTCCCTTCCAACTCTATGATTCCACATGAGCAGTGGATGCTAATCTGGCGAACCTGGTTGGTTTCCCCACTCCTCCACACGAAGCCAGCTGGGTGAACTTGGGCTAGTCACAGCTCTCTCAGCTCCACCTACCTCACAGGGTGTCTGTTGTGGGGAGGGGAAGGAAAGGTGATTGTAAGCCGGTTTGATTCTTCCTTAAGTGGCAGAGAAAGTCGGCATATAAAAACCAACTCTTCTTTTTTTTCTACCTAAATATTTTATAATTGCTCCAGACTTTGTGACATCTTTATGACTGAGATACGTTGGCAATTTTATTTATGGCTGAAATGTAGCATCTCCTCATTAAGAGGGAAACGCACACAGGGGGTTAGTTGCCCATTTGTATGGAAGCCTGAAACAGATGAAGAAGCCTTGCAGAACACAATGTAACAACAGTCATAAAGATTTTTAGAAAGTCATTTGTAATCTGGAATTGTGAGTGTTTTGACCACTGAAGAAGGCCATTTGGCCGAAACGCGTTTGGTCACAGTCTAATTCTGCGATTTTATGTCTATTTGTGTTGTATATTTACAAAAACCTGTTGGTTTTGTAGGCTATTGCAGGGCCTTATATATGTTATTGATTTTAGCCTGTAATAAATATATACATATTTTGTATCGATATAACCTTTACATTGTATAACCTTGATTTTCTGATAACCCCGCGATATAGACGATTATTTATGTTGGCTCGACTGAATGCCACCCCATCAGGGGAGTTAACAGGTCGTTTAAATAGGGTACTGTGCTGTGAGAGAGTCTGTCAATGTGGTTCTGGCCAAATAGACACCCTTCAGCATTCCTTGTTTAGCTGTGACTTGCTCAACGAGGCTAGAGACAGATTGATAAAGCCTTTTATTCAGGAATCTATCTCCAAACTGGATAATCTGGAGGGTTCTTTTAGCAGGGGTGGATTTTAATACTACATTGGCAGTCGCCAAATTTCTTTCTCAGTCAATTAAGATTAAAAAATATTAATTTCCTTATGGGTTATTTAGATAGTTCCTTCCCCCCCCTTTTATTTTGGTCTCAGTTTGACATCGTTCAGGGCCAAATTGGCCATATGAACAGTATCATTAAAGTAAAGTACATTGTATAACCTTTGCCTTGGATGTTTTTTCTTGACCTTTGGGTACTTAATTCTGTTGTTTTTAGGGTAAGGTTTTTCCCCCCTTTGTTGTTGGTGAGACACACCTGCTTCAGCAGGGGAGACCCAGGAGTGGTCTAGAGCAGCCCAGCGGTGCTAGACAGGCAATTCTCTACCGAGAGTGAAAAAGGAGCTCCGAAAGGATCTCTCCAAACCGGAGGAGAGGGCATTAAAATGGCAAATGAGATTCAATGTGAGCAAGTGCAAAGTGATGCATATTGGGGCAAAAAAAATCCCAGCTTCACATTTACACTGATGGGATCTGTGCTGGCAGCGACAGACCAAGAAAGGGGTCTTGGGGTGGTAGGGGATCGCTCAATGAACACACAGACCCAGTGTGCGGCTGCTGTGAAAAAGGCAAATTCCATGCTGGCCATAATTAGACAAGAAATAGAGAATAAAACTGCTGCTATCATACTGCCCTCGTACAAATCTACGGTGAGAACACACTTGGAATACTGTGTACAGTTCTGGTCACCACACCTAAGAAAGGACATTGCAGAGTTTGAGAAGGTGCAGAAAAGAGCAACCAAAATAAACAGGGGGCTGGAGTAACGGCTCTATGAGGAGCAGTTAAAACACTTAAGGCTGTTTAGCTTGGAAAGAAGGTGGTTAAGGGGAGACATGATTGGGGTCTATAAAATTACCGTATATACTCGATTATAAGCCGAGTTTTTCAGCCCAAAAAAAGGGCTGAAAAAGCCGAACTCGGCTTATACGCGGGTCAATACGGCAGAAGGGGGAGGGAGGAGGGAGGGGGGAACTTACCGCCGCCGCCTTTCCCCGGCTGGGAGCGGCCTCCAAAGGCCTCCTGCGGCCGCAGGGAGGCCGCTCAGCCGCCCCCGGCCGCCTTTTCCCGGCCGGGAGCGGCCTCCAGAGGCCCCCTGCGGCCACAGGGAGGCCGCTCCGCCGCCCCCGGACCACTTCCCGCCACCAGGAGCGGCCTGGGGGGGCCTCCTGCAGCTGTAGGAAGGCCGCCCCCGCCGGATCCGCCGCTTCCCGCCGCCAGGAGCCCAGTCAGGTAAGCCTGTGGGGGGGGAGGGGTTATAAGCCGACCCTCGGCTTATACGCGGGTGCCTAATTTTTTCCCATTTTTGGGGAGAAATTAGGCACCTCGGCTTATACGCAGGTCGGCTTATACACAGGTATATACGGTATGTATGGTATGGAGAGTGTGGACAGGAAGAAGCTTTTTCCCCTCTCTCATAATACTAGAATGCAGGACCATCTGCTGAAGCTGGAGGGTGAGAGATTCAAAACAGACAAAGGAAGGATTTCTTCATACAACGCATAGTTAAATTGTGGAACTCCCTGCCCCAAGATGTGGTGATGGCTGTCAACTTGGAAAGCTTTAAGAGGGGAGTGGACATGTTCATGGAGGAGAGGGCTATTCATGGTTACTAGTAAAAATGGACACTAATCATGATGCATCCCTATTCTCTTCAGGATCAGAGGCGCGCGTCTATATTAGGTGCTGTGGGACACAGGCAGGATAAATGCTGCTGCGGTCATCTTATTTGTGGGTTTCCTTGAGGCACCTGGTTGGCCACTGCGTGAACAGACCACTGGACTTGATGGGCCTTGGGGTCTGATCCTGCACAGCCTTTCTTATGTCGCTCTTATGAGAAAGCGACACAGCAGGCGTTCCCTGTATGCGCTGCCCCCACCTTTACAGAGCCCACCTGAAACTGGTGAACCCATTTCTCATGCAACCAGCTCCAAAGGGTGGAATACTGATTATTCAGGTCAGCGGAGGATGTTTCCCTCACGAACTTTATGGGAGTGTTCCCATAAAGAGACCAAAGGTGCCCTGGAAAGCAGGACTTATGTAATGCTCATGAACACATGAAGCTGCCTCCTACTGAATCAGACCCTTGATCCACCCAAGTCAATCAATCAATCAAATTTTATTTCGATACAAATCAGCTCTGAATAAAAATCGAAGGTAGGTTAAAATAATAAAAGTTGATGGTTCTGGGAGGGATGATTTGAAGAGGAGGAGGAAAGATCTTCAATGGGGAAAGGTTTTCAACCAGCCGTTTACGAATCCCACTAGACCGGAGGCAAAATTTGGCTACTTGAGTGGTTATCTCCCGAGAGGAGTCTGCTAAGAGAAGGGAAACTTTAGCTTCTTCCGATCTCCCAGGAAAGGATGACAATATGGGGAGAATGTACTGCAATCTTATGTCGTTGTAGAAGGGACATTGCAGTAGAACATGTTCTATTGTTTCCACTTTTCCTATTTTGCATGGGCATAATCGTTGATAAAAGGGAGTACGGAGATACCTGCCTTCCAGGAGAGCTGAAAGTAAGGCATTGCATTACCATCAAAGTCAGTATTGTCTACTCAGACCAGCAGCCGCTCTCCAGGGTCTCAGGCAGAGGCCTTTCCCGTCACTTCCTTGCCTGGTCCCTTTAACTGGAGACGCCAGGGATTTTTTTTTTAATTGTTTTCTAATTAGATCACATTAACATCAATCCTCCAATCAACGAAATCATACAACATAGCCATTTTTCTCTAATCATTATTGTTCTTACTTATTGACTTCCCCTCTCCCTCCTCTATCTCTTTAGTATCTCTATTCTCCCCTTTGCATTCAAATTCTAATTCATTATATGTCATTTATATATTTAATTACATATCTCATGGTCTTAAAAACTGTTTATCATTATTTCTACTTTAATCACTTGAATTAGCTCAAAATGTAACCTTTGATACTTCCCAAATTAAATTCATTTATACAATATGTTGTCCAAGCCTCCCATTCTACCACAAATTCCATATTTTCCTTCTGATTTACTAATGCTGTAAGTTTAGCCATTTCTGCTAGTTCCAACATTTTATTGATCCAGTCAGTCTTATCCGGCACCTCTGACAATTTCCATTTTGCTGCATATACCAATCTTGTGGCTATGGTGGCATATATTAAAAAGGATCTCTGAGTCAATATTGATTCCGGTATAATACTTAACAACATCATTTCCGGAGTTTTAGGGATTTTTTTTGTAAGATCAGTCTTAGTTCATTGTAGATCATATCCCAAAAGTTCTTAGCTTTTTCACATAGCCACCAAACATGATGAAAGGAACCAACCTCGTCTTGACATTTCCAGCAGTTTGGTGACATTGTTTTATACATTTTAGCCAACTTTTTTGGTGTTAAATACCACCTATAGATCATCTTGTAAATATTCTCTCTTAACGAGAATTCTCTCTTAATGATTAAATATTCTCTCTTAACGATTTCATGTCTCTTGACCAAAGTCTTTCCCATCTATTCAAAGGAATATTTTAACTCGCTGTCTGTGCCCAAGTTATCATCGTAGGTTTAATTTGATCTTGTTCTGTATATAATATCAACAACATCTTGTACATCTTTGAGATTAGATGGTCATTATTCTCCAATAACGTTCGTTGTAGAATTGATTTGTCTTTGGTGAAACCTATTTTCATATTGTGTTTATATACAGATTTTATCTGATGATATTGGAACCAAGTCAAATGTTCTTTTAAATCTTCCTGATCTTTTAGGGCACAGGTAAGTTACAAATTGATGGTCGTAATGGTCTCAATGGTCGTAATGCTAACATTTCTTGTGTAGAGATCCATAAAGGCGTTCTGATTTCTAAGAGATGTTTGTATCTCAACCAAGTTTTTATTAAAGAGGATTTCACAATATGATGTTGAAAAGCCGTATGATTTTTAAGTTTATCGTACCATAAGTAACCATGCCACCCAAATCTATTATCAAAACCTTCTAAATCCAATCAACTGATATTCTTTCATTGTATCCAGTCCTTTAGCCATACCAAAGCCGATGCTTCCGCATATAGTTTAAAATTAGGAAGAGCAAATCCTCCTCTTTCTTTAGAGTCAACCAAATATTTGTAGGCAATTCTGGATTTTTTCCCTTGCCAGACAAAGTTCAACAAGTCCTTCCTCCATACATCAAAATATTTTGTTTGTGTTACAATTGGTAAATTCTGAAATAGAAACAACAGTCTTGGTAAAATATTCATTTGTACTGCTGAAATATGGCCCAAAAAGGAAATATTTTTATTGGACCACGATATCATGTCTTTTTTAATTAATTCCTATAGTTTAACATAATTGTTGACTATTAGATCTTTGCTTTTATTTGTAATCCAAATACCTAGATACTTTACTTTGTTTGTTTTCTCCCATCTTGATGTATTTATGAAGTTTTTTTGTTCTTCTATTGAGAGATTCTTGAACAATATCTGAGTTTTATCTTGATTAATTTTAAATCCCGAAACTTCACCATATTGCTTCAATACTTCCAATAAGTTGTTTATAGATTGATTCGGGTCATTCAAAATAAGTAATAAGTCATCTGCAAAAGCTCTCATTTTAAATTCTTGTTTGTTTACTTTGAGACCGTGGATTAAATCTGTATCACGTATCTTGCAGCATAAAGTTTCCAAAGTCAAAATAAAAAGCAAAGGAGAAAGCGGGCATCCTTGTCTAGTTCCTTTTTGTATTCCGCAATTATCTGATTCACTAATATTTTAGCTCTTTGTATACTGTAGATTGCGTCAATCCCAGTCCGAAATCTTACACCAAAATTCATTTTTTCCAAAACTTTTTTCATATATTCCCAAGAAACCATGTCAAAAGCCTTCTCAGCATCCAAAAAAATAAAAGCAGCTTTCTGTTGATTGTTTTATTCATAGTATTCCATTGCATCTAATAATATCCTCAGATTATCTTTTATCTGTCTTCCAGGAACAATGCCCGCTTGATCTTCATGAATCAAAGTTGTAATAAATTGTTTTAGACGATTCGACAGTATAGAGGCATATATTTTGTAATCCACATTCAAAAGAGAGATTGGTCTGTAATTAGTTACTCTTTCCGGATCTTTTCCAGCTTTGTGGATTAGTGATATAAAAGCATGTGACCACGTCTCAGGAGATAATCCCGTGTCCAATATCGTATTGCATAGCTTCAAAAAGGGATTCTTCAAGCCATCTTTAAACATCTTAAAAAACAGAGCTGTAATTCCATCTGGGCCGGGTGTTTTATCTATCTTCTGTTTAGATATTGCATCTTCAATTTCTGTTGTTGTAATTGGAGCATCTATAACTTTATGTTGTTCGGGAGTTAACTTGTTGATATTTACTGTTCTCAAATATTTATCTTTGATATAATCTAGTATAGAAGGATACAAATTCTTTCTGTACCGCTGTTGTAGTATAAACCGGTCCTTTTTCAGTCTGTAGTTTACTAATTATCTTCTTCTGCACAGAGTCCCTCAATTGGCTGGCCAGAAGTTTACCTGGACGATTAGCATGTTCAAAATATCTCTGCTTTGCATATTTCATATTTTTATTCATTTCTTCCATAACCACCAAGTTAAGTTGATGTTTAACAACCTTAATCTTTAACAAAATATTTTTCCTCTGATCTTCTTTAGATTCCAAAATAAGTTGTTGCTCTAAATTTTGTAATTCCCAAAGTATATCATTTGTTTGTTGTAATTGTTTCTTCCTCCATGCAGTATTCTTCTGTATCATAAATCCTCTCAACACAGCCTTAAAAGCATTCCAAATTATATTTAAGCTGGTTTCTCCATTCATATTGATCTCAAAAAAGTCTTTGATAAGAGTTTGTATTTCTTCTCTTGGTTTGTCCTCTTGTAAAAGTCTATCATTTAATCTCCATCTGACTGCTTTTCTATTATTCCATTGAAAGGAAACCGGATTATGGTCTGAAAAAGTTATAGGTATTGTTTGTACCTTGCGTAATTGCGTAAATATAGATTTACTTGCCCATATCATGTCAATGCGGGAGTGTGAATTATGTCTTGAGGAATAAAAAGTATATTCTTTCGATGACATATTCATTATTCTCCAAATGTCTTGTATTTTAAATTCATCTGTAAGTTGAAAAAAAGTCTTAGGAAGGCAACCTTCATTGTCATCCTTGGCCTTTGATTTTTTATCCAACGCACAATCTATAACTCCATTGAAATCACCCATTAACAATAATTGTTCTTCTGCATGTTGCAGTAGGATGTCATGAAGCTGCTTGTAGAATTGTGCCTTGCCCTCATTAGGTGCGTAGATCCCTACTACCAATGTTTTTTGGCCTAATATTTTGGCTCTGATTATTAGTATTCTGCCCTCTTCATCTTTATATACGGGTTCTGGAGCATATGAGGCGTGTGAATAAATAAATACTCCTTTAGTTTTTGTATTTGATGAGGAGATGAAGATTTGCCCCAAGGAGTTTCTTTCTAGGTACTTTTTGTCTTTTCTGGAGATATGAGTCTCCTGCAAACATATTAGAGAATATTTTTGTTTCTGTAAAAATTTGAAAATCCGTTCTCTTTTCACCTTTTCATTTAAACCGTTCACATTCCACGAAATAACTTTAGCCATATTGTCAGAGTCTTAATATATAAATTTTATAATCCACCAACTGCGCCTTTTTCTGAGTCTTCTTCTTCTTCTTGGCTTGAGTCTTGTTTCTGATCTGGTGTAAGGCCTGTGAGTTCCCTTTTATATTTTCTCAGAAATTTTCCAACATCTATCGTGGTGATAATGTATTTCACTTCTTTGTAGGTGAATGTTAATCCTTGTGGAAGTAGCTATCTATATCTTATTCCACTTTTCCTCAAAGTTGCTGTAAAGTCTTTGAAAATATTCCTTTTTGACATCAGGTGTCTTGGTATATCTTTGAGGAGTATTAATGCATTCCCATCCATGACTATTGGATCTTTATAGTGCTGTTGCATTATTATATCTTTCATCCTGATATCATAGAAGGATAGCATGATATCTCTTGCCTTTGCTCTCTTCAGTTTAGGGGGCAAGGGCATCCTGTAGATCCTGTTGATAGCATGGTCTAATTCTTGTTCTTCAATGTGGAATAAGCCTGCCAATGTTTTCACCAGTGATTCTCTTGTAGTTCCACAATCTTCAGGTAGATTTCTCAAGCGTAGATTAGGTTCTCTGACTTTCAAGTCCATCATAGCAAGTTGATCTTTCATGGTTTCCTCCTGTGTTTGTAGTTTTTTCAGTTGTTTTTCATGACTTTCCACTTTTTTCTTAACTTCTTTATGTTCTTCGGTCATTTTCTTGATAGAAGCATCTATTGTCATCATATTAGATTGCATTGAAGTAACCTGAGTCTTCATCTCCATCACTTCTTTTGTCACAGTATCCATTTTTCCAGCTAGCATCTCAGTTAGCTGGCTCATTTGTTTTTCCATTTGTTTAGTAAAAAGATCAGTTTGTTTGGCTAATTGGTCGTGTCTTTTTATCTTGTTTCTCCACTGTTATATCTATAGGTTTAGAGATTGCAGGACTTGCAGTGATCCAGAACGTTGCCTTGGAGCTGATATATAATCTAGCAGTGTTCTCAATTTAAGGGTAGGTCTTCAGTCTTTTAAACGTTGTTTCCAGTGTGTGGGTAGTTTAGAACTTTGTGCTAAACATAATCGCTAGGATATTTAAACGCAGATTTTCAAAATTAGCTCAAAAATAAGCTTGTAAAGTTTGAAGTACCATCGAGTTTTCTGGACGCTCTAGGTCGGCAAATATAAAGGAAGTAGGAAGTCAGCCGGAAGTTGTAAGACCGCGGACCTTCTGTCGTCCCCTTTCTGTAGTTTTTAGAGTCAGACCTTTTAATTGGTGCACCAAGGGAGCTCACTTCCGGTCCAGCAGTGCTTCTATCCTTCCTGTCTCCCTGTTGCCAGCGATCGTCTTGCAATGCAGTGAAGTTATTTCCTAGAGGTCTTCCGGTACTTCCGAATGGATCTTGCAAACGTGGCTGGCGGACCTTCTCAGCCCGGAAAAGGTATCGTGACCAAGGGGTAGGAGGGTTTTATTTCTCCTTTCCCCTCAAACATCACTCCTTTTGATTGGTGGTTGCCACAACTCTCAAAAAGTTTTTTGTTTAGTCTACCCACAGATCTGCTTGATAAAGTCCTTGCTGCTTTATTTAATATCTTTCTGGTCCCAGCACACGTTCCTTGGAAAGCTCCCAAGGGAATCCAAGAAACGCTTTGAATTGGAGTGTTTTTTAGCACTCCAATCCGGTTCTAAATAGTGGACCGGGAAGCAGGAATTCCTCTGCAGCCAGAAGAAAGTGGTATGACTCCCATACTCTCCGAGGGAGCTTTTTAAAGTCCCCCAGAGGTGTGGATGTTGTCCATCGAGGGGAGATTGCATCGCCGCAAGCATCTCTTTGGCTTTAGGCTTGAACCTCCGTTACCTATAACCAACTTATGAACTATCTTAAGGAAGAAATACCTCACCCTCCGAAATCTAAGTGAGTAACAAGAACCCCTTTGATCTTACCAAGTATGGAAGGATGAATTGATGGGCAGAAAGGAATGGGAACTCCGCTCTCTCTCCCCCCACCATCATATAAAAATCTTTTTATAAGAGACACCAGGGATTGAACCCGGGACCTTCTGCATGCCAAGCAGAGGCTCTACCACTGAGCCACAGATATGCAGTTATCCTTTGGCCAAATTCAAGACAGCTGCGTGGAATCTAGAGCTAAAAGCAATCGAGAGAGGCACAGCAGCAGAAGGTTCTATGGGCAGGAGGTCCCAGGCTCCAGCATGAGAGCCAGCATGGTGTAGTTGTTAAGTGCGGTGGTTTGGAGTGGTGGACTCAGATCTGGAGAACCAGGTTTGATTCCCCACTCCTCCACATGAGCGGCGGAGGCTACTCTGGTGAACTGGATTTGTTTCCCCACTCCTACACATGAAGCCAGCTGGGTGACCTTGGGCTAGTCACAGCTCTGCAATCTTATGCCCCAGCCCCACCTACCTCACAGGGTGTCTGCTATGGGGAGGGGAAGGTGACTATAAGCTGGTTTGATTCTGCCTTAAGCGGTAAGAGAAAGTCAGCATATAAAAATCAACTCTTCTTCTTCAACTCCTGGCTTGTCCACTTAAAAGAATCTTTAGAAGCAAGCCACGGGGAAAACCTTTTCCCTCCCCGCAGCTCTGGGCTGGATGGATTAAGGGTCTGGACTTGGTATAAGACAACTTCACATGTTCACAAGGCCCCGGGGATGGACAGCTTCAGCTAGTTAGGGCTGGTTTTATTTCCCAGCAAAGTGCAGCAAGGATATCCCAAAGAGGCCGGACCTCTCCCGCTCCGGGCAACCCAAAAGGCCCCCTCATCGTGAAGTTTACCTTGTCATAGGTCCCTTTCTTGAGGATCTTTTCTGGCTTGCTGCAGGACTCCGGACTCTTTCTCCCAGGAACCTGAGAAGGGTTAAGAAGAGAAGAAGGTGAGTTGGTTTGTATACCCCGATTTTCTCTACCTTTTTAAGGAGACTCAGACCGGCTTACAATCGCCTTCCCTTCCTCTCCCCACAACGGACACCCTGTGAGGTAGGTGGGGCTGAGAGAGTTCGGGAAGAACTGTGACTGGCCCAAGGTCGCCCAGCTGGCTTCAAGTGGAGGAGTGGGGAAACCAACCCGGTTCTCCAGATTAGAGTCCGCCGCTCAAGGAGGAGTGAGGAATCAAACCTGGTTCTCCAGACTAGAGTTCACCACTCATGTGGAGGAGTGGGGAAACCAACCCAGTTCACCAGATTAGAGTCCACCACTCATGGAGCAGTGGGGAATCAAACCCAGTTCTCCAGATTAGAGTCTGCTGCTCATGTGACAAAGCAGGGAATCAAACCTGGTTCTCCAGATCAGAGTCCGCTGCTCTTAACCATTACACCATGCTGGCTCTAGGGGAACAATCACACGCACCCATTAGGTTCGGTTCAGAGGAAACACACACAACGCCAAAGGAGAACGAGACAAGTGGGAGGTGGAGCTGTCTGCCCCTTAATCTGTTGGGTGAGGAGGGTGTATACGTAAGGGAGGAAAGGCAGGGAGGCCAAATTCCACCGATCTGCGGGGCAGGGCAGGGAGGATGCTGTGATCCCCAATACTGCATAGTAGTGGTCTCAAATTTATTAATACGGTCAACTGACCAATTACCTGCCAACACATCAAAATTTCCAGACTCAATAGTTTTGCACCGCAGAATCACAGACTGCCCGTACAAATAAAGGTGTAAGAGCAATAAAAACCAACCCCTGGTTAAAATCATCACCTTAAAATTGGTAAAATTGTAAAATATTCTAACGATCATTCTCTAATAAAGTACTGCATATTTTAATAGCAGCAGCGCAGAACTTGGCAGTTCAGAGCGTGAGCTGAGGACCTTCTCCTAATGGGAGCTTCTTTGCCAAAAGCTCAACTGACTCTTCCGGGAATTTACCAAGCAGGGGGGAAATAAGCTTTGAGACAGGAGTGGTAAAGCCCTGGCTCAAGGTTACCTTATTGCTCGAAGGGGGGAGTTTCTGGCTAGGAGGAGGTTCGCGGCTTGGCAAGCAGGAATCCGCACTGTTATCGCTGTCGCTGTCGCTATGGCTGAGCCTGGAGAGGAAAGTGGGGAAAAAGAGGCACCAGTCACCCTCTCTCCAAACGGCTGTTCGCTGGGGGTAGCAAGGAGCAGAACCTCCACGTTCGGAGGCAAGCTATCACGGCTGGCTTGCAAACTCTCCGAGGCGACACGCTGCTGCCTGAAATGGGACTGCTGGCCTAGACGGCTCTCTGGCAACACTTAGGCTCTTCAGCCACTACGCAGCACACTCGACGGGGAAGGAGAGGGAAACAACAGAGAAAAAGAAAGATTTCCAGCTCCCCGGCAGGAAACGTTAAGCTCTGGCAACCAGCGCTGCTTACTGGAGACGGCTCAGGTCCTTGGCTGTCTGTCCCATGTTTCTGTTACCAGCCCACGCAAGCAAGCAATTATTGGGGTGACTAATCCAGAAGACCCTTCCCCCAACTGATTCATTTTAAAGCCAACAAGCCCTCTGGGGCATTGAAGAAACTGCATCTGCACCGTTTTTCAGAGTGCTTGGTACATTCCGGTCCACATAATATTTTTGTTGGCAAGTTGGTAAAATGTAGTTGAGATCATATTACTGTTAGGTGGAACTGTAACTGGTTGACAGATGTTTAGCTGAAAACTCAAAGAGTGCTTGTTAAAGGTCCCTCATTCCCTTGGAGAGGACTGACAAGTGGAGCTCCTCAGGGAACTGTCCTGGGCCCTGTGTTGTTCAACACCTTTATCAATGATTTGGATGGAGGAATAGAGGGGATGCTTAGTAAATTTGCAGATGATACTAAATTGGAAGGGGTCGCAAATATGGCAGAAGACAGAGCGAGGATACAGGATGATCTTGACTGGCTGTAGAATTGGGCTAAAACTAATAAAATGAATTTCAACGAAGATAAACGTAAAGTTCTGGATTTAGGTAGGAAAAATCAAATGCAGGATGGGGGAGACTTGCCTTGGCAGTAGTGTGTGAGAAAAGGATCTTGGGGTCTTAGTGGACCATACACTGAACAATTATGTATGATGCAGTTGCTAAAAAAGGAAATTCAATTTTGGGCTGTATCAACAGAAGTATAGTGTCCAGAACACGTGAAGTGATGGTATCGTTTTACTCTGCTCTAGTTAGATCTCACCGTATTGTGTTCAGTTTTGGGCACCATAATTTAAGAAGGATGTAGACAAGCTGAAACGTGTCCAGAGGAGGGCAATGAAGAGGGTGAGGGGTCTGGAAACCAGGTGCTATAAGGAAAGGTTAAAGGAGCTTGGTACGTTTAGCCGGGAGAGGAGACGACTGAGAGGTGATATGATAACCATCTTTAAATACTTGAAGGGCTGTCATACAGAGGATGGTGCGGAGTTGTTTTCTGTTGCCCGAGAAGGTCATACCAGAACCAACGGGTTGAAATTAAATCAAAAAAGTTTCAGCATTTGGCTCTCGTGGTCCTTTCTTACATGCCCAGGGTAATGCCGATTGCCACTTTGGGGTCAGGAAGCAACTTCCCTCCTGGCCAGACTGGCCAGGGATCCTGGAGGGTTTTTTTCTGGTGCCATCTTCTGGGCATGGAATAGGGAGTTACTTGGGGGGGGGGTGTATGGGGGGGAGGTAGTTGTGAATTTCCTGCATTGTGCAGGGTGTTGGACCAGATGACCCTGGGGGTCCCTTCCAACTGTATGATTCTATTCTGAAATCCCCAAGGACCATCTGGCAGGACTTGCCTGGTTCAGGACACGGCTCTTCTATACTTCCGATAGCCCCTCTTATCCTTCCCCACCCTGCCGCCCAGGTGACAGAAAGGTGAATTAAGCAACATTGTGCGTGCAAACTGGCTTCACTTGCACTTTCTAATGAGGCTGCAACATCCAATACAGTTTTGTGCAACCAGATACCCTTCAACCGAACTTTCTTCTTGCTATTTCCGCTGGTTAGAAATTCATAAGTTCAGACGAGCTTTTTTACCGGCAAGATGTAATGCTTTAGACTCAGCCGAGACACAAGGGCGATACAATAAAATTACTGCAGAACGAAAATGCCCATTTTGTCCGGACTAAATAGACTCCCTAGGCCCTATTGTTTTTGCATGTCCACAAAATAATATTGCACAAAATAAATATAGCACTCCCTTGATAAAATAGCTAAAGACACTTTCTGAGATGCGGATACTGCATTATCTGCTGTCAGATAGATGGGTCAATTGCGTGAGAGATGTGGCAACTTTTCTCTTGATAGCGTCAAGGAAAAATTAAATTTCATTTCCCCTTTTTTAAAGTGTGAAAGGTTAGATGAATAGCCAATGGCTGTTAAATCTAGGGAAAGGAAAAAACAAAACAACAATACAGATGACAAAGCTGCTGTCTCACCCTGACCACATCAAGGTACAACATTCAGCGCTGAGCAGGGTAGGAAGGACGGAAGGAGGCAAACAAATCACCTTACAAGGCCTCCTAGACTCCTTCTTTTAGAGCATGGCTATATTAACTGCCACAACACATTACTCAAGCATAAAGCAAGGTTGCAAAACCCGTGTGTGCCAACCGGGCCGCTGGCTCACCTGGGGTCTCTGCTGATGGGGGTCACCTTGACAGCTGTCTCTTCCCCAGACGAGCTGTCATCATCATCCGATTCCTCAGACTGGAGGTCCTCCACCATGGATCGCAGCGGCCCTGGGCATAGGAAGCCAGGAAAAAGCGGTTTTAATGGGCACGACGCCTGAGAATTTGGATTTCAGCGCCAAACGGAATTGCACATTCAGGGCCCCCGCCGTCAGACTGTGGCTATCCATCTGGTTCTCCCAGGGGGTTGCTAAGGCCGTACGGCTCACCAAGATGACCAGAGACTGCCAGTTGCTTAAGGAGGACCACTGAGGCCTGGGCAAGCCTGCTTTTTTTGCTGTTGCTCCACAAGCCGATGGTTGAACACCTGGCGGGGTGTGTTATGTGCGACCCCAATTCAGGCTACTGTCTCTTCCTTCTCCTCCTGGCTCGCCCTGACTCTCCGATTACAAAGCAAATCAATGGGGGAAAGCCAAACGTCGGAGAACAAGGAACAGAGCGTCCAGAGGTTCCCTCTCCCCACACCCTGCTTTAACCCAAAACTTCTTAAACTGTGGGTCGCGGCCCCATATGGGGTTGCATAACTGAATGTGTGGGTCACTATTTTTTCAAAAAAAATTAAAATAAATTTCTTTATGATTTATTATTAGTAAATGTTTGATTTGTATATCTATTTTATATACCCGGGGTCGCGTAAAAATTTCTTGGGCAAAAAGGGGTCGTGAGTGGAAAAAGTTTAAGAAGCCCTGCTTTAACCCAACCCATAAAACGCTTATCGTATCAGGCATCATGAATAAGCCTTACCTTTATTCCCCAACCCGCCCCTTTCTCCCGGCTTCGTACACCAGGAGATCCAGGTCTTTGACCCCACAAATGGTGCAATCCTTCCGAAAACACCGAAACCAGGGAAAACTACTAAAAACCAGGGATTCCGCCATTTCCCATCCACCTCCACACAGCCCTAGCCTAAACAGCAACCAACAGAAACCGATACCACTATACAATTATGAGTCTATTTTATATACATTCATCAGCGATTAACTCCATTACACATATAAGCTTTTATACAGATATTGTACCGTAAATAATACGTTTTTGACAACATTTCACGATTTCCCCTTGTTTCACTTTATACAAACAAAATAATGTTACGCTATTTACCCAAGCAAGTAAATACAGTAACGTTATTTTGTTTGTATAATAAATAAGTTAAGACGGGATAAGTAAACTTATGTTATAACCTTTGTTTTACAAAGAGAACAGGAATAAGAATCAGTAAGACTTCAAAAGCAGCTAAGATTCTCCTGTGAAATTTAAGGCATCCACCTCCACAAAGCTCTAGCCTAAACAGCAACCAATAGAAACCGATACTATTATACAATTATGAGTCTATTTTATATACATCCATTGACGGTTAACTGCATGACATATATCAGCTTTTATACGGATATTGTAACATAAATACATATGCTTTTGACAAGGTTTCGCGATTTCCCCTTAACAAAATAATGTTACTATAATTACCCAAGCAAGTAAATACAGTAACACCGTTTTGTCTGTATAATACGTAAGTTAATAGGGGATAAGTAAACTTACGTTGGAAACTTTGTTTTACATAGAGTCCGGGAATAAGAATCGGTAAGACTTCAAAAGCAGCTAAGATTCTCCTGTGAAATTTTAAAGCAACAGACTTCTGAGGAAGCTGAAGTGAAACAAGGAAAAATCGCGAAACCTTTTTAAAAGCTTATGTATTTATGTTACAATATCCATATTAAATGAATTCCGGCGAAACGGCAATTTTTTTAATGATAAACATGGATGATGCACAAAAAGATTTAATCAATTGTTCTAAGTAGAAATATAAGAAATAGAAAAGAGTCAACTAGATGTTGAAAATGATATGTATCACCAGTGTAAATACTAATGTAGGTTTAAATAATGCTTATTAGATGAGAAAATATTGGATTGGATGCACTATAAATCAAATGGATTTTTGTAAGATGGAATATTCATATGTTCTGAATCGAATATTTTTCTCTTTCCCCAAGTTCCCCTTTTTATTTCTGTATCCTAAAAATCCTTTAATAAAAAATTATAAAATATCCGTATTAAAGCTTATATATGTAATGGAGTTAACCATTAATGAATGTATATAAAACAGACTCATAATTGTACAGTGGTATTGGTTTATGTTCAGGTACCACTCCCACTTTATACATGGCTGGCCTAAACAGCAGGAGGAGGAGACCCCATGGCCTGCCCTGGGAGGCCTTTACCCTCCGTTGTCGGGCACTCGTTTCTCGCCCTCCTCGGGCTCAACGCCTTGAAGAGCTGTTGGTCAGGCAGCAGCTGAGAAACCGAGCCGTGGATCAGGAAGCCCCTGGTTTGCATCCCAACTCTCCTGCAAATTCTCCAGGGGGCTGAAGCACCTCCGTCTCCCTCGTAAGCGGCGAGGGTGCAAATACTGGCCTGCTTTGCAAGCAGCTCAGAGGTTAAGACCTTTGACTGTATCTACCATCAGCAGAGAGGGACTCGCAGAAAAAAACCTTCCTGCCTTCCCCTATGCTGCAGCCTGCTGTGCCCCCCCCCCCCATCACACTGGTCAGGGTTCCCCAACAGCATGAGGGGAAAGTGGGAGTCCACACCGGGGGAGGGGAGTTTCTGAAAACTGGCCCACACTTTTCCGCTGGTGGAAGTTGGTGGAAAACACGCTGGTGGAAAACATGGTTAGGATCTAAGCTATGGTTACCGACCTCCAGGTGGTGGCTGGAGATCTCCCGCTATTACAACTGATTTCCAGCCGAAAGAGATCGCTTCACCTGGACAAAATGGCTGCTTTGGCAATTGGACTCTATGGCATAGAAGTCCCTCCCCTCCCCAAACCCTGTCCTCCTCAGGCTCCACCCCAAAAATCTCCAAGTATTTCCCAATCCGGAGTTGGCAACCCTAATCTAAGCTATAATATCGCAAGCTGTTCTAAGAACACTCTGAATGTGCTACATAGGATTATTCTTCGTTTCAAGGCAGAGCAGATGCCTCGCACACAAAAGGTACCAGGGGCTTAATTCCTCAGTTCAAGGCCCTCACGTTGGGGGCTGGGGAAGTTCTCCCTCTGCCCAGACCTCGGGAGTCTCTGATAAGCATAGCAGACAATACCAGATGGACCAATGGTACGAAGCAGAGGGGCTGTGGCTGGTACAGCATCTGCTTGGCATGCAGAAGGTCCCAGGTTCCATCCCCGGCATCTCCAGTTAAAGGGACTAGGCAAGAAGTTGATGTGAAAGGCCTGAGACCCTGGAGAGCCACTGCTGGTCTGAATAGACAATACTGACTTTGATGGACCAAGGATCTGATTCAGGATAAGGCAGCTTCATGTGTTCATGTGTGTTCATGCGTTTGTGAGTGGAAGCGTACGGGTCCGCTCATCACTGTTAGCCAGAGGGCCCCCAGCTCAGCGGTAGCGCACTGTGCGCAAGCAGAAGCCGCCCACTGATTCCCGGCACCCCCCAGTCAAAGGATCCAAAGACAGCAGATGTTACGAATGACCTTCCTCTGCCTGAGCCCCTGGAGAGCTGCTGCCAGTCAGAGACGAGTCTTGGCTAGGCGCACCAGGGGAGTTTAAAATCTGTTCCATCTGAGGGAGTACAGTCATGGCTCAGTGGGAGAGCCCATTCCGCAGCCATGCTTGTCTGCTTTCAGCCAGGGAGCCCAGGATTCAGTGGTCAGGCCCGTGTGCATCCAGGATCAATCCCCGGCAACCACACTCAAGTAGCAGGAAAGACCTTTCTCTGCTTGGGAGCCATTGCCACTCAAGATTGCTGCAGTAGCAATGATATCATTCCTTTTTTCTTGCTGAGTTTGCAAGTTGAATGAGAGACTGCGCACCTGTTGTTCTGACCATCCTTTTGCCTTGGATAGTTAGTTGGAACAATTACAGAAAAGGGCTAGATTAATTGCTTTTTAAGAGTTCTTATCTTGGCCTATCTTGGAGGATCACATATGTGCATGCTGGCTATCTCCACCTGTGGTCTCTTATTTAGAGTAACCAATCAGATATTCAGAAACGGCCACATGATTGTGAGAACCAAACTTAGAGAAAGATAAGATATAATTTTCTCTATACATAAGAACTCCTGTGATAAGCAAATCAGATTTCCCTGGCTAGAGTCTCCAAGAGCAGAGATTAAGATACCTCGGTGAGATATTGGGTACTTTGGGTCTCTTTCGATAATCCCTAAAAGCAGAGACAAAAAGCTAAAACCCTGATTTGTTGTAAACAATTATAATATGAATAAATAACGCTAGATACGCTGATCTTGTTCGCACGCATTTCCACAGTTTCTGAGGGGTTAATTATCTAACGCCTTTATTTTTTACTGTCTTGCTTAATAAAACGAGTCTCTTCTTCGTTATAATAAAAGATTCTACTGGTGTCTCGTTTAGTTGCTGGCCGTTTAAAAGAGAAAAACTCATGTCCAAAAGATTAACTTTGTATTAGCAAGAGTTAGAGGAGTGACTCTCTCTGGCATGATGAATCTTAGAGAACGTTCCTCAAGACAAGCTTTTGAAAGATTGTTCGGGACGAGTTTCTCCAACAGTGCAGGGGATAACTCTCACACTACAAGGTGAGACAACAGTGGACTAAAAGCACCAAGGGTCTAATGCAGGATAATGCAGGTTTGTACGTTCTTTGACACCGGCTAAAAACTTGAGCAGTGAATCTGGCCTCTGCCACTGCACGCTCGTTGGCCTTTGCCAAAGCACTCGGCTCTCCAGCTTCTCCCATGTGCAACACGGGGGACCCTCACAGGGTCATCTGAAGGATAGTGGGGCGGATGCAGAGATCTTGGAAGCAGCTGCTGTTCCCACCAGTCTCAGGGCTGCCCCTCTATCATCTTGCCACAGAAAGTCATCACTTACTCCAGGAGTTCCCAATGTGGTACCCGTGGGTGCTACGATGCCTGCAGGGGGAGACGGGGCTTCTGACTGGGATAAGGATCTCAGGCATCGGGCAGAATCTCTCCTCCCTGAGCCAAGATCCTGGAGAGCCGTCCTTGGCTGGACGGACTACAGGGGTCTGACTTGGGACAAGGTATCTTCAAGAGGGTAGATTTTTGCCCGTGACACCCACACTCCTCTGCTTTGAGATGCACAGCTCAGGGCTGGGAGCTTGTGTGCAGAAGGTCCCAGGTTCAATTCCCAGGATCTCCAATTTAAAAGGATCTCCGATACCGGGAAAGGGAAAGGTTCTGCGTTGGAGAAACTATCAGTGCTGAAAGTATTAGGATGGACCAGCGGAGGGCAGAGACAAAGAACATCAGACAGGATGACCCACCCACCAACTCCCATTAGCAGGTGGCTATAGCTACCTACTGCCCCTCAACCCCATCTTCCCCCCAGCTGCAACAGCAGGATCATCACAGCAATCACTGAGAAATTGCAAAGCCCTCCGATCCCTCTAAAGCGCCACGGAAGAGCCCGTCATCTTTAAAACAGCGACAACCCCGTATTTTCAGGCAGGGTAGGTGTAATTTGCACCAAGACTCACGTGAGGTTTCCAAACCGCAACGCACCTTGGCTGTGGTTCTGAGACGGCTCGAAATCAGAGTCGGAGCTGGAGTCCGAGCCAGAGCTGGAGTTCGAAGGGCTGGACGCGGCGGACTTCACCCCCCATAGAAAGGAGAGAAACGAGCAGAATCTTAAACCCTCCGAGGCATAGGAAAGAGACAGAATGACGGCACTGATCTCCCCCTCCCCCACTCCCACATTTCCTGCAGAGATTTTCCTAAGTAACTAAGAGGAGTACATAGTAACTACAGAGGCCTCTTTTGCCATTATGGACCAATGATACAGGCCCTCTTGGGAGACGGGCCCAACTTCACATGCAGAAGGTGCCAGGTCCAATCTCAGGCAACCATAAGGTTAGGTGAAATAAAATACAATTAAACAACTAAGTATATTTATTATAAAGCGCTCAAACATATATTAAAAACAATCCCTTAGACTAGCAACAAATACAGGGTTGATAATCTAAAACCACATGCCGAATGCAAAGTTTCAGCCACCAGGCCTTCTTCAGTGGTCGAGTGAAACATATTATGCACACATAAACCTTCATTAACAAATAAAACTATTTTATATGAGCCTGGGTATGTACTGTAAGATTTAATACAGGTGGAGTTACGGTACCAGAATTTTCCTGAAATATGTTTCGAACTGTAAAAGCACAACTTCAAGGAACGTATGTAATGCCAACATTGTACGTAATGCCAGCCCGTTCCAAAAAGATATATTTATACTACATTCCTTGAAGGTGTGCTTTGACAATTCAAGACATGTTTCAGTAAAATTCTGGTACCATAAGCACAAAGTCCACCCGTATTAAAACTTACAATACATACCCGGGCTCATATAAAATCGTTTTATTTGTAATTAAGATTTGTGTGTGCATATGTTTTACTGGACCACTGAAGAAGGCCTGGAAGCAGAAATGTGTTTGTTGCCATAGGGGCTTGTTTTTAATATATGCATGAGTGCTTTATAATAAATACACTTAATTGTTTGTTTTTTATTTCACCTAACCTTTTGGGTACCCAACTTTATTTTTAGGTTGGGCAATTTCCCCCTCTGCTTTGGAAGTCACCATGGAGGGAAGGATAGAGGGCGCTTAGCTCTGGACAAAGATGGGTCCCTTTTCTCCCCCCTCTGCCAGATCCTCAACTCAACATCCCTAACTTGGGCCTACCTGTACCTGATGTTGTAATTCCCTGACCCTCCCATTGCATCCTAATCTCCCACAGATCTGCTTCAACAGTACCAGCAGGCAGGGAGGGGCCATGGTTCAGTGGTACAGCACCTGCTCGGTGTACAGAAGATCTCGGGTTCAATCCCCAGCATCTCCATTTTTTAAAAGAAAGGACTAGGCGGTGGATGATGTTAAAGACCTCCGCCTGAGACCCTGGAGAGCTGCTGCCAGTCTGAGTAGACAATGCTGACTCAGATGGACCAGGGGTCTGATTCAGTACAAGGTATGGAGAGAGTGGACAGGGAGAAGCTTTTCTCCCTCTCTCGTTTCATTTCATTTCATTTAATTAACCTTTATTGGCATACCATTCTCCCTCTCTCATAATACTAGAACGCGGGAATCATCTGCTGAAGCTGGAAGGTGAGAGATTCAAAACAGATAAAAGGAAGGATTTCTTCACACAACGCATCATTAAATTGTGGAACTCCCCTGCCCCAAGATGTGGTGATGGCTGCCAACTTGGAAGGCTTTAAGAGGGGAGTGGACATGTTCATGGAGGAGAGGGCTATGCATGACTACTAGTAGTCTTACCTGGATTTGATCATTGCATGGATCATAACAGTCAAATAACTATTCAAGGAAGGGACATAGCTGATATATTGGCCAAAGCTGGTAAACAGTGCTACTGTGCCACAGAGGAAACCTGAGCCTCCATTTGTAAGCCAGGATTCAGCAACACCCTCACGTTACAAACCTGTTCCTTCAGTGGAAGTTAAATGGCTACTAGTAAAAATGGATACTAGTCATGATGCATACCTATTCTCTCCAGAATCAGAGGAGCATGCCTTAAATTATGTTAGGTGCTGTGGAACACAGGCAGGACAATGCTGCTGCAGTCGTCTTGTTTGGGGGCTTCCTAGAGGCACCTGGTTGGCCACTGTGGCAACAGACTGCTGGACTTGATGGGCCTGGGTCTGATCCAGCATGGCCTTTTCTTATGTTCTTACGATGAACAGGCACCAAGATAGCTACCGCCTGCATAGTGGACACCATCTGACAAACGGGGAAGTCTACACCACGCTCCTCCCCCTGCCCCAAGCTCGCAGGCCGCTCACCTCCGATTTCAGAGAAGCCTCGTCCTCTGAATTGGACTCCTCCGCTGCCGCCACCACCGCCGCCGCCGCCACCTCCACGGGCTTCTTGAGGGCCTTGGGCTCGCTCTCCGCCTTTGCCTTCTCCGCTTTGGCGCCGGGCTTCTCCTTGGGGGGCCGCTTCTCGGCGTAAGACGCGGCGCGGGGCGAAGTGGCCGGGACGGTCTTGGCCCCCTTCGAGCTGCTCTTCTTCGGCTTTTTGGCACTGGGCTTGGGTGACTCCACCGCTGGGGGCCTCTTGCTGGACGGCTTGAGCTCGCCCGGCGGGGGGGCCCCCTTGGGCGAGGCGTTCTCCGCCTTGGGCTCCTTCAGAGCCAGCTTGGGTTCCTTGAAGGCTGCCTTGGGGAGGGGCTTGTCCTCCTTGGGCGCCTTGTTCTCGGCAGCTTTCCTCGAGGAGTCCTTTGGAGGCTTACCGGGATCCCTCTCGGGGTCTTTGGAGGAGGCTTTGCTCTCCGAGTCCTTCCGGGGCCTCTCGCGGTGCTCCCGGGTCACCTTGTGCGGCTTGGAAGTTTTGCTCCCGTCTTTGCCCGCCTCCTGAGAGCCGGGGCCAAAAGGGGAAAGGGGAGAAATGTTACTAGAAAAGTTACTAGAGGGAAGTGAGGGGCACTACTCTCATAGAATCATAGAGTTGGAAGGGACCACCAGGGTCATCTAGTCCAACCCCCTGCACAATGCAGGAAATTCACAACTACCTCCCCTCCCGCACCCCCAGTGACCCCTACTCCATGCCCAGAAGGTGGCCAAGATGCCCTCCCTCTCATGATCTGCTGAAAGTCATAGAATCAGCATTGCTGACAGATGGCCATCTAGCATCTGCATATAAAACCTCCAGGGAAGGAGAGTTTACCACCTCCGGAGGAAGCCTGTTCCACTGAGGAACCGCTCTGTCAGAAAATTATTCCTAATGTCTAGACCAGTGGTTCCCAACATTGGGCACACGCCCCACAGGGGGGCAATTTGATTTTTAAAGGGGGCAATTCGAGAATGAGGATCTCGCTAACTTTAGTCTACTTATCTTGAGGTGAGCTCAAATTGTATTTTGAATTTGTTAGGTACTTTTATTTTATTGTATAGTAAACTGTCATTTTGTTCTTTTATTTTTCTCTTTCATGGATGCCATGTTCTTTGGAAGCTTGATTAGACCAGGTTAGTGGCCTTTTAGACTTCCTCCACGTGAATAGTTCACTTTTTGAATAATAAGAATTATATGTCACGGGGGGGGGGGCATCAGGATTTTAGAGATGCTTAGGTGGGGCATGGCCAAAAAAAGGTTAGGAACCACTGGTCTAGACAGAAACTCTTTTGGTTTAATTTCAACCCATTGATTCTCGAGCACCAAGAGAACGCCAACTTCTTTGTACTTGTGGATCCTCAACTCTGGATTTGCCTCATTACATTCTATTTTGCCCATTGTATGCAGTCCCCCAGGGCTAAATCTTTGGCAGGAATATTATCCGGTCTCAATATACACTCGGATGCAGATAAAATTATATTTCTGTTATCAGATATTGATGCATATGCATCATATAGAGTCTCTTTGTTTGCTCTTGCAGCAAAGAAAATAAAATCTAATGGAGTGTCAGAAGAAGCAGCTACTTTTCTTTTGAATTGAAATGTTTTAGTATATCCCATTATTTATTTCCTTGCAACCGACCTTTATTGGCATAAAATCACTATACACATGATAGCGTGTAAAAATACAAATATTTGAGATGTAACCTTACAAAATGGTTAAAAAACACTTGCATAAGATAGTGTTGTGAGTTGATACATCCATCTGTTTAACTGATTTGCGGCGTTCTATAGCATTCTTTACAGATACCCTGGACAGCCCCCAAAAAACAAATCAGTGGGTTTTAGATCAAGCCTGAACTGACCCTAGAAGTTAAATGACTAAACTGAGGCTGTCATACTTTGGACATATTATGAGAAGACAAGAGTCACTGGAAAAGACAATCATGCTAGGAAAAGTTGAAGGCAGCAGGAAAAGAGGAAGACCCAACAAGAGATGGACTGACTCTATAAAGGAAGCCACGGCCCTCAGTTTGCAAGATCTGAGCAAGGCTGTCAAGGATAGGACACTTTGGAGAACATTGATTCATAGGTTGACTCTGATTCGAGTCGGAAACAACTTGATGGCACTTAACACACACACACAGCTTTCTTTAAAAATTGTGCTACCTTCTCCAGAAAATGGGGTGAACAATTGTTCAGTAGAAAGGAAGCATTACAGGAATCGGAAGCATTCAGTTTATTTGTCTGCAAAGGGCTTATAGGTAAAGGTAAAGGTCCCCTGTGCAAGCACCGGGTCATTCCTGACCCATGGGGGGACGTCACATCCCGACGTTTACTAGGCAGACTTTGTTTACGGGGTGGTTTGCCAGTGCCTTCCCCAGTTATCTTCCCTTTACCCCCAGCAAGCTGGGTACTCATTTTACCGACCTCAGAAGGATGGAAGGCTGAGTCAACCTTGAGCCGGCTACCTGAAACCGACTTCCGACAGAATTGAACTCAGGTCACGAGCAGAGCTTTGGACTGCAATACTGCAGCTTACCACTCTGAGCCACAGGGCTCTTCTGCAAAGGGCTTAGTAGTCCATTATCTATTTAATATTCTACATGCTAAACTATTATATTTGTATTTTATTTATTTGTTTTAGCAAATTGTGATGGGTCAGACGCCACAACAAGCCAGGGACTGCACGAGTTCAGAAGCCGAAGCGGGGTTGCCACTTCTCAAGATAACCCCGGCTCGGAGCCAAGCGTCGTCTGCCACAGGGCAAGAGCTTCCAGAAGCAGAGCGAGAGCGGGGACACAAACCGGTTGGCTTGGGCAATCACGCTGAGCACAAACTCACTTCGCGCCAGCTGCCACTAACTGACCGATCCCAAGCCACGGCTCAGCGATCCAAATGGGCACATCGTACTTGATTTCAAAGGGGTAGCTGTGTTGGTCTGCAGCAGCGACTGCCCTATGAGGAGAGGTTAAAACGCTTTGGGCTGTTTAGCTTGGGAAGAAGGCAGGTAAGGAGAGACATGATGGAGGCCTATAAAATTATGCATGGTATGGAGAGAGTGGACAGGGAGAAGCTTTTCTCCCTCTCTCATAATACCAGAATGCGGGGTCGCTGGCTGAAGCTAGAGGGTGAGAGATTCAAAACAGATAAAAGGAAGTATTTCTTCACACAATGCATAGTTAAATTGTGGAACTCCCCTGCCCCAAGATGTGGTGATGGCTGCCAACTTGAAAGGCTTTCAGAGGGGACATGTTCATGGAGGGGTATTCATGGCTACTAGTCAAAAGGGATACTAGTCACGATGCAGACCTATAGTCTCCAGGATCAGCGGAACAGGCCTATTCTATTAGGCCCTGTGGAACACAGGCAGGAGAATGCTGCTGCCATCGTCTTGCTTGTTGCCTTCCTGGAGGCACCTGGTTGGCCACTGTGTGAACAGACTGCTGGACTTGATTCTGCATAGCCTTTCTTATGTTCCTATATTCTTAGAACAGCTGAATACACAACCAGTAGAACCTTGGAGACCAACAAGGTTGTCAGGGCGTGAGCATTTGAGAGTCAAAGCTCCCTTCAAAGCTCCACTGAAAGATGCCTGAGGAACGAGGAAGCAACGAGAGTGGGGGCTCCAGCTACTAGGGAGAGACAGTGGGTCACAGCCCCTAGAGCAGCCCCACTTGTTAAACCGCCGCCACCACCATCTCCAGAGAGGGAGAATGGCTCAGCCGCCTGCTTAGGACAACCACTTTTAAAAGAAAGTTGTCAGATTTTTTTTTCTTGGGGGAACCTAACCCGCCTAAGCGAGTGGGGAAGGGCAGCCAAAAAGACATGTTCTAAAATAAATAAATAAGTTTAATTAATACAGAAGATATTTGAATCACTTATAAGCTTTACTATAATAGTCAATATCTTGCAATTACTGATCAATGAACGGCTTTCCATTCTTTCCTTTATATTTTATTACATGACTATCTCAGATATGGAATATGTTATTGATAAAGGTTAAAGTTTATCAATCAAAGTCTAAAGTTGGTGACGGGGGACAAAAATGTATTATAAGATGGTGGCTTGGACACAGAAATGCGGACCTGCTTGTTTTTCCCCTTGTATCCTTTTTCTTTTTTCTGTATCCCTTTATATAACAAAAAATAAACAAATAAATAAACAGCTGCTGTCACTTTGCTTTTTAGACCATCTCC
Source organism: Euleptes europaea (assembly GCF_029931775.1). Classification (NCBI taxonomy): domain Eukaryota; kingdom Metazoa; phylum Chordata; class Lepidosauria; order Squamata; family Sphaerodactylidae; genus Euleptes; species Euleptes europaea. Next base: position 12,017,138 of record NC_079313.1, on the reverse strand, counting down.
CAGCCCCCGCACCTTGATCTTGCAAGAGCTGGCTGCTCGATGATAACAGTTTAGTGAAGCAATCCCATTGTATAGGAACCTCGCCGGAGGCTGTCAGAAGTTGTAACGACGCCACACTTTTCAAGGAAACGCAATTTGTTTTGCAAGAACAATTAGCTGCGCTTGCTTTCGTAATGAGTATCAAACTCATTGATGATGCCGAGGGTTTTATGTTGATGATTCCGAGGGTTTTATGTTTTTTTTAATCAAGCGAATGCCGTAAAAACACAATTTTCCATGTCTGCCCGAGTCGCATTCCACGGGCTAAAACCCCCTGACCCTACTATGCTGGGGGCATAATTCCGTCCAAACCAGCCACCCTAAAGCGGAGAAAGAGTCTGATGTGCAAAGATTCTGTCACTTGGATTTATGACTCAGCAGCATTTGTTTCAAAATGAAGTTTCTAGATCTCTCGGCTTTGGAAACGAGAGCACCGAACCCTTCGCAGCTCCAAAGCCACCCACCTTGGTCCCATGGGACTGTTTGGTCTTCTTGGGATCAGAGAAAGCCGACAGCGGTATTGTGGGCAGCATGGGGTAGTCAGGACTGGGCCGAGACACGGTTTCTGCTCCTTCTGGCATCACCATGACCTAAGGAAGCAAGAGCGAGGGAGTTATCGGCAACTGCTACTATAGACCTGGCTACCCCTCTGCTAAGATCATCCTAGACTTTCCCGAGATCAGTATGCCGCCCAAAGCGCCTTTGATTGGAACACCGCAGGGTGAAAACTTCAGCATTCTAATGACCGATTCCTTACAGTTAAATGAACAACACCAAAGCGCACTGAAGTGCATTAAGGTTGTATCTGTCCTGCGGGTGAAGCTGTTGTCCAGTTCACCTCCGGTGCGAAGGTGGCTCGGGTTCCAAGGAACAGTGACGTTGAAAGGAGACCATAAAACACTGACAACTCTTGGGCGCTGACCAATGACTGCTCAGCGATGTGTCACACGCCACACGTACCAAGTTCTAAATCAGGGGTGTTGAGCTCATTTGTTACAAAAATATCACTTGGTCGGGACGGGCCATGTGCACCATTAAATTTGATGCCCAGATCAGGAGTGGGAGGGGATTGCCTCAGCTGGCGAGCTCACTGCAGGCTTGCCAATCCAGATCTGGAGAGGGGGGTGGCTGCCTGCAGCAGGTTTGCCAGCCCGGGGGGAGGGCTGCCTTGGCTTGGAGGAGGAGGAGGAAGAAGAAGGAAGAAGAGTTCTTTTTTATATGCCAACTTTCTCTACCACTTAAGGAAGAATCAAACCAGCTTACTTACAATCACCTTCCCTTCCCCTCCCCACAACAGACACCCTGTGAGGTAGGTGGGGCTGAGACAGCTCTAAGAGAGTGGTGACTAGCCCAAGGTCACCCAGCTGGCTTCATGTGGAAAAGTGGGGAAACCAACCCAGTTCACCAGATTAGCATCCACTGCTCATGTGGAAAGGTGAGGAATCAAACCCAGTTCTCCAGAGTCCCCCGTTCCAAATCACCGCTCTTAACCACTACACCATGCTGGAGGACACATGGTGCTACTCACCCCTCCAGCCTTGATCAGCTTGCGTCGGAAATCCTTCGTTGGATTGTTGAAGGTCAGCTTCTCACAGCGCAGGTGGTTGACAGGCGGGTTCCCCTCCAGATTCAGGAAGAGGTCGTAGGTGAAGCAAACTCTCTTGGGTTCCTCCTGTGACAACAGCCTCGTGAAGGGTTTGCACTTAGGCGCGCCAGCTCACACCCTGTCCCCTACTATTTGGAGGAAAACTGCCCCTGAACCTGGAGGTTCCATTTTCCCCTTCTAGAGATGGCCTTACAAAACAATGGAATCAGCTACCTAGGGGGGTGGTGAGCTCCCCCTCACTGGCAGTCTTTAAGCAGAGGCTGGACAAACACTTGTCAGGGATGCTCTGGACTGATCCTGCATTGAGCAGGGGGATGGACTAGATGGCCTGTAGGGCCCCTTCCAACTCTATGATTCTATGTTTTTTTAAGGCAGGGAGAGCTCACTCTACATTCTGCCCTCCAGACAAACAGCCAGCCTTATTACCCTACGGTTTAATCCGAACGGATCTACAAGGTGTTGAAGGTCATAATTAAATCATCATTAAAAAGAAGAGTTGGTTTTTATACCCCGCTTTTCTTTACCTTTAAGGAGTCTCAAAATGGCTTACAATCACCTTCCCTTTCCCTCCCCGCAACAGACACCTTGTGAGGTAGGTAGGGCTGAGAGAGTTCTGAGAGAACTGTGACTGGCCCAAGATATACCAGCAAGCTTCATGTGGAGGAATGGGGAATCAAACCCGGTTCACCAGATTACAGTCCGCTGCTCTTAACCACTATGCCATAAAAATAAACCAAACAAAAGATTAAAAACCAAAGAGCAGATTCCCCACCACCTTGTATATATCTAGACTAATAACTAAGTAAAAAAGAAAGGAAGAAGAGTTGGTTTTTATATGCCAACTTTCTCTACCACTTAAGGAAGAATCCAACTGGCTTACAATCACCTTCCCTTCCCCTCCCCACAACTGACACCCTGTGAGGTAGGTGAGGCTGAGAGAGTGTGACTAGCCCAGCAGGCTTCATGCAGAGGAATGGGGAAACCAACCCAGTTCACCAGATTAGCCTCCACCACTCATGCGGAGGAGTGGGGAATCAAACCCGGTTCTCCAGATCAGAGTCCACCGCTCTTAACCACTACACCACGCTGGCTCTCTGCAGAAATGCAGAACACAAAAGCCAGCCACTGACAGACATCCAGTTCTCACAATAGGAAAGCATGTCCATTGCACACTTGAATGATAAGATGATGGATAAGATTATGGAAGAATGATAAGATTATTGCAGCAGGGAAGGAAACTGAGGCATCGCTTGGTTTTCAAAACTTCTCTGCTTCAGCATCCGACAGGTAAGCTGCTGCTTGACCCTAATACTCATTGCTGCCGGTTTGATGTTTGACAGATGCTCTTCACCCGGTCATTTATTCATGACTGCAATTTGATGGTTCACTGGCAGCATTTAATGGCCCTGCTTACCTTTGGGTACTTTTTGGAGGGCGGTAAGTCACCTAGGCCCTGACCTGGATGGCCCGGGCTAGCCCGATCTCATCAGATCTCGGAAGCTAAGCAGGGTCACCCCCTGCCCCCCATTGGTATTTGGATGGGAAACCACCAAGGTTGCTACGTAGAAGAATCATAGAGTTGGAAGGGACCACCAGGGTGATCTAGTCCATCCCCCTGCACAATGCAGGAAATTCACGAAATCACACAAGGTTGGAAGAGACCACAAGGGCCATCCAGTCCAACCCCCCTCCCCCACCATGCAGGATCCCACAATCAAAGCACTCCCGACAGAGGGCCATCTAGCCTCTGCTTAAAGACCTCCAAAGACGGGGACCATCGAACAGCCCTCACCATCAGAAAGTTCTTCCTAATGTTTAGGTGGAATCGCTTTTCTATTAGTTTAAATCCATTACTCCGTGTCCTAGTCTCTGGAGCAACAGAGAACAAGCTAGTTCCCTCATCAACATGACATCCCTTCAAATATTTAAACTTGGCTGTCATGTCACCCCTCAACCTTCTCTTCTTCAAACTAAACAAAACCCAACTCCCTAAGTCTCTCCTCATAGGGCATGGATTCCAGACCTCTGACCATTCTAGTCGCCCTCCTCTGGACTCACTCCAACTTGTCAACATCCTTCTTAAATTCTGGAGCCCAAAACTGGACACAGTATTCCTAATGAAGTCTGACCAATGCAGAATACAGTGGTAGTATTACTTCCCTTGAAGGCAATGACAAACCATCTCTGTTCATCTCTTTCCTTAAAAATCCAACCAGGGGCTGCTGTAAGTCGGATGCGACTTGGCGGCACTTTGCACACACACACACAAGATCAACAAGCAAGACTGGGGTGGGAGAAGAGTAAGCAAGCTGCTTTTCCTAGACGTCTATGAGCAAGCAATGCAAAGAAAGCGATACAGGGCTGCCAGAACCCAGTTCTGAGATACCGGCTAGCCACTTCGCTTTGAAAGGAATGGGGGAGGGAGAGAAAGAAGAGAAGATGAGACGCTTACCTTGTTTTTGAAGTGAACTTCAATGGGCATGATGAAGCCAGCATAGCCAGACTCCTCCACTTTGTACGGGGGCTCTTTGCAGACTGAGAAGTAAGCGTAAATGGAGTTAAGCTTTGAGCCTACGGTGGCACAGCCCGAGCAAGGAGCAAATTCAAGGGGAGGGGCTGTGGCTCAGCAGTAGAGCATCTGCACGGCATGCAGAAGGTCCCAGGTTCAATCCCTGGCATCTCCAGTTCAAGGGACTAGGAAAGTAGGTGATGTGAAAGACCCCTGCCTGAGACCCTGGAGAGCTGCTGCCGGTCTGAGCAGACAGTACTGACTTTGATGGACCAAGGGTCTGATTCGGTATAAGGCAGCTTCATGTGTTCAAAGCAGGTCTGCCGCCAAACTTGAAAGGGCTGCTTGCCTGCCACCTTCTCACTCTGCTTCAGTCCCCAGGACCCTGCGTCTGTGACATCTGCATGGCCTTAATGATCGGCCATACAGGGCTATCTCTAGGAAATTAGCAAGATAACGCATGCGAAGTGGACGCTCCAAAGCCCTCTATGAATACTAAGAAGGTCATCATCATAGAAAAAGAAAAGTTGGTTTTTATATGCCGACTGTCTCTAACTTTTAAGGAGAATCAAACGGCTTACAATCGCCTTCCCTTCCCCTCCCCACAACAGGCACCTTGTGAGGCAGGTGCGGTCGAGAGAGTTCAGAGAGAACTGTGACCGTCCCAAGGTCACCCAGCAGGCTTCATGTGGAGGAGTGGGGAATCAAACCCAGCTCACCAGATTAGAGTCCACCACTCATGTGGCGGAGTGGAGAATCAAACCCAGTTCTCCAGATTAGAGTCCGCCGCTCATGTGGGAGAGTGGGGAATCAAACCTGGTTCTCCAGATTAGAGTCCACTGCTCCTAACCACCACACCCTCATGAAAGGAGGCAATCGTTACCACCCAACACAACTTTCCTTTTAAAAAATAAACAAAGCAGCAAGTGGCGACTGATGCCAGCACGAAGCGTATCCTAAGAGCCCGGCTGGAAAATGTCTAGCACCCAGTTTTTGACAACAGGTGGCCAAGTGCCTCCGGAAGCCCTCAAATGGAGCCCTCAAGCAGTAGCCTCCCTCTCAGTTTGTTCCCAAGACTCTGGTTGTCAGGGGTAAACTGGAGCTTCCACTTAGCGAGCGTGGCTAGAAGCCATAGAAAGGGGTATCCTCCGCAAAGATGTTCTATCAAGTAGCAAGAGCGGGTATTCTACCAACAATATAAGACCGGGACATATGGTTCATTCAGGCCTCTTAACTGCACCTGCCCCAGACTATACATATGTACTCCCCCCTGTATGAAGGTCCTACGGCCAAATTTTTAGCAGGAATATTATCGGTTATTATGGTATATTCAGATGAGGATAAAATCTAATTTCTACTGTCTGACATCGATGTTCACGTAACACACAGGGTTTCTTTGTTTGCCCAAGCAGCAAAGAAAATAAGATATAAGGTTTCTGAAGGAGTTACCAATTAAGTTTAAAACAGTGAGTGAGTACATTCTGGTATCTGTTATTTTAATCGCTGATTTGTTTATTTATATTGCTGCATTACCATGTTTTAGCCAGTTGTATGTACTACCGTTGGTTGTATTACTATGTTTTAGTTATTTGTGACGGCCATCGGCCATAGACAATAAATTCTCTTGGTCTTGGTTTACATATGTACTCATCCAGGCTAGCCTGATCTCGGAAGCGAAGCAGGGTTGGCCCTGGGTAGTATTTGGATGGGAAACCACCAAGAAAGTCCAGGGTCACTATGCAGACGCAGGCAACGGCAAGCCACCTCTGAACGTCTCTTGCCTCGAAAACCCTAAGTCGGCTGCAATTTGATGGCATTTTCTACCACCCCACACACACACACACACACACACACACACACACACACACACAGAGAGAGATGCTTACTCACCGCGTTTTGGTTTCGGGAAGCTCTGATGTAGCCGAAAGACCACTTTCTCCACAAAGTGCTGGATCTCAAAGTGCTCAGGGCCGCGCACGAAGACCATCCAGTCGTGGGTGAAGCCCTCGGTGGTGGGCTTCTTCCGCAGCTGGGCACGGTGCCCCAGCTCCAACTTCACCTGGACCGTACACTAGAAGGAAAAAGGGAGGAGCGCAACACGGGATGGGGGTTATGGGGAAACAAGAAGGCAGCCCAAAGTTAATAATAACCCCTAGCTTAATTGTCTGTCAGAGACATGAAAACATGCTTGACCATATACTTTTGTGTGACCGACAGGTGGCACGGGGAAGCGATGGGGAAACATGCATCTTTGTAAAACAGCCCAACGCTAAATGGGACATGTAGGGCTCTGGTGCTCCATCCAATGCAGTCTATTTCCAGTCAAAAGAGTCAGACCGTTGATCCAGGTGGCTTTAGTAGTGGAGAACCGGAAACACTGAAACATGTCCTTCTTAGGTGTAGCTATTAAAATGAGGACCGGGCAAAGATCTTAGACCCTATTTTAGAAAGAGCACGGGTTTTGCTGAACCCTACAGAGTCGACATCCTCATTAAGGATGAATTTCCACAGGTAACAAAGCAGGTGGCCAAGTTCTGTCAAACAGTATATAATTTCCAGAAATCTAAGCAGAAATGAAAAGGTGTTTTTTGCCATCGGGCGTCTGAACTTACTTCCCTTGGCAGCAGCATTCGTTTTAAAGATATCAATATTTTGTTTAATATTTAACTAAAATGTATTGGTCTTATACTATTGAAATGGGGTATGTAAAGGTGATTTTTAAAACAACTTGTTTGGTCAACGACCATCATAATAAATGATAGTGAGTGATCCATGTAGTTATTTATCGTCTGCCGTTATTGGTTCCCCAACCTCTTCCAACAGCTGCAGGCTGAAACCTCTCTTAAATGGATCAAATCTGGGTTCTACCACCGAGCCCTCCGATGAACACATCTCACATCTGGATTGACTTGGGTGGTCCTTGCAGGTTGGACCTTGTGGAGGGGAAGGGATGGTAGCTGCCCCTCTACAATCACATGGCCCCAGCAACAATAAAGTGTGTGTGTTTGGTTATGCTTTAGGGCAGGGGTGGGGAACCTTTTTCCTGCCAAGGGCCATTGGCACATTTATGACATCATTCAGGGGCCATACCAGGTGTAGATCTCCCGGTGGGGGGGGAAGAGGTGAGGGTTGCCAGGTCTGCAGCCACCACCTGGAGGTTGGCAACCCCAGGGGAGGCCACACAGAGAATGCCTGCGGGGTGCCCCCCCTCCCCCTCCCAAGCGGAAGGGCAGCCAGCAGTGGGCCCGAGCAAACGAGGTGCCAGGGAGGCGCAGCCCACAGTTGATCGGTAAGGGAGGAAGGAAAACAGTGGAAAAGGGAGGGAGGGAGAAAGGGAGAAAGAAAGAAAAGGACGGAGGGAGACAAAGAAAAGGACGGAGGGAGACAAAGACAGAGACAGAAAAAGACCCTCATAGCTGTCATCTTATCATATATGCAACTATGGCAATATAGTGCATATAGGATAAGATGACAGCTATGAGGGTCTTGCTCGTTAGTTGGCAATATAAAGCTTGAATAAGGCGGGAGATTACAGAACACACAAAGCATAAACAGAGCACACTTTCCCAGGAGTAGCATTCCCAGGCTTTGGTATGTGAAGCTGTCCTTGAAGTCTGGACAGTTCAGCAAAGGAACAGAGGCAACAGAGAAACCGAGATAACAGCCTGACATCCTGCTCCCCTTAAGGCCCCCTCCCATCCTGTAAGGGGGCTGGTCTGTCTGGGTAGGTAATGTGAAAGTCGTTGACGAGCTTGGGGGCGGAGACATCTCGTGCGCGAACCCACTCGTCATAGGCAGGGGGGAAGTGTTTCCAGCGAACTAGGTATTGTAAAACTCCATGGTGAATACGGGAGTCCAGGACCTTGGAGACCTCGAAATGTTCTTCCCCCCCCCACCATTATGGGCTGTTCGGGAGGCAGTTCTGGATGCCATTGCGGAGAAGCAATATGGGGTTTCAGGAGGCTGATGTGGAAAACGGGGTGCACACGTCTTAAGGTTTTGGGGAGAGATAGTTCCACCGTAACAGGATTTATGATGCGAGTGATGGGAAATGGGCCAATGTACTTAGCGTTGAGTTTATGGCACGGGCGGGTGGAACGCAGATTCTTGGTGGATAGGTATACCAGGTTACCTACTTGTGGGTCCCCACCGGGGGACCGATGCTTATCGGCTTGTGCTTTGTATAAGCGCTTGGCCCGGGCAAGATTGCTAATCAGCCAGGGCCATGTAGTGCGGAGGGTGTGCGCCCAAGAGGCAATGACGGCATCCCCCTCCCCTTCCACAGCCTCTACAGGGGGGATAGGACCGAAGTCCTGTCCATATATTGCATAAAACGGGCTGAAACCAGTGGATTGATGTACAGCATTATTGTAAGCATATTCTGCAAAAGGTAACAGTTCTACCCAGTTATCTTGGTGGTAATTGACATAACAGCGCAAATAACATTCAAGTACAGCATTAACACGTTCGGTCTGGCCATCCGTTTGGGGATGGTATGCACTAGACAATCCTTGCTCCACCCCCACCAATTTGAGAAAAGCTTTCCAAAACTTTGCAACAAAGCTACTGCCGCGGTCGCAGATTATTTTGCGCGGAAACGAATGTAGTCTAAAGACATGTGACACAAAGAAGCAGGCCAATTTCTGAGCGGAGGGGATCCCTGCGCATGGAACCAAATGTATTTGCTTAGAAAATAAGTCAGTGATAACCCACAGTACAGTTTTTCCCCCGCTGAGAGGGAGATCCGTCATAAAATCTATAGCAATCACTTCCCAGGGTTTGGAGGGTATTTCAAGCGGTTGCAGTAGTCCTGGGGGCTTGCCTTAAGATCGTTTGACTGTGGCGCAAATAGGACAGCTGCGAATAAAAGAGTCAATATCAGAACGCATCCCCCCCCACCAAAACTGTCTGCGCAACAGGTGAAGGGTCTTTAGAAACCCAAAGTGCCCTGCGGTTTTCATTCCATGGGCCAAGTGTAAGATGTCTTTTCGGAGCGCTTTGGGTACATACAATTTTGAGTCTTTGTACCAAGAGCCCCCTTGTTCAACAACACCAGGAGGCAGGATGTGATCAGAATGTTCCATAAGGCAGTGTTCCCGAAGGAACTTTAAGAAAGAATCGGAGACGGGAACCCCCCCCCTCGTTCAAAGTAGTAGTAGGAGCAGGTAGGGGGGTTGGCAAAGGGGAAACGCTTACGTGTTGCGGAGCGTAGACTTCAGGCGGCTGGGTGGCCGGTTGAGTTGAAGGAGTCGGAGCTGGAGCCGGAGCCATCGCGGTGTTCCGTTGAGGAGGCAGGAGAGCAGCCGGTAGGGTTGGAGGGGTCTGCCCGCTGGTGACTGTGTGTTGTCGCTGGGGTAGCGTTTGGGATCGGGTTTGTACAGCCAATACGGGTAGGGCTTCTCTTTGTGCGGGCGTAAATAAAGAGTCTGTTGGCCGATCGAGTTTTGCCGGGTATTGAGGCAATCGGGAGAGAGCATCCGCGAGAACGTTTTGTTTTCCTGGGACATGCTTCAGGACAAAACGAAACTGAGCAAAGAATTCCGCCCAACGTTGTTGTTTTGCAGATAATTTATGGGTTCCTGTGAGGGCGGCCAGATTCTTGTGATCGGTCCAAACTTCGAAGGGGACTTTGGACCCTTCTAGGAATTGTCGCCAAAGAATAAGAGCATGGTGAACAGCTGAGGCTTCTTTCTCCCAAATAGGCCAGTTCAATTGGGAGTGCACAAACTTCTTAGAGAAATAAGAGCAAGGATGAAGGAGACCATTAGGTCCTTTTTGCAGCAGGGCCCCCCCATAGCCACGTCGGAGGCATCGACTTGCACAATGAACATTCGATTAGGGTCTGGGTGCCGTAGCACCGGTTCTGATGTGAAAAGGCGTTTGAGAGCTACAAAGGCGGCTTGGCATTGATCAGTCCACAGTATTTTAGCGGAGGGCAATGTGGCAGAGTTTTCTTTACCTTTGGTTTTTAGAAGGTCAGTGATGGGCAGTGCTATTTGGGCGAAGTTTGGAATAAATCCACGGTAGAAATTAGCAAAGCCCAGGAATTGTTGTACTTGCTTGCGGTTGGAGGGAGGTGCCCATTCGAGGACGGAACGGACCTTGTCCGGGTCCATGCTAAGGCCATGGTGGGAGATTATGTATCCCAAGAAAGTTATTTTGCTCTGGTGAAATTCGCATTTAGCCAGCTTTGCGAAGAGTTGGTGGTTGCGTAGGCGGCGCAGAACTTCTCGGACCAATGTGACATGCTCGTCCATGGTTTTTGAATAAATGAGAATGTCGTCTAAATAAACCACTACTCCGCGGTATAGTAAATCATGAAGGATTTCATTGATGAGTTGCATGAAGACCCCCGGGGCCCCTTTTAACCCGAAGGGCATCACAAGGAATTCAAACATTCCAAAGCAGCTGGAGAAGGCAGTGAGGGGTTCGTCCCCCTCTCGGATGCGGACGCGGTAGTAGGCTTCTACCAGGTCCAATTTAGAAAAAATACGTCCTTCTTGTAGTTGTCCCAAGATATCTGAAATTAGGGGTATAGGATAGGCGTTGGTTTGAGTAACTGCATTGAGTTTTCGGAAGTCAATGCAGAGGCGTAGGTCGCCCTCCTTTTTTCGGACAAAAAACGCGGGGGCTGAGTTGGGAGCATTCGATGGGCGAATGAACCCTCTGGCAAGGTTTTTGTCCAAAAAGTCCCGAAGCACAGTGCGCTCGGAAGTGCTCATTGGGTAGATTTTACTTTTGGTTAATGTGCAGTCCTTCACCACTTCAATTGCACAGTCAGTAGCCCGGTGAGGGGGTAAGGCATCACATTCTTTAATGTTAAAGACATCTGCGAAGTCTTGGTATATTTCAGGGAGGGCTGGTGTTGATGGGACCTCGGAGAGTGATGCCGAAGCGGGTGGAGACAGCACCGCAACTTGCTGTCGGTGCTGATCGCATTTAGGGTTGTCAAAGGAGATTGTGTTCGTGTCCCAGTCGATACTGGGACAATGACCTTTAATCCAGTTAATTCCCAGGACCACCTCGAATCGAATAGGGGCTATGGTAAAGTCGATTTGTTCCCAGTGGGAGCCAATTCCCATCGCCACCCCTATAGTGCGATGATCAACTGGACCCCCTTTGAAATGGCTCCCATCCATTTGGGCAAATTGGACGGGGGCTGGTAAAGCCTCGGACTCGACTTTGAGTGCTGCGAATGTGGCTGCGCTTATGAGAGTGCGACTGCAACCAGAGTCAATAAGTGCTTTAACGGGTAGTTGGGGGCCACCTTCGTGATGTTGTAGAATGGCGTCTACATAAACGGTGGTTTCTACTTCCTTTACTTTGGTGGGAGCTGTCGGTTTAGCAGGAGAATCTGCAGAGGTCTGTGGAGACGCTCCACTCACCACAGACCGGAGCCGTTTTTTGACAAATCAAGGGGAGATTCCAGGTTTAAAGCCGGAGAAGTCCATGGGTTCTCTTCGTCCGAAGAGGGAAAGTTGTCCCCCAATGGGGCACTTGTAATCCGAGACCCGGCTGGGTCAGTTGATGCAGGCAGGACGGATGAGTCTCCAGCGTGAAGTGCAGAGGGTGTGGGTCTTCCCGACGCTGCGCTGCGGGTGGCCGCGGTGCCTCTGCGTTGCGGTCGTCCTCTAGCTCGAGTTGCCGTGCTGGGACGAAAGGGTTCAGGGCGGTACGGGCAGACCGCTGCAAAGTGGCCCTGTTCCCCACAAATGAGGCAGGCACCCCTTTGGAATCGGGTTTCGCGCTCCTGGGGTGGACGCGTCGGCTTCCGTATAGGGGGGGGTGCCTTGGGCTGGGGCTTTTGGGCGCTTTTCTCCTTGTGTTTTTGGCGGACAAGGGAAATAAAGCGCCGGCGGCTTTCTACTTCTTCGGCTAATAGAATCCAATCCTCGAGAGTGTCGGGATCGCCCCGCATGTACGACCAGTTCAGGACGTCAGGGTGTAAGGCTTCCCTGAAATGGTGAATTAGGGTGGCCTCGGGACAGCCCACAATTTTGCTCGCCAGTCTTTGGAATTCATCGGCAAACTCTCGGACTGGAGTAGAGCCCTGTCTTAGTTGTAGCAGCTCCGCTTTGGCCCGTTCCCCCAGAAAGGGGTCCTCAAACCTCCTACGTAAAGCAGTCATGAAATTGTTGAGGGAACGGATAGAGCGGGATCGGGTGTCGAATTGGAGGACCATCCAGTCGGCCGCTTTGCCTGTCAGAAGGGAAGCTACGTAGCGCACCCGGCTGTCCTCGGTAGGGAACAATTGTCCCTGTTCTCGCATGTAACTGTCCACCTGATGAAAGAAACAGGGTAGGGCTTCAAGAGATCCATCATACGTAGTTTTCAACTTGAGCTGTTTCCAAGGACCGGGTATGGGTTGACCCGGTTGCACAGGCTGACCCGGTGGCACAGGTGCTCCGGGTGCAGGTAGAACGGGAGCTCCGGGAGGTGGAGGTGGTGCATAAATCCTGTTACGGTGGAACTATCTCTCCCCAAAACCTTAAGACGTGTGCACCCCGTTTTCCACATCAGCCTCCTGAAACCCCATATTGCTTCTCCGCAATGGCATCCAGAACTGCCTCCCGAACAGCCCATAATGGTGGGGGGGGAAGAACATTTCGAGGTCTCCAAGGTCCTGGACTCCCGTATTCACCATGGAGTTTTACAATACCTAGTTCGCTGGAAACACTTCCCCCCTGCCTATGACGAGTGGGTTCGCGCACGAGATGTCTCCGCCCCCAAGCTCGTCAACGCCTTTCACATTGCCTACCCAGACAGACCAGCCCCCTTGCAGGATGGGAGGGGGCCTTAAGGGGAGCAGGATGTCAGGCTGTTATCTCGGTTTCTCTGTTGCCTCTGTTCCTTTGCTGAACCGTCCAGACTTCAAGGACAGCTTCACATACCAAAGCCTGGGAACGCTACCCCTGGGAAAGTGTGCTCTGTTTATGCTTTGTGTGCTCTGTAATCTCCCGCCTTTTTCAAGCTTTAAATTGCCAACTAACGAGCAAGACCCTCATAGCTGTCATCTTATCCTATATGCACTGTATTGCCTATTTGACCAGTAAAAGCCATCTGCTTGGATTCTAACTGTCTCTGTGGTGATTTCTGGTTCTTTGGGTCAAGAGCTGACAGGGAGAAAGAGGGAGAGAAAGGAGAAAGAGTGACAGAAAAAGATGAAGAGAGAAAAGCCTTCCCCCCCACACACACACACACCCGCTGGCCCCACGCGACCGGGCCCTAGCCTCCCCTGCCCACACACACCCGGCTGCGCACAGAGCCCCGCGCGACCGGGCCCCAGTCTCCATGCCCTCTCCTCCTCAGAGTCCACAAAAGGGCCCCCCCGAAGCCCAATCGGCTCCTGCATGCATGCTCTGCTGCCGGGAGCTGCCAGCCTCTTTCCCCCTCCCTCTCGCTGCTCAACAGCCGACAGTCGGCGAGAGGAGGTCCAAAGGGCGCCGCAGCGCTGCTGTAAGCCGTGGTGCCAGGAACACCCTCTGGGAGGGCCGGCCTGCGCCCCCGCCTCTGCAGCAGGGTCCCAGAGCTCCCGAGGGCCACAAAAAATGTCCTCAGGGGCCGCATATGGCCCCCGGGCCTGAGGTTCCCCACCCCTGCTTTAGGGTCTGCATAAGCAGGGGTGGGGAAGACAGGAACACATGAAGCTGCCTTATACTGAATCAGACTCTTGGTCCATCGAAGTCAGTATTGTCTACTCAGACCGGCAGCAGCTTTCCAGGGTATCAAGTAGAGGTCTGTCGCATCACCTACTTGCCTAGTCTCTCTAACTGGAGATGCTGGGGATTGAACCTGGGACCTTCTGCGTGCCGAGCAGAGGCTCTACCGCTGAGCCACGGCCCCTCCCGTTTCCTAGGTCAGTGATGTTCCTTGGAAACTTTTCACGGACCCCTCCATGAGAAATCGACCAAGTCCTTGCATCCTGTAGATCCACGAGAATGCTCAACACTTCCTTGCACATGCTCATAAACTGTGGCCAGCGCTCTACTTCAACTCTGCCCTCAAGCATGAACTCCAAGTTCCCTGCAAAGCTACAACACATCTAATAAACTCCTAAAAGGAACCAAGAAGGTGGAAAATGCTTTGTGCTGCAAACATCGCCTTACAGTGGAGGGGGGTTTTCCTTGTCAATACAGAGAACGTTGCCTGGAGCAAAGGGAACTAGAAACGCTAGTACTCTTCCAGCTGGGACTTGGAAGAATTGTCTTCCTGGGCTGCAAAGGTCACTTCTGAGAAATGCCTGCCAAATCTCAAAGACCGCCAGGATCCCAGCAGCCTCATCTCAACCTGCCCCGACTAGTTTGAAACTGAGGCACAAGTAGGGCAGGCAGCTAAAAGCTGTGTGCTTTCTTCCATGCGCTGCACACGTGGAAGACAGAAAGCGCAAGGATCTGGCACGGCTCTCAAGACGATCGCAGCGTTCTCCATTAGGAAAACCGAACTCCACAACGTTTTCTATTTCTCTCTCTCGAATGCACATCTAAGAAACTCCTAAAAGGCACCAGAAAGGTGGAAAAGGCTTTGTGCTGGAAACATCACCTTATATAGTGGGGGGGGGGCAGTCTGCTTAGGATGAGAACCAAAAACATACCCACTGTGCTATGTGACACAAGAGGGAACAGAATCTTATCCCCTCCCCCCCATTCCTTCTCCAGGCCAAAAGAGAAAATTCCACGGTTGTAAAAAGATCTAATCTCCCCTCTGTTTGTATTGCCAACAGCCTGGAAGACCAGCCAGGAGCTGAAATATGTCCCGGAAAGCGTAACCCTGGGGAACGCCATCCGGACCACGCAGAGAACAAATTGGCTGAATTACATGCAGAGCGCCAGACACGCATCTAAGGACGCCGTCTCTAGTTCACGACAGCTTCTGCTCTGTGAGCCTTAAAAAGACCACGCGACCTCTGGTTGTTTCAACAACCCTTTTGGAGCTGTTACGCAGTTGCATTGGACATCGAATCCGGGCCTCACCGAGGCAGGAAGCATGGTTTGCTCATCCGAGGCCCCATCTCCAGGATCACCAGTTAAAAAGGATTCTAAAGTAGCAGGGCCAGGAAAATCTCCTGTCTGCCCAAGAGCTCAGAAAGCCAACAAAATGGACCCTCAGCCAGATACATAAGTGCACGTGTCCATAAAAACTGTAGTGCACACAGGTGGAAGACAATCCTATCCCACCACAGGTATAGCGCCCACCCTCAGAGGCGGTGCCAAATTTCTACCTGTGGCACTGCACCAATAGCGGTCCATTTAGGTTGACACATGACAGACGTCTTGCGATGCTGCCACCGGAGCAGCAAACGCATATTCACGAGAATCAGCGACCCATCACGTACATGATGCTCAGCAATTGCGGAGTGACTAGTGCCAATCTCATGGGGAAGGAGTGTCAGCAAGTTGCTGTATTCTCTCAGCCTCAGGTCCCCCTACAGCAAGATGGGAAGCACAATACTGGCCTAGCAGGCAAGGATTTTGCAAGAACTACAAGAATACAACGGTACAAAGCATCAGGAACATTTTAAAGCGTCATATGAGTGGTGAGCAGCAGCAGAGCAGGGCAGAAAAGCATGAGGCCAAGAATCCCATTCAAGCCTTCCTTGGGTGGAGGCTAACACTGTCTTCGTTTCTTCTTTTCCCCATACATCAAAGCAGAACGTTGGCCAACCTAACAGGGCTGCTTGTTAGGGTTATTAAACTCCCCTATGTGAAAGGTGCCAAGCATAATTACTACTGTCAACAAAACTGTGGTATTTAGAAATACAGGCTATAGATCAGGAAATCCAGAGCTCAAATCCCAGTGTGTGTGCTGTCAAGTCACAGCTGACTTGCGATTTATGTGGAACTCCCTGCCTCAGGATGTGGTGATGGCTGCCGACCTGGAAGGCTTTAAGAGGGGAGTGGATATGTTCATGGAGAATAGGACTACCCATGGCTACTAGTCCAAATAGATAGTAGTCTTAATGCACACCTATTCTCTCCAGTGTCAGAGGAGCATGCCCATTATATTAGGTCCTGTAGAACACAGGCAGGATGCTGCTGCAGTCGTCTTGTTTGTGGGCTTCCTAGACGCACCTGATTGGCCACAGTGTGAAAAGACTGCTGGACTTGATGGGCCTTGGCCTGATCCAGCTTTTCTTATGTTCTTATGATCCTTTAGAAATTCACCTTAGGTGAGGGTCACTGCCAACCCCAAGCTTTTCCTCCCTCCCCAAAAACGCAAACAGCAACAACAGCCCCGGCCATACACGGCTGCTGCTGCATGGATCACCACAAGGTACGTGGGATCAAAACACTTCAAGACAACCCTGAGGTCTCTTCTCCCCTATTTCACAGCTCCTCTTTGCAGGGAGCTCAGTCCCTGCCCAGCCATTACCCTCAACTATTAAGGAAGAGACTACCAAGCACACACCCTCCATCTCCTTTTTCCAAAGGGAGTGAGGAAGACTTCCTTTTCTCTCCCTCGGCCCACTCCCAATGACAGGGGCCCTCAACCACAGTAGCCAACCTACCTCAAACGACAAAGCCCGTCTTGTTTCACTATATTTGGAGGGGCACCTGCCCCCATTACGCTTCTTTTGGACATGCACACGGCTGTGGCTCAGGGGTACAGCATCTGCTTGGCATGCAGAAGGTCCCAGGTTCAATCCCCGGCATCTCCAATGAAAGGGACTACGTGAGTAGGTGATGCGAAAGACCTCTGCCTGAGACTCTGGTGAGCCACTGCCGGTCTGAAAAGACAATACTGCCTTTGATGGACCAAGGGCCTGATTCAGTATAAGGTAGCTTCATAGGGAGGGGCTGTGATTCAGTTTGTAGAGCATCTGCTTGGCACGCAGAAGGTCCCGGGTTCAATCCCTGGCATCTCCAGTTAAAGGGACCGGGCAAGTAGGTGATGCGAAAGACCTCTGCCTGAGACCCTCGAGAGCCACTGCCGGTCTGAGTAGACAATACTGACTTGGGGGGGGGGCGTGGCTCAGTGGTAGAGCATCTGTTTGGCATGCAGAAGGTCCCAGGTTCAATCCCCGGCATCTTCAGTTAAAGGAACCAGGCAAGTAGGTGACGGGAAAGACCCTGGAGAGCCACTGCCGGTCTGAGTAGACAATACTGACTTCGATGGACCCAGGGTCTGATTTAATATAAGGCAGCCTCGTGTGTTCATTTGTTCCCCACAGCTACTGATAGAGACCCTAAAGCATAACCCAACACACACCCTTTATTGTTGCTGGGGGGGGCACGTGATTGTAGAGGGGCAGCGACCATCCCTTCCCCTCCACAGGTCCCACCTGCAAGGACCACCCAAGCCAATCCAGATCTGAGATGCTATGGGGGGGGGGGAGAAACAGCAGGGGCCCCCTCCCTGCCAGTTATGACAGCAGCTCCCTGGGTTTGGGGCAGGGACCCACACCCCTCCAATCCAAACGAGCTCCTCCACCAAGGGGTGGGCTCCTCTTTCTCCTCGCAGGGGTGAGTCCTGGCCCTCCTGCCACGCCCCCCCCAGCATCTCTTTGGGGGGCTCCTGCCGCTCCCTCCCTCCCTACAGCCACGCCACGTGGGGGCGAGGAACAGCGGCCAGGCCACGCCCCCTCCGCCCGGGGCCCGCCCCCTGCCCCTCACCTGGTTGTCCATGGCTCGGCTGGGCCTTCCTGCGTCTCCCTCCGCCTGCCTGGCCAGGCCGCTTCTCAGGGCGCCGCCCCCGCGCCGCTCGCGGCCGCCTCCCCGGCCCAGGCCGCCGGCCTCATGGCGGGTGGGTTGGCGGGTGGGGCGCCGGTCCGCTCTCGCCCGCCCCCCACCCCGGCAGCGCGTCTCCCTCCCTCTCTGTCTCGCCTCCCCTCCTCCGCCTCCTCCCACAGCCGCCTCCACACCGGAAGCGGAAGCCGGGGGGCGGGAACAGCGGAGGGGGCGAACCGGCGGCCGTCCCGGCCAATGGGAAGAGGCGGCGGCGGCGCGTGCGGCTCTGGCGGGCCCCCGGCCAATGGGGAAGGAGGCCGCCGGCCGGGGCCAATGAGGAGGCGGGGCGATGGCGTTGCCGGGCAGCTGGAAGGAGGGGAGACGGAGGAAAGGGATGTTTGCTGCCCTCTCTTGGCCGCAGGATGCCTCTGCCGCGGGAATTCCTACCTGGCTGGGCAGTTTCGTGCTAGTTTTCCAAGTGCGGGAAATGTATTCATAGGACAGGCCAGCGGTATTCCTTGCACGTAGAAAGCTAGCCTGACAGGGAACAGAGCTCCTAATTTTTTCCCCTCCTGGACGTTATAGTTTTGTTGTATGATGAAGCATTCATTTAAAATTCATTTTAAAGCATTCATTTAAAATCCCCTCCATTTAAAGTTAGTATAAAAAAAGAGAGGTCTGGGTTAGAACTTTGCTCACTGACATGCCATGTGATGGGTTCTCAACAAGGGGGCAATTTTCCCCGGGGGGGTGGGAATTTTAGGGTTCTGGGGGGGGGGAATTGGGACCGCTATTCAGCAAAATGTGATGTCCTGTAGATTATGGACAATCTGCACAATTATAGTTTGCTTTTAATTTAATCTGCAATATTCAATAAAGTTTATGACTATCTTGGAAAGGGGGGAATTATACTCTGAACAATGGTGAAAGGGGGGAATGGAACAAAAAAGGTTGAGAACCACTGTCTAGTAATGTGCTGGACATCTGTGATTATGTGAGTGTAGAATTCAAATCTCTGCAGTCATAAAGATGTATGTAATCAAAATGGGTAAGACGACGCACAATATCTCTATTACAAAGTTTCTTAAACTGTGGGACGCGACCCCATATGGAGTTGCGTAACTGAATCTGGGGTGTCACGAAAAATTTGGCATACACCCCCCCCAAAGAATTGTTTTAAAATAAATTTATTTATGATTTATTATCAGTAAATGTTTGGTTTGTATACCTGTTTTATATACCTATATACCTGGGGTTGCGTAAAAATTTCTTTGGTTTGGGGTTGCGAGTGAAAAAAGTTTAAGAAGCCCTGCTCTATAAGGTGCTCCTTATAGAGACATTGTGTGTAGTTTGACCCATTTTGACGTCATATATCTTTATGACTGAGAGACTTTGAATAGTGTATTTCAGTGGAAGCCTACTAAAAAGGCAATCCTGGATGGAGATTGTATAAATACATTTTGAATTTCACATACACCATTTTACTCAGTCACAAAGATTGTAACATATATATTTATGTTCTTGTATAATGGCATGTGTATTCAGAATTTTATGTATTCAGACCACTGAAGAAGGCTTTACAACCAAAATGCATTTGGTGTTAGTTTTGGTATTATTATCTGGTCAGATTTTTGTGTTTATGTGTTTTGAATGTTTAAAATTAACAATAGATAACATAGAGGCTTGAACTGGGCTATATATAAGTTGTTTATTTGTGTATGTATTAAATTTATTATGTATCATTCATAAGATCACTTATATCAATATTAGTCCCATGGTGCATGTTGATTCTTGACCTTAGGGTACCTTATTCTAGATTTTTTTAGGGTTAAGGTTCCCCCCCCCTTTTTCGTTTCTGGCATATGTGTGTGTAGAATTCACATCTCTGCATCTAGAAAACTAGCATGCAAAGAAGGCAAGAACAAGAGCCCTGCTCCCTGAGATGCTAGTTTTCTATATGCAGGAAATGTTTAAAAAGATAGAGAGAAGTATTCCAATCTTCTGCACCTACCTTAACATGTCAGGGAACATAGTTTAAGCCAAGCCTTGTCTTTCTGGTGTGTTTCTGGTGTTAGTGTGTGTTCCACACAGAAAATTAGTGATTCAGGGAGAATCCAGAGATAGAACTCTGCTCCTTTTACTACTACTACTTTTACACATGCAGGGAATGTTTTAATATCAAATAGAATTCATATTCCCTGCATCCTGATTCCCACCCACGCACCCCGTCACTCTCTGTGGCTTTAGTGTTCTATTAATGGTGGCAATTAGTATAATTAGGTTTTAATGGCTCATTGTTTATAATTGTTTATATTTTTTATTGATTTTTGTGTATAGTCCTGCTGAATTTTATGTGTTGGGTTATTTAACGATTGTTAGCCGCTCTGAGCCCAGCCCTGCTTCCGGCCCTGGCAGGGAAATAGAGCAGGGTACAAATTGAACATAATAATAATAACAACAATAATAATCAAAACTGTCAAGATTACAAGGCTGTCAGATTAGTTTGGCAGGTGCAGGTTAGATCAGATGGATCTAGTGATGATGCAATCAGCCTGGAAAGTCCCTGGAGAGCTAGAGAAAGCTGGCCTGATCCAGTTATAGCCAGGTGGCTGATGCAATACAGTAGCCATGTCAGGATGACTAAGCATCTACTGTGATTGGTGGCTGCGTCCACCAGGTGTATATAATGGAGTGAAACCAAAGTTCTATGCGGGATGCTATGAGCGGAGAGTGTGAAAGAAGTACCTGTATTATATCTTTGCACTGTAAAATAAACTACACTTTTCTAAGTAGCAGAGGACTTTCTGATGGTGTTATCCTGGACAGACTGCCAATCCGCTTGGCTTCCGCGTCAGGGTTATGGGCCAAGCTCCACGTTAAAGGAGTGTTTCTGCTACACTGTGCAGGTTATGTGTGGTGGTAGATAAGCAGAGTCCAGGATCTTTCAGAAGCTACTAAGGAAAAGTGAAGGCTGTGTGAGTTATGGCTCAATCATATGGCTCAATTATCCTTCTGGATAAGCTCACCTCTGGGAATTACCATGTTTGGTCTGTGAGGCTGGAGCAGTATCTGAAAAGGGAGGATTTGTGGGACGCTGTGGAGAGGCTGCCTACCACAGCAGCCGAGATTGCCAAGGACATAAAAGCCCTTGCCAATATCACCTTGTCGGTGGGAGATGACCAGCTCATATATGTGGCGGGCAAGGCGCATGCAAAGACAGCATGGGATTGTTTACGAACAGTGTATCTCCGGGACTCGGCGGGCACTGTGCTGGAGCTAATGAGACGGCTTTATAGGTGCAATAAATCACCGCACACGCCAGCCGCAGCCCACTTGAAAACTCTGGCAGAGTTGTTTAGACAGCTGAAGTTAAGAGGGAAGAATATAGCTGCAGAAGACCGGGTGTATTTGCTCTTGAGTTCTCTGGATGCGAGCTTTGATATCTTAGTAACCTCACTGGAGAGTTTGGCATCAGGGCAGTTAACTTATGAATACGTGATGGGACGGATTCTGGAGGACGAGGAACGACGGGAGGAAGGACGTAAGCAGATGACTGCAGCCCAGGAATTCAGAGGAGCGTCAGAGTCGCCGCGGGAGTCAAGTGCCGTGCAGTTCGGTGTAAATCAACCTAGGCAAAGAGGTCATTTACAGTCAACGCCAATGCCAGCAGCCCAGCAGGGAGTCAACCCAGGAAGAGGGGCAGCGTTCTACCCTGCGCAGATGGCTCAGACGCAAGCACGTGAGGGAGACCGGAAGAGTAGGAGCTACAAGCAAGAGGAGGAATGCGTGATGTTTATCAGGAAGTGTTTTGCCTGTGGGTCCGCGCAACACCTCAAACGAAACTGTCCGCAGTTGGCCAGGAAAAAGCAACCTAAGAGACAGTCAGTGAATGGAACTTACACTGCTGTTGTGCTGGCAGAAGCTGGAGGCAAAGAGGACATTTGGCTCTTGGACAGTGGGGCAAGTAAATGTTTTGTTAAACAAGCTTCCATGTTGGTTAACCAAAAGCAGTCTGCTAAGTCTAATGTAAGTCTAGCAGATGGGAAACACTTAAAGGTACACTCTGAGGGGGAGGTGTTTTTCCCAGAGTTAAACTATACGTTTCAAAATGTACTTTGTGTGCCTGAGTTGCAGAATAATTTGCTAAGTGTTTCTGTGCTGGCTAAGGCTGGTTTTAAGGTGCAGTTTGAAGGGAACACCTGCCAGATAAGCCAGGAAGGAGTTGTAATGTTAGAAGGGCACTTGCAAAAGGATGTTTATATGGTACATAGAAGGACAGGAGAAACGTCTATGGTAGTGGAGTCTTTAAATAAAAATCAACATAATGAGTGCATACACCTTCTACATAGGCGTTTTGGCCACGCCTCCTATTCCATTCTAAAGAAGACCCTGAGTGTGTTAGGGAAGGATGACATTAAGCTAAATGAGTGTAATTCTTTCCTAGATTGCACTGTCTGCAAATCTGTTAAAAGCAGACGTCCAGTGGCTAAGGTAAGCCAAAGGGTGGCAACCAGACCTTTGCAAATTGTGCATGTAGATCTCTGTGGTCCATTTCCTGAGAGTGTGTCTAAGGACCGGTATGC
This sequence comes from Euleptes europaea, assembly GCF_029931775.1. Classification (NCBI taxonomy): domain Eukaryota; kingdom Metazoa; phylum Chordata; class Lepidosauria; order Squamata; family Sphaerodactylidae; genus Euleptes; species Euleptes europaea. Next base: position 11,994,737 of record NC_079313.1, on the reverse strand, counting down.
TTTATGCATTGTGGATGATTTTTCTCATTTTGGCTGGGTGTATCTGCTGAAGCAGAAAAGTGAGGCATGACAAACCATCAAGTATTGGATTAATAGGGTGGAAAGGCAGCTAGACCTCAAGGTATCCAGTTTGCAATCTGACAGAGGCGGTGAGTTTGTCTCTAATGCATTTGCCCAGTGGTTAGAGAGCAAGGGAATTGAGCACAGATTGGCTAATCCCTGCGTTTCTCAGGAGAATGGAGTGGCTGAGAGGAGGATTGGTTACCTGAAGTCAATGTTGCAAGCTTTGATAGAGGATGCTAATCTAAAACCCAAGTTCTGGGGGGAAGGCATCAAGGTGGCTTGTTATTTGATCAATAGACTTTGGACCTCCAGCATTAACAATATTCCCTACAAGGCATTGTACAATAGAAATCCCTCTTTAAAGCATTTAAGAGTGTTTGGTACAAAGGCTTGGGTGAATATACCTTTAAAGAACCGCAGAGCAGGTGGCAAGAAATCCAAACTGTTGATTTTTCTGGGATATCAGAATGCAGCAAAATCTTATCGCTTTGCTAATGATCAGAATCAGGTGTCATTTAGCAGGTCTGCGAACTTCGGAGAATCTTTTAATTGGCCAAGATTACATGTCACTGATAAGGTTTCTGAAGAGGTTTTATTGCTGGCTAATGGACAGCCAGAGGCAGATGAAAGTGTTTTTCCTGGAGATGTTTCAAGCAGGGAAACAGTAAAGATTGAGACTCCAGAAGGAGGAGAGTCTAGTGACACGGTAGTCAGACGTTCAAACAGGAGTAATAAAGGAGTACCTCCACCAAGGTATGGCTTTGAAGATTGTGACTTAATCAACCACGTGTCTGTAATTGAACCTGAAAGTTACAAGCAGGTACTTTCTCTTGGTGATAGAGAGAGGGATTTATGGCTGCAAGCCATGGGTGTGGAAATGAATGCTTTGAAGGAGCACAATGTAATTACACCAATGCATTTACCAAAGGGACAACCTGTGATAGGTTGCAGGTGGGTTTACAAACTCAAGCAGTTGGCTGATGGTACTGTACAAAGAAAAGCCAGACTAGTTTGTAAAGGGTTTGCTCAAAGGAAATTTGTTAATTTTGATTAAACTTTTTCGCCCACGGTTCGTTGTGAAACCATTAAAACAGCCCTGGCAGTTGCAGGGTTGAAAGGTCTGAAAGTTTTCCATTATGACATTTAGAAAGCATACCTAAACGCACCTTTGGTAGAAGAAGTATACATGACTCAAATTCCAGGTTTTGAATTAAAGGAAGAAGCAAAGGTACTAAAGCTGAACAAGGCTTTGTATGGCTTACATCAATCAGCCAGAGAGTGGCACAAATGCTTAATTGATGCTGTTAAAAAATTAGGCTTCAAACAAAGTGTTGCTGATCCTTGTTTATTTTCAAGGTGCACAGGTCAGGAGTCATACGTGTTAATTTACATGGATGATTTGTGTGTAATAACAAATAATGAGAGTGACCAAGAACAATTTCAGAAACAGCTTGGAGAACGTTTTAAACTGAAATGTTTGGGAGAGATAAGAAATTATCTAGGGGTAAAAATAAACAGAGACAATAAAGGTGTATTTTACTTGTCTCAAACAGAAAAAATAAAACAGTTGCTGGAAAGGTTTAGCATGCTTGATGCTAATGCAGCTGAAACCCCAATGGTCACAGGTTATTTGTGTGAAGAGTCTCAGGAACAAGAAGAGTGTGACAAATCTCTGTATCAGTCTCTGATAGGAAGTTTGTTATATCTTGCTTGTTGGACTCGCCCAGACATATATCAGGCGGTGCATTGCCTGAGCAAGAAAAATATGTCACCAAAGCAGAGTGACTGGAAAGCAGCTAAGCGTGTACTCAGATACCTGAAGGGATCTGTGAACAAGCAGTTATGCCTGAATGCATGTAATGGGGAACTGACTGCGTATGCAGATGCATCATGGGCAGATCAGGGGAGCGCCAAATCAATGACTGGGTATGTGTTGTATCTTGGTGAAGCGCCCATACATTGGAAATCAGTGAAAGTCATTTGTAGCCATGAGTTCATGCGAAGCAGAGTATAGTGCTGTGAGTGAATGCATAAACCAGGTGGAATGGTTTGTCTATCTCATGAAGGAACTCAATGTATCTGTACAATTACCAGTAAGGATATATACTGACAGTCAATCAGCGCTACAACTTGCGACCGAGCAAAACTTTAAAGGCAGAAGTAAACATATAAGGATAAGATATGTCAATGTACTTGAAGCTGTGAACAAAAGCATGGTATATATTGTAAAGTGTGCCAGTGCTGGTAATGTGGCAGATCTGTTTACAAAAATTGTAGATAGTAACAGATTTGTGAAACTAACCAAACTAATCTAAAATCCTTGAGAAGGAGTGTCAAGATTACAAGGCTGTCAGATTAGTTTGGCAGGTGCAGGTTAGATCAGATGGATCTAGTGATGATGCAGTCAACCTGGAAAGTCCCTGGAGAGCTAGAGAAAGCTGGCCTGATCCAGTTATAGCCAGGTGGCTGATGCAATACAGTAGCCATGTCAGGATGACTAAGCATCTACTGTGATTGGTGGCTGCGTCCACCAGGTGTATATAATGGAGTGAAACCAAAGTTCTATGCGGGATGCTATGAGCGGAGAGTGTGAAAGAAGTACCTGTATTATATCTTTGCACTGTAAAATAAACTACACTTTTCTAAGTAGCAGAGGACTTTCTGATGGTGTTATCCTGGACAGACTGTCAATCCGCTTGGCTTCCTCGTCAAAAACAATAAAAAATAATAATAATAGTAATACAGAAAGTCAGAATGATTTCATCCCTAGGGTTGCCAGGTCCCTCTTCACCACCGGCGGGAGGTTTTAGGGGCAGAGCCTGAGGAGGGCGGCGTTTGGGGAGGGGAGGGACTTCAATGCCATAGAGTCCAATTGCCAAAGCTGCCATTTTCTCCAGGTGACCTGATCTCTATCGGCTGGAGATCAGTTATAATAGCAGGAGATCTCCAGCTATTACCTGGAGATTGGCAACCCTATTCATCCCTGTCCTCCTTAGAATTTTTTTTCAATGTGCAGACAATTTTTGCATATGGAGGATCATTCAAATTCTCTCATGTTAAAACAGCTGCAAAAGAATGAATCTTGGCAATGGTTTCCAAAAGAAGGTATGAGAAAATACTGATGGTCCCTGATGTGAGGGTTCCTGGTCTCTCTGTGCAATTCCCAAAAATCACTTGTTCATTCAGAAATGTTGAAACAAGGTTTCTTTATTGGAAGTCACAATAGATACAGTCCACACACGGATAGAAAGTTGCAAGTAAACCAGTTTGCTTCACTACATGATTATATCCCCTACAGGGTAGCAAAAGGTCACACCTATTGTTATGGGAAGCTACAAGATATATTGGTGCGATGGAGACATCAATCGTCCCCAGGGAGCTAGTTAGGGTTATCTACTTTCCAAGGCCGGAATTGGCAAGAGGGAGTGAATCAAAGCATAGCCGGGCAACACAGCAGGGGAGGCACTCGTGAGACATACCAGCCAGGGCCTGACAGATATGGCGCCCGAAGGCCAAATGGTTAGAACTGCTTTTACGAGTTCAGGTGGAAGGGGGGGAATTATGGAAAGACAGTATACAAGATATAAAGACATACAGACCCTCACATTCTGCCCCCCTTAAGGCCCCCCTCCCCCGAGTCCGGGCGGACGAGGCCGATCAGGATAAGCAGAGTGAAATTCTCGGACCAACCGAGGGGCGGCTACATGGGGAGCTTCCACCCACTCATCCTGGGCCGAGCCCAGATGTTTCCAACGGACAAAATAGAACAGCTTTCCCTTTTTCATCTTGGAATCCAATACTTTGGAGACTTCCAAGTGCGTTTCCCTCCCCACTACCGTAGGGATCTCCGGCTTGGGGAGGGGATGGAACTGAGGGGCAGAAATGTATGGTTTCAAAAGGCTGATGTGAAACACAGGATGTACCCCACGAAGAGACTTAGGGAGTTCCAACTCTACGGTGACCTCATTGATCACCCGGGTGATAGGGAAAGGACCTACGTACTTGTCACTCAGTTTTTTACAAGGTCGAAGGGAGTGTAGGTTCTTGGTGGAGAGATATACCTGTTCCCCCACCTTGAGTACCCACCCCGGAGACCGATGTTTATCGGCTTGTTCCTTGTATTTGCGTTTTGCCCTTTCAAGATTTTTCTGCAACCAGGGCCAAGTGTTTTGCACTACCTGTACCCATTCTTGAACCTCCTGCACCCCCTCGATTTCGGGGGTGATGTTAGGAGCACCTAAGGGTCCAAAGTCTTTCCCATAGACAACACGAAAAGGACTGAAACCTGTGGAAGAATGTGGAGCATTATTGTATGCGTATTCTGCAAAAGGCAATAGGTCCACCCAATCGTCCTGGTGGTAGTTGACATAACATCTCAAATAGCACTCAACCACAGCATTGACACGTTCGGTTTGACCATCCGTTTGGGGGTGGTAAGCTGAAGAGAGTCCCTGTTCCTCCACCCCCATTAATTTTAAGAAAGCTCTCCAGAATTTGGCCACAAATTGAGCCCCCCTGTCGGAGAGGACCTTCCTCGGGATCGAATGGTGTTTTACCACGTGATTAATAAACAGTCTGGCCAGCTTTTGGGCTGAAGGTAGTCCCGCACAAGGAACGAAGTGGACCTGCTTGGAAAACAAGTCGGTTATCACCCACAACACAGTTTTTCCCCGACTGGGGGGCAAGTCAGTAATAAAGTCCATAGCAATCACTTCCCAGGGCATGGTTGGGGTTTCTAGCGGCTTCAAGAGTCCGGGAGTTTTTCCCATCCGTCTTTTGGCAGTGGCGCAAGTGGGACAGCTGCGTACATACACCTCCACATCCGTTCTCATACCGGGCCACCAAAATTGCCGCCGTAACAAATGTAAAGTTTTAACATACCCAAAATGCCCCGCAAGTTTGGCTCCGTGAACCATTCCCAGGACCTCTCTCCGGAGTGTCTCAGGAACATAAATTTTACCCCCCTGTGCCCCTAGGGAGTCCGGTTGGGTGAGCTGTGTGGGGAGAACCTGCTGCTCTGCTTCCTTCCGAGAAGCGTCTCGGATCTTTTGCAGGAAGGCTTCTGGTAACCCTTTGGGGGGGGTAACTTGCTGGCGCTGGGTCTGGGTGCGGGTGGTCACTGCGAGTCCTGTAGCTTCCCCTCTCTGCTCAGGAGTGAATAAGGAGTCTACCGGCCGATCAAAGTCATTGCGGTACTGGGGAAGTCTAGAGAGAGCATCCGCCAACGCATTGTCCTTGCCAGGTACATGCTTTAGAACGAAGCGGAACTTGGCAAAGAACTGAGCCCAACGAATCTGTTTCGCATTGAGCTTTCTAGCCCCCTTTAGAGCCTCAAGGTTCTTGTGATCGGTACGAACCTCAAAGGGGAATTCCGCCCCTTCCAGAAAATGTCTCCAAATGGTGAGGGCATGTTTGACCGCAGCAGCCTCTTTCTCCCAAATGGCCCAGTTGATTTCAGACTGGGAAAACTTTTTAGAGAAATAGGCACACGGTTTCAATTGGTCGTTTTCGTCCCGTTGTAAGAGAGCCCCCCCCCCCATGGCAACATCAGAGGCATCTACTTGAACAACAAAGGGCTTATTACAATCGGGGTGGGCAAGAACGGGCTCGGACGAGAAAAGTAGCTTGAGTGTATCGAAAGCCTGCTGGCATTCTGAAGTCCACTGCAATCTAGCTGAAGGCAGAGCGGCGTTTGCTCCCTTTCCCTTAGTGCGCAGGAGCGAGGTGAGGGGGAGTGCTACCTGGGCAAAATTAGGAATAAAGTTCCGGTAAAAGTTGGCAAAGCCTAAAAATTGTTGCAAATGTCTACGCGTGGTGGGGGGTTCCCAGTCCATTACTGCCCGAACCTTTTCGGGGTCCATTTCCAAGCCTTGATGGGAAATTACATAGCCCAGGAAGGTGATGGAGGGTTGGTGGAAATCACATTTGGAAACTTTAGCAAACAGTCTGTGCTCGCGCAGCCGCTGCAGCACTTCGCGCACCAGTTGGACATGCTCTTCCATGGTCTCCGAATAAATGAGGATGTCGTCTAGAAATACCACCACCCCTCGAAACAATAAATCATGTAGGACTTCATTAATTAGTTGCATAAACACACTCGGAGCCCCCGAAAGTCCGAACGGCATCACTAAGTACTCAAACATTCCAAAACAACAAGAAAATGCAGTCTTTGGTTCGTCCCCTTCTCGTATGCGTACTCGGTGGTAAGCCTCCACCAAATCCAATTTGGTGAAGATTCGGCCCTCCTTCAATTGCGCGAGAAGGTCTGGAATGAGAGGGAGGGGGTATGCGTTAGACTGAGTGACCGCATTCAGTCTACGGAAATCAATACAGAGTCTTAAATCCCCCGTCTTTTTCTTGACAAAGAATGCGGGAGCCGAGTAAGGAGCCTTGGACGGGCGGATGAAGCCCCGCGCCAGATTGGTGTCCAAATACTCGCGCAACACAGTCTTTTCATTTGGGCTCATGGGGTACACCTTCCCTTTGGACAGTTTGCCATCCCCCACTATTTCAATAGCACAGTCCGTTTCTCGGTGGGGGGTTAATTCGTCGCATTCCCGCACATCAAACACATCGGTGAACTGAGAGTACTCACTGGGGAGCTGGGGCAAAGTAGTCTCGGGGAGGGGGGCTCCGACGAGGGCGGCTGCAGGATTGCTGAGCACCCTTTCTTGGTCGTGGAATTTGCACGGGTGGCGTGGGAAGGTGAGCGTTCGCTTCACCCAGTCTATGGAGGGATTGTGCCCCAGCAACCAATTCATTCCCAAAACTACAGGTGCTACAATGGGTGCAATAGTAAAATAAAGGCGCTCCCAATGCTCCCCTACAGACATGATAACCGCCGCGGTGCGGTGGGTTACGGGTCCCCGTTTAAAGTCAGTGCCATCCATCTGGGAAAAACGGATGGGTTCGGGCAATCGTTTCCGCCTAACTTTCAACAGTTTGGCTGCTTCTTCACTTATCATAGTACGGGCGCAACCCGAGTCCACTAGGGCGGTGAATGCTAAGGTGGGATCCCCCTTGGGTAGTGAGAGTTTAACTTTTACATAAACATTCTCTTCTTGGGCGCTTACCATCAGCGGAGCTCCTTCCACAACGTTCGGTGCGGTCTGCTGAGGAGCCCCTCTTACAGCAGACCGGCGGCGTTTTTTGCCGGCAGGTCCCAGTCCTCCTCCTCGCTGGAAGAAGTGGTGGTGAGACTGGTAATCCGTGACTCCGATGAGTCAAAGGTCTCTATTGTACTCCGTGACCCCGATGGGTCGGCGGTATCCGGGGCAACAACTCCGGTGCGGGCGTGCAGGGCTGAGGGTGCGCTGCGTCGGCTCGGAGGAGGCGCGCCGCTCCGGCGGCGGGGTTGTCCTTCGAGAGAGGGTTTCTCCGGTTCGATGGTGGTCGGACGAGTCGGTGCCGGGCGTCCGATTCGAGAAGGGCATTGGGAAGCAAAGTGCCCTTTCCCCCCGCAAACGAGACAGGCCCCGCTTTCGAAACGTCTACGGCGTTCGGCCATGGAAGGTCCGCTCCCGGAGGGAGCACGAGAGTCTTTTGGCCCTCCGGGCCTGTCTCCACGGGGTTTGATCTCTCGTCCGGTTCGTTGCCGGGTGTCAGGCTGTTATCTCAGTTTCTATGTTGCCTCTGTTCCTTTGCTGAACCGTCCAGACCTCAAGGACAGCTCCACATACCAAAGCCTGGGAAAGTGTGCTCTGTTTAGGCTTTGGTGATGCTTTGTAATCTCCCGCTGTTTTCAAGCCTTATATTGCCAACTAGCTAGCAAGACACTCATAGCTGTCATTTTATCTTCTGTGCACTGTATTGCCTATTTGATCAGTAAAAGCCATCTGCTTGGATTCTAAATGTCTCTGTGGTGATTTCTGGTTCTTTGGGTCAAGAGCTCACATTATGACAGCTATCACCTTCATCACCCTTTTCATCAGTCAGGCTGGAGCCCAGGAGGGTTCGCCTGCCACTCGGATGGGAGCTGAGACAAAGCTCTCCGAGTGAGTTTACCGTGCCTGGAGCCCCGTGTGGCTCGCCTGCCGCTCGGATGGGAGCTACTACAGAGCTCTCCGAGTGAGCCCGTTCCCGGTGGATCTGTTCCCCGGAGCAGGAGCTCTGGAAGGGTCTCCTCCTTGATACCTTCCTTTGGGGAAGCCCTGGACTACGTTCATCGGGCAGAAGTGGAACGTAGCCGCCTGACTGGACTTGTAAGGGCGTAGCGTGGAGGCCAGCGCCCGCCACGACCTCCTAGTGTCAGCTTGTCTAGTGGAGGATGCTCAACTGGCCCGGTTGTGCGGAGCCGGGTTAAAAATACTGGCAAAACGGATGGTTGCGCTCCTCCACGGAATGACCTAGACCACCGCTTCAATGGCCGGGATTGCTAAACTGTCAACCCCCGTCTTTGGCGTCAACGCAGCGACCTTAGCGGTTCAGGTCCTGCCGCAACTGGATCTTCCGGATCAAGCCGGCTCTATGTCGGCATGGGAGCAGGAAGCTCTGCCACTAGTGACCACGACCCTGACCACCAAACTTGAAACGGATCAAGTTTTAGCGGATCGTAAGGGAACCAAAGAGGACTTGCACTATGAGGAAACTCTCTGGACTGCAAACTTCCGAATCAGCCAGCCCCGTCGCTTAGGTGATGCGGGCAAGGATATGTTTTTGCTCCGACAGCACAATCGGGAACACATAGACCGGGTGGCCCACTTGCAGGGTCAAATGCACGTTTTGCTTCACGACAACGACTGCTTGCAGCAGATACAAGCCGACCCGGATGGCTCGGCCCCAGCTCCCCAACCAGGGTCTCCGGATCAGGCTCAACCGCAGCAAGCTGCGGCACCTCTGGGCGGAACGCCCATGTTGCCAGTAACTCTAGCAGTGCCTGTGGCGCCAGGGGACCCCAGAGCTCCCGTCCTGCCACCCCCAGGAAGTCCAGGGGTCCCGTTGCTTGGATCTACACCAGCACCTGTACTACCTCCAGTTCCATGGAGACCACCCAAACTGAAGATCTCTTTTGCCGACTCGGCAGAGATACTACCTTGTCAGCGACCCAAGGTGAGGGGAGACCAAAAGCCTCCCCCCGAAGCCTCCGTTCCCTGCCCGCAGAGATCAGCACGGCCCCCTCGAGATCGCGAATCCCGATTCCAAAGGGGAGCTTGCCTCGTTTGCGGCGCGATGAACCACTTTGTTTCAGCATGTCCTCAACGCCTGGAACTCCCTCGACCGAATGCATTGCCCCGAGCTCGGGGACGACCTCAACACAGAGGCACCGCGGCCACCCGCAGTACAGCACCGGGACGGCCCACACCCTCTGCACTTCCTACTTCTGCAGACCGGGTCCTGGATTACAAGTGCCCCATTGGGGGACAATTCTCCGTCTTCGGACAGGGATCCTCCCTGGGATACCCTAGAATTAACCCTGGACTCGCTTCCTGACCTCTCGCAAAACCGGGGAAGGTCTCAACGCGGAGGCGCCATGGCCGTCCGCAGTATAACGCCAGGTCGGGGACGACCTCAACGCAGAGGCACCGCGGCCACCCGCAGTACATCACCAGGTTGGCCCACACCCTCTGCACTTTCTACTTCCGCAGACCCCTCCGGGTCCTGGATTACAAGTGCCCCAGTGGGGGACAATTCTTCGTCTTCGGACAGGGATCTTTCCCGGGATACCCCAGCGTTAACCCTGGACTCGCTTCCTGACCTTTCACAAAACCGGGGAAGGTCTCAACGCGGAGGCGCTGCGACCGCCCGCAGTACAACGCCAGGTCGGTTCACACCCTCTGCACTTCTGTTCAGAGACTCTCCCGATCTTCCTGTTTCTACAGACCCCTCCGGGTCTCGGATTATAAGTGCCCCAGTGGGGGACAATTCTCCATCTTCGGACAGGGATCATCTCCAGGATACCCCAGTGCTAAACCTGGACTCGCCTCTTGACCTGTCTAATAACCGGTCACAGTCTGCGGTGAATGGAACGTCCCCGCAGACCCCCGCAGTTTCTCCTGTAAAACCTACGAAACCGACGAAGGTGAAAGAAGTAGAAAGTACGGTGTATGTGGACGCAGTGTTACAACACTATAAAGGGGGTCCCCAACTGCCTGTCAAGGCACTTATTGACTCCGGTTGCGCTCGCACTCTCATCAATGAAGCCACATTTGCAGCACTCAAAGTCAAGTCCGAGGCTTTACCAGCCCCCGTCCATTTTGCCCAAATGGA